>NC_084845.1:4007091-4332507 GCF_033115175.1 Lepus europaeus
TGGCTGGCATGCTGTGCTGAACTGAATTCAGTAGCCAGGTGTTTCCTCCTGGTCTTCCATGTGGGTGCTGGGCCCAAGCACTTGGGCCATCCTCCACTGCACTCCCAGGCCACAGCAGAGGGCTGTACTGGAAGAGGCAACCAGGACAGCATCCGGCGCCCCAACTGGGACTAGAACCTGGGGTGCCAGTGCAGCAGGCAGAGGATTAGCATAGTGAGCCACGGCATAAGCTTAGAAATATTTCCATAAAAAAAGAAAAAAAGAGAAACTGCTTGAAATGTAAAAGTGCTGTTCTCACAGGAGTTAAGTAAAAAATAGTGGCTAGCAGAGCCTCCGGAGAGTGGAGGGAGGAGGCTTGGGAAAAGATGGCTAGTGGGTTCTTTATTTTTAAAGATTTATTTATTTACTGGAGAGGCAGATTTATAGATAGAGAGAGGGAGAGGGAGAGGGAGAGGGAGAGGCAGAGAGAGAGAGAGAGAGGCAGAGAGACAGAGAGAGAGAGAGAGAGAGGTCTTCCATCTGCTGCTTCACTCCTCCAATGGCAGCAGTGGCAGGAAGCTGGGCTGACCCAAAGCTGGGAACCAGGAGCTTCTTCCGGGTTTTCCACGTGGACTGGAACTAATGCCCACTGCAGGTGGCAGGTTTACCCAGTATGCCATAGCGCTGGCCTTGATTTAAAATATTTCAAATAATACACTAAGTATAAAAAAGAGTTCAATGACCACACCTAAATTTAACAAGTTGGCCTTATTCTCCCATTATGCAAGCATCATACAAGCACATACTATTTCTTGATAGCAAGTGTGTGTGTGTGTGTGTGTATACACATTTTCTCTCATAACAGGAAACTAAGAAGTGAAATGTGTGGATGTCATATTATTCTGAACTCTGGCTCTTACATAGCAATAAAGCATTCTTTTCAGGTCTGCTGATCTTGTCTGTGACCTCCCTCAGTCATATTTTCTTATATTATAATGTGTGGCCCTGGACCTGGGACATTGTCTTCACAGGTGTGCTCAGTTGGGTTTGGAGTAGCTCGGGGTCTGGCCTTTCCTAACCTCAGAAAGGAGATGGAAAAAGGACACAGAGACCGACCTCAGCAGAGACCAGTTGCTTTATTGAAGCAAATCTCGGAAGAGACTGCGCATTCAGAGCTGAGCTGTTATCTGGTTCCGGAGGGAATCAGCCCATCCTGGGTGGGGTGGGGAGAGGTGGAGGGCAGCTGGGGGGAGAGCAGGGGCTCTTTGAAGCCTCTGGGAGCTTCCCTCTCATGTGTTTCACAAGCTGCCCCGTGCAACTTATCTGTTTGCCAGTTTCGTTGCAAGGAGTCTGGAAAGGTCTGGTTCGGCACCAAGGGTCTCAGCTAAAGGGAGGAAATGGGGCGGGGGAGGAGGTGAAGGGTCACGCGTGGGGCAAGAAGCCTTTTATGCTTGCTGGTCAGAAGTGCAGAGACTCAGCGTCCACCCCTGATCTCCTGGCATCCCCTGTGTGCTACAAACCATCACGGATCCATCTACTGGTGCCTTGGTCTACGTGTTGCAGTCCATTAAACGCTAGTATCTGCCCTGGTTCTGTGGACTTCATGTCAACCCCATGTCATAACCATGAGTACCCGACTGAGTCCCTCACCTACGTCAGTGCCCACCCCTGCCTCTCCCACTGCATCTAGAGTCAAGAACTCTCCGCATGGCTGTTTAGTCTGCTATGATGATGCTTTGAATTTCAGGGACATTTATGTTGACTTCATGTCAACCCCATGTCATAACCATGAGTACCCGACTGAGTCCCTCACCTACGTCAGTGCCCACCCCTGCCTCTCCCACTGCATCTAGAGTCAAGAACTCTCCGCACGGCTGTTTAGTCTGCTACGATGATGCTTTCAATTTCAGGAACATTTATGTTCAGAGCACCAGGTTTCTGTGGGAGGCGCTGGGCTGCTTGGACCCTGCTCGGAGGGCTTTGTACAGGGACATGATGCTGGAGCACCACAGGACCCTGCCTTCCCTCCCTGAATTCCTAACCCCCAGCATTCCATCTGCTTACACAGCATTTTGTCCAAGCCTCTGCTTTTCATGACTGGGTCCCAGTCTCTGTTTTGAAGAAAAGAAAAATGGAGGGATTCTTGGTGTAGAAAAGCAAAATGTCTTTTTAGATTTACTTTATTGGGGTTGGTGCTGTGGCGTAGGGGGTAAAGCTGCCACCTGCAGTGCCAACATCCCATATGTGTGCCGGTTGAAGTCCCGGCTGCTCCACTTCTGATCCAGCTCTCTGCTGTGGCCTGGGAAAGCCGTAGAAGCTGGCTGAAGTCCTTGGGCCCCTGCACATGAGTAGGAGACCTGGAGGAAACTCTTGGCTCCTGTCTCAGGATCAGTGCAGCTCGGGCTGTTGCGGCCATCTAGGGAGTTAACCAGCAGATGGAAGACCTCTCTCTCTGCCTCTCCTTCTCTCTCTGTGTAATTCTGACTTTCAAGTAAATAGATAAATCTTAAAAAAAAGATTTCCTTTATCTATTCGAAAGGCAGAGGTAGAGAGAGAGGCAGAGACAGAGGCAGAGACACATCTTTCATCTGCTGGTTCACTCCCCCGATGGCTGTTAATGGCTGGGGCCGAAGCCAGGAGCCAGGAGCTCTTCCAGGTCTTCCACGTGGTGTATGGGCCCAAGTGCTTGAGCCATTCTCCATTGCTTTCCCAGGTGCATTAGCAGGGAGCAGGATTGGAAGTGGAGCAGCTAGGCCATGAAGCAGCACCCATATGGGATGCTGTTATGGCAGGTGGCAGCTTAACTCACTAGCCACGATGCTGGCCCCAGGCACTCAATTTCTGGAGCTGTCACCATGGGCTGCATTAATAGGAAGCTGCAGTCAGAAGCCAGAGCTAGGAGCCAGATCCAGGACTCCTGAGAGTCTGGAGCTTAAATGTTAGGGGAAATTCCTGCCCCAGACATTTTATTTTAACATTCCCCCTTTTGGGGGTGCTTTGACTCCCTCCCTCCACACTGGGGATCATTTTAGAAGTTCACTGGCATGAAGTGTCATGGCCCACATGTGAGAGCGCAGTCTCCATGCTCTGATTCGCATTTGGATGCAGTTCCGTGTGGAGCTAGTCTCTGCATGCTGGGCGGGCTTCTTAGTGTTCTGAGGGGTCTTGGCAGCAGCAGCAGCATCCAGGTATCAAGATCCTAGAATCTCTGGTTCCCTTCTCTCCTGAGCTCATCTCCAGAGCACAGCCCTGTGCGGGAGACAGCAGAGGGCAGCTCCCGTGCTTTGGTTATCACAGTCTTCCATCAGCATAGTCGTCTCCTCCTTCCAGCAACCTTCCAGAACGTTCTCAGTGAGAGACCATGGCCCCCTCCACCAGAGTGGGTCTGCTCTTGCCTGCTTCAGGGGCCCTGAGGAAGTCAGTGTGCCTTTTTACAAGACCTCTTTGTTAAGACAGTGACTATTAATTACCTAGGGGCCGGTGCTGTGGTGTAGGGTTAAAGCCCCGGCCAGCAGTGCTGGCATGAGATATGGGCGGGAGTTCGAGTCCTGCTCCTCCATTTCCAAGCCAGCTCTCTGCTATGGTCTGGGAAAGCTATAGAAAATGACCACAATACTTGGGCCCCTTCACCAGCATGGGCGACCTGCAATAGGCTCCAGGTTCCTGGCTTCCCATCGACCCAGTTCCAGCCATTGCTGCCATTTGGGGAATGAACCATTCTCTCTCTCTCTCTCTCTCTCTCTCTCTCTCTCTCTGTCTCTCTCTCTCTCTCTGTGGCTCTGCGTCTGTAACTCCAGCTTTCAAATAAACAAATCAATAAATCTTTAAAAAATATAAATCATCTAATGATGTTTCCCTGTGTTGTGTGAATTCTGTTTCATCACACTTTTCTCATCAGAGCTGCTTTTGAGTGAGAATGCATTTTCTGCATGCCAGTGACTCCCCTGCCTGCTCTTCACAGGTGCTCAGTCACAGGAAGAACTGGAGCCCTCTAGAGGAATTCTTTTGTAATGTACATGGAGGCTTATGCCTGATTTTCTGAATTAACCTTTATCTCATTCTCTGCAATCCTGTATTTGTGGGAGTTTTCTTGTTGTTGTCAGGGTTGATTCCCTTACCCCAGTAAGTTATTTGTTTGGATTATTTTTAAAGATTTATTTTATTTATTTGATAGACATAAAGATACAGGCAGAAACAGAGAGAGAGGTCTTCCATCTGGAGGTTCGCTCCCCAGAAGGTTGCATCAGCCGGAGCTGCACTAATCGAAGCCAGGAGTTAGGAGCTTCTTCTGGGTCTCCCACACAGGTGCAGGGGTCCAAACACTTGGGACATCCTCCACTGCTTTCCCAGGCCATAGCAGAGAGCTGGATCGGAAGAGGAGCAGCCGGGACTAGAACCGGCTCCCATATGGGATTCCGATGGTTCAGGCTAGGGCTTTAACCCCTGCGCCACAGTGTTGGCCCCTGGATTTTAACTTACAGGTTAAGATTTTGAAGATAGTTTTAAATGCTGCATACTTTCAGACAATGTGAGGTGAGATCAAAATACAACTCAGCCATATGTCTATAGAAATAAAATCTCGTTTGTCTACATCTATACATATTGCTCTTTTTGTCATCAGTTGTGTATTTATTTTCTTTTTTAAGGTTAATTTACTGATTTATTTGAAAGGCAGAGTTACAGAGAGGCAGAGGTAGAGAGAGAAACACACACACACAGAGAAAGAGAGAGAGAGAGAGAGAGAGAGAGAGAGTGAGACAGGTCCTCCACTCGCTGGTTCACTCCCCAAATGGCCACCATGGCCAGAGCTGGGCCTATCTGAAGGCAGGAGCCAGGAACTTCCTCTGGGTCTCCCACAAGGGTGCAGTGGCCTAAGGATTTTGGCAATCCTCCACTGCCCTCCCAGGCCACAGCAGAAAGCTGGATTGAAGTGGAGCAGCTGGGAGTTGAATGGGTACTCACATGGGATGCCGGCACTGCAGGTGGTGGCTCCACATGCTACGCCACAGTGCCTGCCCCTGTGTATTTATTTTCTTGGTTGCCGTGCAGTCCTGTCCAGGTGAACACCCATGCAAATTTTCTTAGTGTTTCCTGAATACATTGAGAGAGAGCCTCATGTGACTTGCAGGTTTTCTTTCAATAGTTTATAATTTTATCCCTCCCCTGGATAAGGTATTTAAATTTTGCATGGATAAAATACATAACCAAACGTATACACTTAAATAAATTTAACTGTAGTGTTCAGCTGTAGAAAGTGGCAGGCAAAGCTGTGTGTTACGGGTGGGATCTCAGACAATTTATTGCTGTCTGAAGACACTGCTTCAGGAGCCTGTGCTGTGGCTTGGCCGTGAAGCCGCCGTCTGCAGTGCCAGCTCCCACATGGGCACCTATTGGAGTCCTGGCTGTGAGTCCTGAATCCACTTGGTCCCACACATGCCCCCCTTCTTTCCTGGTGACAGGAAAATGAAAGCACAGAGGTGCCCAGCACCTGGACAGCCTCACGGGCACACAGTTTGTCCCAGCTGCTAATCAGGGAGACATCCTGTGCCTCCCGGTGCCTATCACTGGCCCAGCTTTGAATCAGGCAGCTCCGGGGACCTTTGTGTCAGGGACTCCCTGTGTCATGGTACCTGGAATCCTCTCCAGCTGCTCTAGCCTGCATCCCTCATCTCTGTTTGGCCACTCCAACTCATCTCCCACCTGTGCCCTCCTCCCTTGTCACATTTCCTATAAAGCCCCAGATTACACACGAGCCCCGAGCTCCTCTCCCTCTGAGGCTGCTCCTGGCATTCTTCACCCTAATAAAACTCTTTCTTTGCTCAGCGTGGTCTTGGTTTTCATTCTCAGTTGTGGTTAAAAACCCTGACACCAGCTGCTCCACTTGCAATCCAGCTCTCTGCTATGGCCTGGGAAAACAGAGGAAGATGGCCCAAGTCCTTGGGCCTCTGCACCTGTGTGGGAGACCCGGAGCAAGTTCCTGGCTCCTGGCTTTGGCCGTTGCAGCCAATTGGGGAGTGAACCAATGGATGGAGGACGTCTCTCTGCCTCTTCTCTCTCTGTGTAACTCTGACTTTCAAATAAAGAAATAAATTGTTGTTCTTTTTTTTTTTTTTTTTTTTGACAGGCAAATTAGACAGTGAGAGAGAGACAGAGAGAAAGGTCTTCCTTCTGTTGATTCTCCCCACAAATGGCCACCATGGCTGGCATGCTGTGCCAATCTGAAGCCAGGAGCCAGGTGCTTCTCCTGGTCTCCCAAGTGAGTGCAGGACCCAAGCACTTGGGCCATCCTCCACTGCCCTTCCGGGCCACAGCAGAGTGCTGTACTGGAAGAGGGGCAACCAGGACAGAATCCGGCGCCCCAACCGGGACTAGAACCTGGGGTGCCTGTGCCGCAGGCAGAAGATTAGCCTAGTGAGC
The DNA here is from genome assembly GCF_033115175.1 of Lepus europaeus. NCBI lineage: Eukaryota > Metazoa > Chordata > Mammalia > Lagomorpha > Leporidae > Lepus > Lepus europaeus. The sequence continues at coordinate 4,013,488 of NC_084845.1, forward strand.
CACGGCGCCAGCCAATAAATAAATTCTTAAAAAAAAAAAAAAGGGAAACTGCTTGAAATGTGAAAGTGCTGTTCTCACAGGAGTTAAGTAAAAAATGGTGGCTAGCAGCGACTCGGGAGAGTGGAGGGAGGAGGCTTGGGAAAAGATGGCTAGTGGGTTCTTTATTTACTTTTAAAGATTTATTTATTTATTGGAGAGGCAGAATTACAGATAGAGAGAGAGAGAGACAGAGACAGAGAGGCAGAGAGAGAGGGAGAGAGAGAGAGAGAGAGAGGTCTTCCATCTGCGGCTTCACTCCTCCAATGGCAGCAGTGGCAGGAAGCTGGGCTGACCCAAAGCCGGGAACCAGGAGCTTCTTCCAGGTTTTCCACGTGGACTGGAACTAATGCCCACTCGGGTGGAAGGTTTACCCAGTATGCGATAGCGCTGGCCTTGATTTAAAATATTTCAAATAATACACTAAGTATAAAAAAGAGTTCAATGACCACACCTAAATTTAACAACTTGGCCTTACTCTCCATTATGAAAACATCATACAAGCACATACTATTTCTTGATAGCAAGTGTGTGTGTGTGTGTGTGTGTAGAGGTTTTCTCTCATAATTGGAAGCTAAGAAGTGAAATGTGTGGATGTCATATTATTCTGAACTCTGGCTCTTACACAGCAATAAAGCATTCTTTTCAGATCTGCTGATCTTGTCTGTGACCTCCCTCAGTCCCACTTTCTTATATTATAATGTGTGGCCCTGGACCTGAGACATTGTCTTCACAGGTGTGCTCAGTTGGGTTTGGAATAGCTCGGGGGTCTGGCCTTTCCTAACCTCAGAAGGGAGATGGAAAAAGGACACAGAGACCGACCTCAGCAGAGACCAGTTGCTTTATTGAAGCAAATCTCGGAAGAGACTGCGCATTCAGAGCTGAGCTGTTATCTGGTTCCGGAGGGAATCTGCCCATCCTGGGTGGGGTGGGGAGAGGTGGAAGGCAGCTGGGGGGAGAGCAGGGGCTCTTTGAAGCCTCTGGGAGCTTCCCTCTCATGTGTTTCGCAAGCTGCCCCGTGCAACTTATCTGTTTGCCAGTTTCGTTGCAAGGAGTCTGGAAAGGTCTGGTTCGGCACCAAGGGTCTCAGCTAAAGGGAGGAAATGGGGCGAGGGAGGAGGTAAAGGGTCACGCGTGGGGCAAGAAGCCTTTTATGCTTGCTGGTCAGAAGTGCAGAGACTCAGCGTCCACCCCTGATCTCCTGGCATCCCCTGTGTGCTACAAATACATCACGGATCCATCTACTGGTGCCTTGGTCTACATGTTGCAGTCCATTAAACGCTAGTATCTGCCCTGGTTCTGTGGACTTCATGTCAACCCCATGTCATAACCATGAGTACCTGACTGAGTCCCTCACCTACGTCAGTGCCCACCCCTGCCTCTCCCACTGCATCTAGAGTCAAGAACTCTCCGCGTGGCTGTTTAGTCTGCTATGATGATGCTTTCAATTTCAGGAACATTTATGTTCAGAGCACCAGGTTTCTGTGGGAGGCGCTGGGCTGCTTGGACCCTGCTCAGAGGGCTTTGTACAGGGACATGATGCTGGAGCACCACAGGACCCTGCCTTCCCTCCCTGAATTCCTAACCCCCAGCATTCTATCTGCTTACACAGCGTTTTGTCCAAGCCTCTGCTTTTCATGACTGGGTCCCAGTCTCTGTTTTGAAGAAAAGAAAAATGGAGGGATTCTTGGTGTGGAAAAGCAAACTGTCTTTTAAAGATTTACTTTATTGGGGCTGGTGCTGTGGCGTAGCGGGTAAAGCTGCCACCTGCAGTGCCAACATCCCATATGTGTGCCGGTTGAAGTCCCGGCTGCTCCATTTCAGATCCAGCTCTCTGCTATGGCCTGGGAAAGCAGTAGAAGCTGGCTGAAGTCCTTGGGCCCCTGCATCTGAGTAGGAGACCTGGAGGAAACTCTTGGTTCCTGCCTCAGGATCAGTGCAGCTCAGGCTGTTGTGGCCATCTAGGGAGTTAACCAGCAGATGGAAGACCTCTCTCTCTGCCTCTCCTTCTCTCTCTGTGTAATTCTGACTTTCAAGTAAATAAATAAATAAATCTTAAAAAAAGATTTCCTTTATCTATTTGAAAGGCAGAGGTAGAGAGAGAGGGAGAGACAGAGGCAGAGACACATCTTTCATCTGCTGGTTCACTCCCCCGATGGCTGTTAATGGCTGGGGCCGAAGCCAGGAGCCAGGAGCTTCTTCCAGGTCTCCCACGTGGTTGTAGGGGCCCAAGTACTTGAGCCATTCTCTACTGCTTTCCCAGGTGTGTTAGCAGGGAGCAGGATTGGAAGTGGAGCAGCTAGGCCATGAAGCAGCACCCATATGGGATGCCGGTATGGCAGGTGGCAGCTTAACTCACTAGCCACGATGCTGGCCCCAGGCACTCAATTTCTGGAGCTGTCACCATGGGCTGCATTAATAGGAAGCTGCGGTCAGAAGCCAGAGCTAGGAGCCAGATCCAGGACTCCTGGGAGGCTGGCAACTTTAATGTTAGGCCAAATGCCTGCCCCAGACATTATTTTAACATTCCCCCTTTTGGGGGTGCTGTGACTCCCTCCCTCCGCACTGGGGATCATTTTAGAAGTTCACTGGCATGAAGTGTCATGGCCCACATGTGAGAGCGCAGTCTCCATGCTCTGATCCGCATTTGGATGCAGTTCCGTGTGGAGCTAGGCTCTGCACGCTGGGAGGGCTTCTTAGTGCTCTGAGGGGTCTTGGCAGCAGGCAGCATCCAGGGAACAAGATCCTAGAATCTCTGGTTCCCTTCTCTCCTGAGCTCATCTCCTGAGCACAGCCCTGTGCGGGAGAGCCCCAGTGAGAGTCGAGTGTCTTTTGTTCATAAACAGCCTTGCAGTCCCTAAGTGAGACCTGGTCACCTACCTGGAGCAAAGGTAAGACAGAGACAGAAGCCAGGCCCCCAGGCAGCGGGAGTGAGGGTGCCAAGGTCAAGAAGCCAGACCTCAGCATGTGGTTTGCCAGGCTCTGGGGGGTGGAGAAGCCTGGTCTACTGGTCCTGCTGTTGTAGAGGGACAGCTCCTGCCCTGTGGTTGTCACAGTCTTCCATCAGCATAGCCGCCTCCTCCTTCCAGCCACCTTCCAGAACATTCTCAGTGAGAGGCCATGGCCCCCCTCCACCAGAGTGGGTCTGCTCTTGCCTGCTTCAGGGGGCCTGAGGAAGTCAGTGTGCCTTTTTACAAGACCTCTTTGTTAAGACAGTGACTATTAATTACCTAGGGGCCGGTGCTGTGGTGTAGGGTTAAAGCCCCGGCCAGCAGTGCTGGCATGAGATATGGGCGCGAGTTTGAGTTTGCAGCTCCATTTCCAAGCCAGCTCTCTGCTATGGTCTGGGAAAGCAGTAGAAGAAGGTGGCCCCAGTACTTGGGCCCTTGCACCCGCGTGGGAGACCTGGAATAAGTTCCATGCTCCCGGCTTCCCATCGACCCAGTTCCAGCCATTGCAGCCATTTGGGTAATGAACCAGCCATGGAAGTCTCTCTCTCTCTCACTCTCTCACTGTAACTCCAGCTTTTCAATAAACAAATAAACAAATCAATAAATCTTTGAAATATATAAATCATCTAATGATGTTTCCCTGTGTTGTGTGAATTCTGTTTCATTACACTTTTCTCATCAGAGCTGCTTTTGAGTGAGAATGCATTTTCTGCATGCCAGTGACTCCCCTGCCTGGTCTTCACAGGTGCTCAGTCACAGGGAAGAACTGGAGCCCTCTAGAGGAATTCTTTTGGAATCCTACATGGAGGCTTATGCCTGATTTTCTGAATTAACCTTTATCTCATTCTCTGCAATCCTGTATTTGTGGGAGTTTTGTTGTTGTTGTCAGGGTTGATTCCCTTACCACAGTAAGTTATTTGTTTGGATTATTTTTAAAGGTTTATTTTATTCATTTGAAAGACAGAGATCCAGAGACAGGCAGAGACAGAGAGAGAGGTCTTCTATCTGTGGGTTCACTCCCCAGAAGGCCACAATGGCCAGAGCTGCACTAATCGAAGCCAGGAGCTAGGAGCTTCTTCTGGGTCTCCCACATGGGTGGAGGGGCTCAAGGACATGGGCCATCCTCTACTGCTTTCCCAGGCCATAGCAGAGAGCTGGATCGAAAGAGGAGCAGCCGGGACTAGAACTGGTGCCCATTTGGGATGGCGGCGCTTCAGGCCAGGACTTTAACCCCCTGCACCACAGCGTTTGCCCATGGTTTTAAGCGCTGCATACTTTCAGACAATGTGAGGTGAGATCAAAATACAACTCAGCCATATGTCTATGGTGAATAAATCACGTTTGTCAACCTGTATACATATTGCTCTATTTTGTCATTAGTTGTGTATTTATTTTCTTTTTTTATGGTTAATTTATTTATTTGAAAGACAGAGTTACAGAGAGGCAGAGGTAGAGATAAAAAGAGAGAGAGAGAGAGAGAGAGAGAGAGAGAGACAGGTCCTCACCTGCTGGTTCACTCCCCAAATGGCCACCATGGCCAGAGCTGGGCCGATTTGAAGCCAGAAGCCAGGAACTTTCTCCAGGTCTCCCACAAAGTTGCAAGGGTTGAAGGATTTGGGCCATAACCACTGCCCTCCCAGGCCACAGCAGAAAGCCGGATAGGAAGTGGAGCAGCTGGGACTTGAACCGGTGCTCACATGGGATGCCGGCACTGCAGTCAGTGGCTCCACATGCTATGTCACAGTGCCTGCCCCTGTGTATTTATTTTCTTGGTTGCTGTGCAGTCCTGTCCAGGTGAACACTCATGCAAATTTTCTTAGTGTTTCCTGAATACATTGAGAGAGAGCCTCATGTGACTTGCAGGTTTTCTTTCAATAGTTTATAATTTTATCCCTCCCCTGGATATGGTATTTACATGTTGCATGGATAAAATACATAACAAGAGGTATACACTTAAATAATTTTCTCTGTAGTGTTCATCTGTAGAAAGTGGCAGGCAAAGCTGTGTGTTACGGGTGGGATCTCAGACAATTTATTGCTGTCTGAAGACACTGCTTCAGGAGCCTGTGCTGTGGCTTGGCCGTGAAGCCGCCGTCTGCAGTGCCAGTTCCCACATGGGCACCTATTGGAGTCCTGGCTGTGAGTCCTGAATCCACTTGGTCCCACACATGCCCCCCTTCTTTCCTGGTGACAGGAAAATGAAAGCACAGAGGTGCCCAGCACCTGGACAGCCTCACGGGCACACAGTTTGTCCCAGCTGCTAATCAGGGAGACATCCTGTGCCTCCCGGTGCCTATCACTGGCCCAGCTTTGAATGAGGCAGCCCCGGGGACCCCTGTGTCAGGGACTCCCTGTGAAATGGTACCTGGAATCCTCTCCAGCTGCTCTAGCCTGCATCCCTCATCTCTGTTCGGCCACTCCAACTCATCTCTCACCTGTCCCCTCCTCCCTTGTCAGTTCCCTATAAAGCCCCAGATTACACACGAGCCCTGAGCTCCTCTCCCTCTGAGGCTGCTCCCTGCATTCTTCACCCTGATAAAACTCTTTCTGTGCTCAGCGTGGTCTTGGTTGTTGTTCTCAGTTTTGGTTAAAAACCCTGACACCAGCTGCTCCACTTGCAATCCAGCTCTCTGCTATGGCCTGGGAAAGCATAGGAAGATGGCCTAAGTCCTTGGGCCCCTGCACCTGTATGGGAGACCCAGACCAAGTTCCTGGCTCCTGGCTTTGGCCATTGCAGCCAATTGGGGAGTGAACCAATGGATGGAAAATGTCTCTCTACCTTTCCTTTCCATGTGTAACTCTGACTTTCAAATAAATAAATTCTTTTTTTTTTTTGACAGGCAAATTAGGCAGTGAGAGAGAGACAGAGAGAAAGGTCTTCCTTCCATTGATTCGCCCCACAAATGGCCACCATGGCCGGCATGATGTGCTGATCTGACGCCAGGAGCCAGGTGTTTCCTCCTGCTCTCCCAAATGAGTGCAGGACCCAAGCACTTGGGCCATCATCCACTGTACTTCTGGGCCACAGCAGAGTGCTGTACTGGAAGAGTGGCAACCAGGACAGAATCCGGCACCCCAATCGGGACTAGAACCTGGGGTGCCAGTGCCACAAATGGAGGATTAGCCTAGTGAGCCACTGTGCAAGCTTATAAATAAATTCTTAAAAAAAGAAAAAAAGAGAAACTGATTGAAATGTGAAAGTGCTGTTCTCACAGGAGTTAAGTAAAAAATGGTGGCTAGCAGAGACTCGGGAGAGTGGAGGGAGGAGGCATGGGAAAAGATGGCTAGTGGGTTCTTTATTTATTTTTAAAGATTTATTTATTTATTGGAGAGGCAGATTTACAGATAGAGAGGGAGAGACAGAGAGAGAGAGAGAGAGAGAGACAGAGAGAGAGAGAGAGAGAGAGAGAGAGAGAGAGAAAGAGAGGTCTTCCATCTTCTGGGTCACTCCTCCAATGGCAGCAGTGGCAGGAAGCTGGGCTGACCCAAAGCCGGGAACCAGGAGCTTCTTCCAGATATTCCACGTGGACTGGAACTGATGCCCACTGCAGGTGGCAGGTTTACCCAGTATGCCATAGCACTGGCCTTGAATTAAAATATTTCAAATAATACACTAAGTATAAAAAAGAGTTCTATGACCACACCTAAATTTAACAAGTTGGCCTTATTCTCCCATTATGCAAACATCACACAAGCACATACTATTTCTTGATAGCTAGTGTGTGTGTGTGTAGAGGTTTTCTCTCATAATTGGAAATTAAGAAGTGACATGTGTGGATGTCATATTATTCTGAACTCTGGCTCTTACACAGCAATAAAGCATTCTTTTCAGGTCTGCTGATCTTGTCTGTGACCTCCCTCAGTCCTACTTTCTTATATTATAATGTGTGGCCCTGGACCTGGGACATTGTCTTCACAGGTGTGCTCAGTTGGGTTTGGAGTAGCTCGGGGGTCTGGCCTTTCCTAACCTCAGAAGGGAGATGGAAAAAGGACACAGAGACCGACCTCAGCAGAGACCAGTTGCTTTATTGAAGCAAATCTCGGAAGAGACTGCGCAATCAGAGCTGAGCTGTTATCTGGTTCCGGAGGGAATCTGCCCATCCTGGGTGGGGTGGGGAGAGGTGGAAGGCAGCTGGGGGGAGAGCAGGGGCTCTTTGAAGCCTCTGGGAGCTTCCCTCTCATGTGTTTCGCAAGCTGCCCCGTGCAGCTTATCTGTTTGCCAGTTTCGTTGCAAGGAGTCTGGAAAGGTCTGGTTCGGCACACAGGGTCTTAGCTAAAGGGAGGAAATGGGGCTGGGGAGGAGGGAAAGGGTCACGCGTGGGGCAAGAAGCCTTTTATGCTTGCTGGTCAGAAGTGCAGAGACTCAGCGTCCACCCCTGATCTCCTGGCATCCCCTGTGTGCTACAAATACATCACGGATCCATCTACTGGTGCCTTGGTCTACATGTTGCAGTCCATTAAACGCTAGTATCTGCCCTGGTTCTGTGGACTTCATGTCAACCCCATGTCATAACCATGAGTACCCGACTGAGTCACTCACCTACGTCAGTGCCCACCCCTGCCTCTCCCACTGCATCTAGAGTCAAGAACTCTCCGCGTGGCTGTTTAGTCTGCTATGATGATGCTTTGAATTTCAGGAACATTTATGTTCTGAGCACAGGTTTCTGTGGTAGGCGCTGGGCTGCCTGGACCCTGCTCAGAGGGCTTTGTACAGGGACATGATGCTGGAGCACCACAGGACCCTGCCTTCCCTCCCCGAATTCCTAACCCCCAGCATTCCATCTGCTTACACAGTGTTTTGTGCAAGCCTCTGCTTTTCATGACTGGGTCCCAGTCTTTGTTTTGAAGAAAAGAAAAATGGAGGGATTCTTGGTGTGGAAAAGCAAACTGTCTTTTTAGATTTACTTTATTGGGGCTGGTGCTGTGGCGTAGGGGGTAAAGCTGCCACCTGCAGTGCCAACCTCCCATATGTGTGCCGGTTGAAGTCCCGGCTTCTCCACTTCTGATCCAGCTCTCTGTGATGGCCTGGGAAAGCCGTAGAAGCTGGCTGAAGTCCTTGGGCCCCTGCATCTGAGTAGGAGACCTGGAGGAAACTCTTGGCTCCTGTCTCAGGATCAGTGCAGCTTGGGCTGTTGCGGCCATCTAGGGAGTTAACCAGCAGATGGAAGACCACTCTCTCTGCCTCTCCTTCTCTCTCTGTGTAATTCTGACTTTCAAGTAAATAAATAAATAAATCTTAAAAAAAGATTTCCTTTATCTATTCGAAAGGCAGAGGTCGAGAGAGAGGGAGAGACAGAGGCAGAGACACATCTTCCCTTTCTTTCTTTCTTCCTTCCTTCCTTCCTTCCTTCCTTCCTTCCTTCCTTCCTTCCTTTCTTTCTTTCTTTCTTTCTTTCTTTCTTTCTTTCTTTCTTTCTTTCTTTCTTTCTTTCTTTTTTTGACAGGCAGAGTGGACAGTGAGAGAGAGAGACAGAGAGAAAGGTCTTCCTTTGCCGTTGGTTCACCCTCTAATGGCTGCCACGGCTGGCGCGCTGCGACCGATGAACTGCACTGATCCTAAGGCAGGAGCAAGGTGTTTAACCTGGTCTCCCTTGGGGTGCAGGGCCCAAGCACTTGGGGCATCCTCCACTGCACTCCCGGGCCACAGCAGAGAGCTGGCCTGGAAGAGGGGTAACCAGGACAGACTCCAGCGCCCCAACTGGGACTAGAACCTGGTGTGCCAGTGCCGCAAGGCGGAGGATTAGCCTATGGAGCCACGGCACCGGCAGAGTCACATCTTTCATCTGCTGGTTCACTCTCCAGACGGCTGTTAATGGCTGGGGCCGAAGTCAGGAGCCAGGAGCTTCTTCCAGGTCTCCCACATGGTTGTAGGGGCCCAAATACTTGAGCCATTCTCCACTGCTTTCCCAGGTGCATTAGCAGGGAGCAGGATTGGAAGTGGAGCAGCTAGGCCATGAAGCAGCACCCATAAGGGATGCCGGTATGGCAGGTGGCAGCTTAACTCACTAGCCATGATGCTGGCCCCAGGCACTCAATTTCTGGAGCTGTCACCATGGGCTGCATTAACAGGAAGCTGCGGTCAGAAGCCAGAGCTAGGAGCCAGATCCAGGACTCCTGGGAGGCTGGCAGCTTTAATGTTAGGCCAAATGCCTGCCCCAGACATTATTTTAACGTTCCCTCTTTTGGGGACACTGTGACTCCCTCCCTCCGCACTGGGGATCATTTTAGAAGTTCACTGGCATGAAGTGTCATGGCCCACATGTGAGAGCGCAGTCTCCATGCTCTGATTCGCATTTGGATGCAGTTCCGTGAGGAGCTAGGCTCTGCACGCTGGGCGGGCTTCTTAGTGCTCTGAGGGGTTGGCAGCAGGCAGCATCCAGGGAACAAGATCCTAGAATCTCTGGTTCCCTTCTCTGCTGAGCTTGTCTCCTGAGCACAGCCCTGTGCGGGAGAGCCCCAGTGAGAGTCGAGTGTCTTGTTCATAAACAGCCTTGCAGTCCCTAAGTGAGACCTGGTCACCTACCTGGAACAAAGTGAAGACAGAGGAGACAGAAGCCAGGTCCCCAGGTAGTGGGAGTGAGGGTGCCAAGGTCAAGAAGCCAGACCTCAGCATGTGGTTTGCCAGGCTCTGGGGGGTGGAGAAGCCTGGTGTACTGGTCCTGCTGTTGTAGAGGGACAGCTCCTGCCCTGTGGTTGTCACACTCTTCCATCAGCATAGTCGTCTCCTCCTTCCAGCCACCTTCCAGAACGTTCTCAGTGAGAGGCCATGGCCCTCCGTTCACCAGAGTTGGTCTGCCTTTGCCTACTTCAGGGGGCCTGAGGAAGTCAGTGTGCCTTTTTACAAGACCTCTTTGTTAAGACAGTGACTATTAATTACCTAGGGGCCGGTGCTGTGGTGTAGGGTTAAAGCCCCGGCCAGCAGTGCTGGCATGAGATATGGGCGCGAGTTTGAGTTTGCAGCTCCATTTCCAAGCCAGCTCTCTGCTATGGTCTGGGAAAGCAGTAGAGGAAGGTGGCCCCAGTACTTGGGCCCTTGCACCCGCGTGGGAGACCTGGAATAAGTTCCATGCTCCCGGCTTCCCATCGACCCAGTTCCAGCCATTGCAGCCTTTTGGGTAATGAAGCAGCCATGGAAGTCTCTCTCTCTCTCACTCTCTCACTGTAACTCCAGCTTTTCAATAAACTAATATACAAATTAATAAATCTTTGAAATATATAAATCATCTAATGATGTTTCCCTGTGTTGTGTGAATTCTGTTTCATCACACTTTCTCATCAGAGCTGCTTTTGAGTGAGAATGCATTTTCTGCATGCCAGTGACTCCCCTGCCTGCTCTTCACAGGTGCTCAGTCACAGGGAAGAACTGGAGCCCTCTAGAGGAATTCTTTTGGAATGTACATGGAGGCTTATGCCTGATTTTCTGAATTAACCTTTATCTCATTCTCTGCAATCCTGTATTTGTGGGAGTTTTGTTGTTGTTGTCAGGGTAGATTCCCTTACCACAGTTATTTTTTGGATTATTTTAAAGTATTTATGTTATTCATTTGAAAGACTGAGATACAGAGACAGGCAAAGAAAGAGAGAGAGGTCTTTTATCTGCTGGTTCAATACCAAGAGGGCTACTATGGCCAGAGCTGCACTAATCTAAGCCAGGAGCTAGGAGCTTCTTCTGGATCTCCCACATGGGTGGAGGGGCTCAAGGAGATGGGCCATCTTCTACCGGTTTCCCGGGCCATAGGAGAGAGCTGGATTGAAAGAGGAGCAGCCGGGATTAGAACTGGCACCCATTTGGGATGGCGGCGCTTTATGCCAGGACTTTAACCCCTGCACCACAGTGTTGGCCCCTGGATTTTAACTTATAAGTTAAGATTTTGAAGATAGTTTTAAGCGCTGCATACTTTCAGACAATGTGAGGTGAGATCAAAATACAACTCAGCCATATGTCTATGGTGAATAAAATCACGTTTGTCTACCTCTATATATAATGCTCTATTTTGTCATTAGTTGTGTATTTATTTTCTTTTTTAAGGTTAATTTATTTATTTGAAAGGCAGAGTTACAGAGAGGCAGAGGTAGAGAGAGATAAAGAGAGAGAGAGAGAGAGAGAGAGAGAGAGAATGAGACAGGTCCTCCACCCACTGGTTCACTCCCCAAATGACCACCATGGCTGGAGATGGGCCGATCTGAAGCCAGAAGCCAGGAACTTCCTCCCGGTCTCCCACAAGGGTGCAAGGGCTGAAGGACTTGGGTCATCCTCCACTGCCTTCCCAGGACACAGCAGAGTGCCAGATAGGAAGTGGAGCAGCAGGGACTTGAACCGGCATTCACATGGGATGCCGGCACTGCAGGTGGTGGCTCCACATGCTACGCCACAGTGCCTGCCCCTGTGTATTTATTTTCTTGGTTGCTGTGCAGTGCTGTCCAGGTGAACACTCATGCAAATTTTCTTAGTGTTTCCTGAATACATTGAGAGAGAGCCTCATGTGACTTGCAGGTTTTCTTTCAATAGTTTATAATTTTATCCCTCCCCTGGATATGGTATTTACATTTTGCATGGATAAAATACATAACAAAAGGAATACACTTAAATAAATTTAACTGTAGTGTTCAGCTGTATAAAGTGGCAGGCAAAGCTGTGTGTTACGGGTGGGATCTCAGACAATTTATTGCTGTCTGAAGACACTGCGTCAGGAGCCTGAGCTGAGGCGTGGCCGTGAAGCCGCCGTCTGCAGTGCCAGTTCCCACATGGGCACCTATTGGAGTCCTGGCTGTGAGTCCTGAATCCACTTGGTCCCACACATGCCCCCCTTCTTTCCTGGTGACAGGAAAATGAAAGCACAGAGGTGCCCAGCACCTGGACAGCCTCACGGGCACACAGTTTGTCCCAGCTGCTAATCAGGGAGATATCCTGTGCCTCCCGGTGACTATCACTGCCCAAGCTTTGAATCAGGTAGCCCCGGGGTCCCCCTGTGTCAGGGACTCCCTGTGTCATGGTACCTGGAATCCTCTCCAGCTGCACTAGCCTGCATCCCTCATCCCTTTGTTCGGCCACTCCATTGATCTCCCACCTGTCCCCTCCTCCCTTGTCACAGTTCCCTATAAAGCCCCAGATTACACATGAGCCCCGAGCTCCTCTCCCTCTGAGGCTGCTCCCAGTATTCTTCACCCTGATAAAACTCTTGCTTTGCTCAGTGTGGTCTTGGTTGTCGTTCTCAGTTGTGGTTAAAAACCCTGACACCAGCTGCTCCACGTGCAATCCAGCTCTCTGCTATGGCCTGGGAAGCAGAGGAAGATGGCCCAAGTCCTTGGGCCCCTGCATCTCTGTGGGAGTCCCGGACCAAGTTCCTGGCTCCTGGCTTTGGCCGTTGCAGCCTTTGGGGAGTGAACCAATGGATGGAAGACATCTCTCTGCCTCTTCTCTCTCTGTGTAACTCTGACTTTCAATAAAGAAATAAATTGTTCTCTTCTTTATGACAGGCAGAGTTAGGCAGTGAGAGAGAGACAGAGAAAGGTCTTCCTTTCATTGATTCACCCCACAAATGGCCACCAGGCTGGCATGCTGTGCTGATTTGAAGCCAGGAGTCAGGTGCTTCCTCCTGGTCTCCCATGCGGGTGCAGGGCCCAGGCACTTGGGCCATCCTCCACTGCACTCCCAGGCCACAGCAGAGTGCTGTACTGGAAGAGTGGCAACCAGGACAGAATCCGGCGCCCCAACTGGGACTAGAACCTGGGGTTCCATGCCGCAGTGGAGGATTAGCCTAGTGAGCCATGGCGAAAGCCAATAAATAAATTCTTAAAAAAAAGAACAAAAAAAAAAAAAAAAAAAAAAAGAAAGAGAAATGCTTGAAATGTAAAAGTGCTGTTCTCACAGGAGTTAAGTAAAAAATGGTGGCTAGCAGAGACTTGGGAGAGCGGAGGGAGGAGGCATGGGAGAAGATGGCTAGTAGGTTCTTTATTTATTATTAAAGATTTATTTATTTACTGGAGAGGCAGATTTACAGATAGAGAGAGGGAGAGACAGAGAGAGAGAGAGAGGCAGAGAGAGAGAGAGAGGTCTTCCATCTTCTGCTTCACTCCTCCAATGGCAGCAGTGGCAGGAAGCTGGGCTGACCCAAAGCCGGGAACCAGGAGCTTCTTTCGGGTTTTCCACGTGGACTGGAACTGATGCCCACTCTAGGTGGCAGGTTTACCCAGTATGCTATAGTGTCGGCCTGATATAAAAATTTTCAAATAATACACTAAGTATAAAAAAGATTTCAATGACCACTCCTAAATTTAACAATTTGGCCTTACTCTCCATTATGAAAACATCATACAAGCACATACTATTTCTTGATAGCTAGTGTGTGTGTGTGTAAATATTTTCTCTCATAACTGGAAACTAAGAAGTGAAATGTGTGGATGTCATATTATTCTGAACTCTGGCTCTTACACAGCAATAAAGCATTCTTTTCAGGTCTGCTGATCTTGTCTGTGACCTCCCTCAGTCCCACTTTCTTATATTATAATGTGTGGCCCTGGACCTGGGACATTGTCTTCACAGGTGTGCTCAGTTGGGTTTGGAGTAGCTCGGGGGTCTGGCCTTTCCTAACCCCAGAAAGGAGATGGAAAAAGGACACAGAGACCGACCTCAGCAGAGACCAGTTGCTTTATTGAAGCAAATCTCGGAAGAGACTGCACATTCAGAGCTGAGCTGTTATCTGGTTCCGGAGGGAATCTGCCCATCCTGGGTGGGGTGGGGAGAGGTGGAAGGCAGCTGGGGGGAGAGCAGGGGCTCTTTGAAGCCTCTGGGAACTTCCCTCTCATGTGTTTCGCAAGCTGCCCCGTGCAGCTTATCTGTTTGCCAGTTTCGTTGCAAGGAGTCTGGAAAGGTCTGGTTCGGCACCAAGGGTCTCAGCTAAAGGGATGAAATGGGGCGAGGGAGGAGGTGAAGGGTCACGCATGGGCAAGAAGCCTTTTATGCTTGCTGGTCAGAAGTGCAGAGACTCAGCGTCCACCCCTGATCTCCTGGCATCCCCTGTGTGCTACAAATACATCACGGATCCATCTACTGGTGCCTTGGTCTACGTGTTGCAGTCCATTAAACGCTAGTATCTGCCCTGGTTCTGTGGACTTCATGTCAACCCCATGTCATAACCATGAGTACCCGACTGAGTCCCTCACCTACGTCAGTGCCCACCCCTGCCTCTCCCACTGCATCTAGAGTCAAGAACTCTCCGCGTGGCTGTTTAGTCTGCTATGATGATGCTTTGAATTTCAGGAACATTTATGTTCTGAGCACAGGTTTCTGTGGTAGGCGCTGGGCTGCCTGGACCCTGCTCAGAGGGCTTTGTACAGGGACATGATGCTGGAGCACCACAGGACCCTGCCTTCCCTCCCCGAATTCCTAACCCCCAGCATTCCATCTGCTTACACAGTGTTTTGTGCAAGCCTCTGCTTTTCATGACTGGGTCCCAGTCTTTGTTTTGAAGAAAAGAAAAATGGAGGGATTCTTGGTGTAGAAAAGCAAACTGTCTTTTTAGATTTACTTTATTGGGGCTGGTGCTGTGGCGTAGGGGGTAAAGCTGCCACCTGCAGTGCCAACATCCCATATGTGTGCCGGTTGAAGTCCCGGCTTCTCCACTTCAGATCCTGCTCTCTGTGATGGCCTGGGAAAGCAGCAGAAGCTGGCTGAAGGCCCTGGGCCCCTGCACGTGAGTAGGAGACCTGGAGGAAGCTCTTGGCTCCTGTCTCAGGATCAGTGCAGCTCGGGCTGTTGCGGCCATCTAGGGAGTTAACCAGCTGATGGAAGACCACTCTCTCTGCCTCTCCTTCTCTCTCTGTGTAATTCTGACTTTCAAGTAAATAAATAAATAAATCTTAAAAAAAGATGTACTTTATCTATTTGAAAGGCAGAGGTAGAGAGAGAGGGAGAGACAGAGGCAGAGACACATCTTCCCTTTTCTTTCTTTCTTTCTTTCTTTCTTCCTTCCTTCCTTCCTTCCTTCCTTCCTTTCTTTCTTTCTTTCTTTCTTGACAGGCAGGGTGGACAGTGAGAGAGAGAGAGAGAGACAGAGAGAAAGGTCTTCCTTTGCCGTTGGTTCACCCTCTAATGGCTGCCACAGCTGGCGTGCTGCGGCCGATGAACTGCACTGATCCTAAGGCAGGAGCAAGGTGTTTAACCTGGTCTCCCTTGGGGTGCAGGGCCCAAGCACTTGGGGCATCCTCCACTGCACTCCCAGGCCATAGCAGAGAGCTGGCCTGGAAGAGGGGCAACCAGGACAGACTCCAGCGCCCCGACTGGGACTAGAACCCGGTGTGCCGGTGCCGCAAGGCGGAGGATTAGCGTATGGAGCCACGGCACCGGCAGAGTCACATCTTTCATCTGCTGGTTCACTCTCCAGACGGTTGTTAATGGCTGGGGCCGAAGCCAGGAGCCAGGAGCTCTTCCAGGTCTCCCACATGGTTGTAGGGGTCCAAATACTTGAGCCATTCTCCACTGCTTTCCCAGGTGTCTTAGCAGGGAGCAGGATTGGAAGTGGAGCAGCTAGGCCATGAAGTAGCACCCATATGGGATGCCGGTATGGCAGGTGACAGCTTAACTCACTAGCCACGATGCTGGCCCCAGGCACTCAATTTCTGGAGCTGTCACCATGGGCTGCATTAATAGGAAGCTGCGGTCAGAAGCCAGAGCTAGGAGCCAGATCCAGGACTCCTGGGAGACTGGAGCTTAAATGTTAGGCCAAATGCCTGCCCCAGACATTTTATTTTAATGTTCCCCCTTTTGGGGGTGCTGTGACTCCTTCCCTCCTCACTGGGTATCATGTTAGAAGTTCACTGGCATGAAGTGTCATGGCCCACATGTGAGAGCGCAGTCTCCATGCTCTGATTCCCATTTGGATGCAGTTCCGTGAGGAGCTAGGCTCTGCACGCTGGGCGGGCTTCTTAGTGCTCTGAGGGGTTGGCAGCAGGCAGCATCCAGGGAACAAGATCCTAGAATCTCTGGTTCCCTTCTCTCCTGAGCTCATCTCCTGAGCACAGCCCTGTGCGGGAGAGCCCCAGTGAGAGTCGAGTGTCTTTTGTTCATAAACAGCCTTGCAGTCCCTAAGTGAGACCTGGTCACCTACCTGGAGCAAAGGTAAGACAGAGACAGAAGCCCGGCCCCCAGGCAGCGGGAGTGAGGGTGCCAAGGTCAAGAAGCCAGACCTCAGCATGTGGTTTGCCAGGCTCTGGGGGGTGGAGAAGCCTGGTCTACTGGTCCTGCTGTTGTAGAGGGACAGCTCCTGCCCTGTGGTTGTCACAGTCTTCCATCAGCATAGTCATCTCCTCCTTCCAGCCACCTTCCAGAACGTTCTCAGTGAGAGGCCATGGCCCCCCTCCACCAGAGTGGGTCTGCCTTTGCCTACTTAGGGGCCCTGAGGAAGTTAGTGTGCCTTTTTACAAGACCTCTTTGTTAAGACAGTGACTATTAATTACCTAGGGGCCGGTGCTGTGGTGTAGGGTTAAAGCCCCGGCCAGCAGTGCTGGCATGAGATATGGGCGCGAGTTGGAGTTTGCAGCTCCATTTCCAAGCCAGCTCTCTGCTATGGTCTGGGAAAGCAGTAGAAGAAGGTGGCCCCAGTACTTGGGCCCTTGCACCCGCGTGGGAGACCTGGAATAAGTTCCATGCTCCCGGCTTCCCATCGACCCAGTTCCAGCCATTGCAGCCATTTGGGTAATGAACCAGCCATGGAAGTCTCTCTCTCTCTCACTCTCTCACTGTAACTCCAGCTTTTCATAAACAAATAAACAAATCAATAAATCTTTGAAATATATAAATCATCTAATGATGTTTCCCTGTGTTGTGTGAATTCTGTTTCATTACACTTTTCTCATCAGAGCTGCTTTTGAGTGAGAATGCATTTTCTGCATGCCAGTGACTCCCCTGCCTGGTCTTCACAGGTGCTCAGTCACAGGGAAGAACTGGAGCCCTCTAGAGGAATTCTTTTGGAATGTACATGGAGGCTTAGCCTGATTTTCTGAATTAACCTTTATCTCATTCTCTGCAATCCTGTATTTGTGGGAGTTTTGTTGTTGTTGTCAGGGTTGATTCCCTTACCACAGTAAGTTATTTGTTTGGATTATTTTTAAAGATTTATTTTATTCATTTGAAAGACAGAGATCCAGAGACAGGCAGAGACAGAGAGAGAGGTCTTCTATCCGTGGGTTCACTCCCCAGAAGGCCACAATGGCCAGAGCTGCACTAATCGAAGCCAGGAGCTAGGAGCTTCTTCTGGGTCTCCCACATGGGTGGAGGGGCTCAAGGAGATGGGCCATCTTCTACTGCTTTCCCAGGCCATAGCAGAGAGCTGGATCAAAAGAGGAGCAGCCGGGAGTAGAACTGGTGCCCATTTGGGATGGCGGCGCTTCAGGCCAGGACTTTAACCCCCTGCACCACAGCGTTTGCCCATGGTTTTAAGCGCTGCATACTTTCAGACAATGTGAGGTGAGATCAAAATACAACTCAGCCATATGTCTATGGTGAATAAATCACGTTTGTCAGCCTGTATACATATTGCTCTATTTTGTCATTAGTTGTGTATTTATTTTCTTTTTTTAAGGTTAATTAATTTATTTGAAAGGCAGAGTTACAGAGAGGCAGAGGTAGAGAGAAAAAAAGAGAGAGAGAGAGAGCGAGAGAGAGAGAGAGACAGGTCCTCACCTGCTGGTTCACTCCCCAAATGGCCACCATGGCTGGAGATGGGCCGATTTGAAGCCAGAAGCCAGGAACTTTCTCCAGGTCTCCCACAAAGTTGCAAGGGCTGAAGGATTTGGGCCATAACCACTGCCCTCCCAGGCCACAGCAGAAAGCCGGATAGGAAGTGGAGCAGCAGGGACTTGAACCGGCACTCACATGGGATGCCGGCACTGCAGGCGGTGGCTCCACATGCTAGTCACTGTGCCTGCCCCTGTGTATTTATTTTCTTGGTTGCCGTGCAGTCCTGTCCGGGTGAACACTCATGCAAATTTTCTTAGTGTTTCCTGAATACATTGAGAGAGAGCCTCATGTGACTTGCAGGTTTTCTTTCAATAGTTTATAATTTTATCCCTCCCCTGGATATGGTATTTACATTTTGCATGGATAAAATACATAACCAAAGGTATACACTTAAACAATTTTAACTGTAGTGTTCAGCTGTAGAAAGTGGCAGGCAAAGCTGTGTGTTACGGGTGGGATCTCAGACAATTTATTGCTGTCTGAAGACACTGCTTCAGGAGCCTGAGCTGTGGCGTGGCAGTGAAGCCGCCGTCTGCAGTGCCAGCTCCCACATGGGCACCTACTGGAGTCCTGGCTGTGAGTCCTGAATCCACTTGGTCCCACACATGCCCCCCTTCTTTCCTGGTGACAGGAAAATGAAAGCACAGAGGTGCCCAGCACCTGGACAGCCTCACGGGCACACAGTTTGTCCCAGCTGCTAATCAGGGAGACATCCTGTGCCTCCTGGTGCCTATCTCTGCCCCAGCTTTGAATCAGGCAGCCCCGGGGTCCCCCTGTGTCAGGACTCCCTGTGTCATGGTACCTGGAATCCTCTCCAGCTGCTCTAGCCTGCATCCCTCATCTCTGTTCGGCCACTCCAACTCATCTCCCACCTGTCCCCTCCTCCCTTGACACAGTTCCTATAAAGCCCCAGATTACACACGAGCCCCGAGCTCTTCTCCCTCTGAGGCTGCTCCCTGCATTCTTCACCCCAATAAAACTCTTTCTGTGTTCAGCGTGGTCTTGGTTGTTGTTCTCAGTTTTGGTTAAAAACCCTGACACCAGCTGCTCCACTTGCAATCCAGCTCTCTGCTATGGCCTGGGAAAGCATAGGAAGATGGCCTAAGTCCTTGGGCCTCTGCACCTGTGTGGGTGACCCAGACCAAGTTCCTGTCTCCTGGCTTTGGCCGTTGCAGCCAATTGGGGAGTGAAACAATGGATGGAAAATGTCTCTCTACCTTTCCTTTCCATGTGTAACTCTGACTTTCAAATAAATAAATTCTTTTTTTTTTTTGACAGGCAAATTAGGCAGTGAGAGAGAGACAGAGAGAAAGGTCTTCCTTCCATTGATTCGCCCCACAAATGGCCACCATGGCCGGCATGATGTGCTGATCTGACGCCAGGAGCCAGGTGTTTCCTCCTGCTCTCCCAAATGAGTGCAGGACCCAAGCACTTGGGCCATCATCCACTGTACTTCTGGGCCACAGCAGAGTGCTGTACTGGAAGAGTGGCAACCAGGACAGAATCCGGCGCCCCAACTGGGACTAGAACCTGGGGTTCCAGTGCCGCAGGCAGAGGATTAGCCTAGTGAACCACTGTGCAAGCTTATAAATAAATTCTTAAAAAAAGAAAAAAAGAGAAACTGCTTGAAATGTGAAAGTGCTGTCCTCACAGGAGTTAAGTAAAAAATGGTGGCTAGCAGAGACTCGGGAGAGTGGAGGGAGGACTCTTGGGAAAAGATGGCTAGCGGGTTCTTTATTTATTTTTAAAGATTTATTTATTTATTGGAGAGGCAGATTTACAGATAGAGAGGGAGAGACAGAGAGAGAGAGAGAGATAGAGAGGTCTTCCGTCTTCTGGGTCACTCCTCAAATGACAGCAGTGGCAGGAAGCTGGGCTGACCCAAAGCCGGGAACCAGGAGCTTCTTCCGGATATTCCACGTGGACTGGAACTGATGTCCACTGCAGGTGGCAGGTTTACCCAGTATGCCATAGCACCGGCCTTGAATTAAAACACTTCAAATAATACACTAAGTATAAAAAAGAGTTCTATGACCACACCTAAATTTAACAAGTTGGCCTTATTCTCCCATTATGCAAATATCACACAAGCACATACTATTTCTTGATAGCTAGTGTGTGTGTGTGTAGAGGTTTTCTCTCATAATTGGAAATTAAGAAGTGACATGTGTGGATGTCATATTATTCTGAACTCTGGGTCTTACATAGCAATAAAGCATTCTTTTCAGGTCTGCTGATCTTGTCTGTGACCTTCCCTGAGTTCCACTTTCTTATATTATAATGTGTGGCCCTGGACCTGGGACATTGTCTTCACAGGTGTGCTCAGTTGGGTTTGGAATAGCTCAGGGGGTCTGGCCTTTCCTAACCTCAGAAGGGAGATGGAAAAAGGACACAGAAACCGACCTCAGCAGAGACGAGTTGCTTTATTAAAGCAAATCTTGGAAGAGACTGCACATTCAGAGCTGAGCTGTTATCTGGTTCCGGAGGGAATTTGCCAATCCTGGGTGGGGTGGGGAGAGGTGGAAGGCAGCTGGGGGGAGAGCAGGGGCTCTTTGAAGCCTCTGGGAACTTCCCTCTCATGTGTTTCACAATCTGCCCCGTGCAACTTATCTGTTTGCCAGTTTCGTTGCAAGGAGTCTGGAAAGGTCTGGTTCAGCACCAAGGGTCTCAGCTAAAGGGAGGAAATGGGGCGAGGGAGGAGGGAAAGGGTCATGCGGGGACAAGAAGTCCTTTTATGCTTGCTGGTCAGAAGTGCAGAGACTCCGCGTCCACCCCTGATCTCCTGGCATCCCCTGTGTGCTACAAATACATCACGGATCCATCTACTGGTGCCTTGGTCTACATGTTGCAGTCCATTAAACGCTAGTATCTGCCCTGGTTCTGTGGACTTCATGTCAACCCCATGTCATAACCATGAGTACCCGACTGAGTCCCTCACCTACGTCAGTGCCCACCCCTGCCTCTCCCACTGCATCTAGAGTCAAGAACTCTCCGCGTGGCTGTTTAGTCTGCTATGATGATGCTTTCAATTTCAGGGACATTTATGTTCTGAGCTGTGGCCATAGCTTTTTGTGGGAGGCGCTGGGCTGCCTGGACCCTGCTCAGAGGGCTTTGTACAGGGACGTGATGCTGGAGCACCACAGGACCCTGCCTTCCCTCCCTGAATTCCTAACCCCCAGCATTCCATCTGCTTACACAGCATTTTGTCCAAGCCTCTGCTTTTCATGACTGGGTCTCAGGTCTCTGTTTTGAAGAAAAGAAAAATGGAGGGATTCTTGGTGTGGAAAAGCAAACTGTCTTTTTAGATTTACTTTATTGGGGCTGGTGCTGTGGCGTAGCGGGTAAAGCTGCCACCTGCAGTGCCAACCTCCCATATGTGTGCCGGTTGAAGTCCCGGCTTCTCCACTTCAGATCCCGCTCTCTGCTCTGGCCTGGGAAAGCCGTAGAAGCTGGCCGATGTCCTTGGGCACTTGCAGCTGAGTAGGAGACCTGGAGGAAGCTCTTGGCTCCTGTCTCAGGATCAGTGCAGCTCGGGCTATTGCGGCCATCTAGGGAGTTAACCAGCAGATGGAAGACCTCTCTCTCTGCCTCTCCTTCTCTCTCTGTGTAATTCTGACTTTCAAGTAAATAAATAAATCTTAAAAAAAGATTTCCTTTATCTATTTGAAAGGCAGAGGTAGAGAGAGAGGGAGAGACAGAGGCAGAGACACATCTTCCTTTTCTTTCTTTCTTTTTAATTTTGGCATGCAGAGTGGACAGTAAGAGAGAGAGAGACAGATAGAAAGGTCTTCCTTTGCTGTTGGTTCACCCTCTAATGGCTTCCGTGGCTGGCGCACTGCGGCCGGCACACTGCACTGATCCTAAGGCAGGAGCAAGGTGTTTATCCTGGTCTCCCTTTGGGTGCAGGGCCAAGTACTTGGGGCATCCTCCACTGCACTCCCAGGCCATAGCAGAGAGCTGGCCTGGAAGAGGGGCAACCAGGACAGACTCCAGTGCCCCGACTGGGACTAGAATCTGGTGTGCTGGTGCTGCAAGGTGGAGGATTAGCCTATGGAGCCACGGCACCAGCAGAGTCACATCTATCATCTGCTGGTTCACTCCCAAGATGGCTGTTAATGGCTGGGGCCGAAGTCAGGACCCAGGAGCTCTTCCAGGTCTCCCACGTGGTTGTAGGGGCCCAAATACTTGAGCCATTCTCCACTGCTTTCCCAGGTGTCTTAGCAGGGAGCAGGATTGGAAGTGGAGCAGCTAGGCCATGAAGCAGCACCCATATGGGATGCCGGTATGGCAGGTGGCAGCTTAACTCACTAGCCACGATGCTGGCCCCAGGAATTCAATTTCTGGAGCTGTCACCATGGGCTGCATTAATAGGAAGCTGCAGTCAGAAGCCAGAGCTAGGAGCCAGATCCAGGACTCCTGGGAGGCTGGCAACTTAAATGTTAGGCCAAATGCCTGCCCCAGACATTATTTTAACGTTCCCCCTTTTGGGGGTGCTGTGACTACCTCCCTCCGCACTGGGGATCATTTTAGAAGTTCACTGGCATGAAGTGTCATGGCCCACATGTGAGAGCGCAGTCTCCATGCTCTGATTCCCATTTGGATGCAGTTCCGTGAGGAGCCATGCTCTGCAGGGTGGGCGGGCTTCTTAGTGCTCTGAGGGGTTGGCAGCAGGCAGTATCCAGGGAACAAGATCCTAGAATCTCTGGTTCCCTTCTCTCCTGAGCTCATCTCCTGAGCACAGCCCTGTGCGGGAGAGCCCCAGTGAGAGTCGAGTGTCTTTTGTTCATAAACAGCCTTGCAGTCCCTAAGTGAGACCTGGTCACCTACCTGGAGCAAAGGTAAGACAGAGGAGACAGAAGCCCGGCCCCCAGGCAGCGGGAGTGAGGGTGCCAAGGTCAAGAAGCCAGACCTCAGCATGTGGTTTGCCAGGCTCTGGGGGGTGGAGAAGCCTGGTCTACTGGTCCTGCTGTTGTAGAGGGACAGCTCCTGCCCTGTGGTTGTCACACTCTTCCATCAGCATAGTCGTCTCCTCCTTCCAGCCACCTTCCAGAACGTTCTCAGTGAGAGACCATGGCCCCCCTCCACCAGAGTGTGTCTGCTCTTGCCTGCTTCAGGGGGCCTGAGGAAGTCAGTGTGCCTTTTTACAAGACCTCTTTGTTAAGACAGTGACTATTAATTACCTAGGGGCTGGTGCTGTGGTGTAGGGTTAAAGCCCTGGCCTGTAGTGCTGGATCAGATTTGGTGGGAGTTTGAGTTTGCAGCTCCATTTCCAAGCCAGCTCTCTGCTATGGTCTGGGAAAGCAGTAGAAGGTGGCCCCAGTGCTTGGGCCCTTGCACCCGCGTGGGAGACCTGGAATAAGCTCCAGGTTCCTGGCTTCCCATCGACCCAGTTCTAGTCATTGCAGTCATTTGGGGGAATGAACAATGATGGAGGTATCTCTCTCTCCCTTCCTCTCTCTCTCTCTCTCTCTCTCTCTCACACACACACACACACAGTAAGTCCAGGTTTTAAATAACAAATATACCAATAAATCTTTAAAAAATATAAATCATCTAATGATGTTTCCCTGTGTTGTGTGAATTCTGTTTCATTACACTTTTCTCATCAGAGCTGCTTTTGAGTGAGAATGCATTTTCTGCATGCCAGTGACTCCCCTGCCTGGTCTTCACAGGTGCTCAGTCACAGGGAAGAACTGGAGCCCTCTAGAGGAATTCTTTGTGATGTACATGGAGGCTTATGCCTGATTTTCTGAATTAACCTTTATCTTATTCTCTGCAATCCTCTATTGGTGGGAATTTTGTTGTTGTTGCCTGGGTAGATTTCTTTACATTAGTAAGTTATTTGTTTCGATTATCTTTAAAGATTTATTTTATTCATTTGAAAGACAGATTTACAGAGAGAGGCAGAGACAGAGAGAGAGGTCTTCCACCCACTGGTTCACTCCCCAAAAGGCCACGACTGCTGGAGCTGCACTAATCAAACCCAGGAGCCAGGAGCTTCTTCTGGGTCTCCCACATGGGTGCAGGGGCCCAATATCGTAGGCCATGTTTTACTGTTTTCCCAGGCCATAGCAGAGAGCTGGATCAGGAGAGGAGCAGCCAGGACTAGAACTGGAACTCATTTGGGATGGTGGTGCTGCAGGGCAGGGCTTTAACCCCTCACCACAGCATTGGCCCCTGGATTTTAACTTATAGGTTAAGATTTTGATGATAGTTTTAAATGCTTCATACTTTCACACAATGTGAGGTGAAATCAAAATACAACTCAGCCATATGTCTATAGTCAATAAAATCACGTTTGTCTACCTGTATACATATTGCTCTATTTGTCATTAGTTGTGTATTTATTTTCTTTTTTAAGGTTAATTTACTGATTTATTTGAAAGACAGAGTTACAGAGAGGCAGAGGTAGAGAGAGAGAAAGAGAGAGAGAGAGAGTGAGACAGGTCCTCACCTGCTGGTTCACTCCCCAAATGGCCACAATGGCCAGAGCTGGACCGATCTGAAGCCAGAAGCCAGGAACTTTCTCCGGGTCTCCCACAAGGGTGCAAGGCTGAAGGACTTGGGCCATCCTCCACTGCCCTCCCAGGCCACAGCAGAAAGCCGGATAGGAAGTGGAGCAGCTGGGACTTGAACCGGCACTCACATGGGATGCCGGCACTGCAGGCGGTGGCTCCACATGCTAGTCACTGTGCCTGCCCCTGTGTATTTATTTTCTTGGTTGCTGTGCAGTCCTGTCCAGGTGAACACTCATGCAAATTTTCTTAGTGTTTCCTGAATACATTGAGAGAGAGCCTCATGTGACTTGCAGGTTTTCTTTCAATAGTTTATAATTTTATCCCTCCCCTGGATAAGGTATTTACATGTTGCATGGATAAAATACATAACAAGAGGTATACACTTAAACAATTTTAACTGTAGTGTTCAGCTGTAGAAAGTGGCAGGCAAAGCTGTGTGTTACGGGTGGGATCTCAGACAATTTATTGCTGTCTGAAGACACTGCTTCAGGAGCCTGTGTTGTGGCATGGCAGTGAAGCCGCCGTCTGCAGTGCCAGTTCCCATATGGGCACCTATTGGAGTCCTGGCTGTGAGTCCTGAATCCACTTGGTCCCACACATGCCCCCCTTCTTTCCTGGTGACAGGAAAATGAAAGCACAGAGGTGCCCAGCACCTGGACAGCCTCACGGGCATGCAGAAAATGTATTCTCAATCAAAACCAGCTCTGATGAGAAAAGCTGTCCCAGCTGCTAATCAGGGAGACATCCTGTGCCTCCCGGTGCCTATCACTGTCCCAGCTTTGAATCAGGCAGCCCTGGGGATCCCCTGTGTCAGGGATCTGTCCCTGTCCCTGGAATCTTCTCCAGCTGCTGTAGCCTGCATCCCTCATCTCTGTTCGGCCACTCCAACTCATCTCTCACCTGTCCCCTCCTCCCTTGTCACAGTTCCCTATAAAGCCCCAGATTACACACGAGCCCTGAGCTCCTCTCCCTCTGAGGCTGCTCCTGGCATTCTTCACCCTGATAAAACTCTTTCTGTGCTCAGCGTGGTCTTGGTTTTCATTCTCAGTTGTGGTTAAAAACCCTGACACCAGCTGCTCCACTTGCAATCCAGCTCTCTGCTATGGACTGGGAAAACAGAGGAAGATAGCCTAAGTCCTTGGGCCCCTGCACCTGTGTGGGAGACCCAGACCAAGTTCCTGGCTCCTGGTTTTGGCCATTTCAGGCAATTGGGGAGTGAACCAATGGATGGAAGACATCTCTCTGCCTCTCCTCTCTCTGTGTAACTTTGACTTTCAAATAAATAAATAAATTGTTCTTTTTTATTTATTTATTTTTTTTTTTGGGCAGGCAGAGTTAGACAGTGAGAGAGAGACAAAGAGAAAGGTCTTCCTTCCGTTGATTCACCCCTGCAATGGCCACCATGGCCGGCATGCTGTGCTGATCCAAAGCCAGGAGCCAGGTGCTTCCTCCTGGTCTCCCATGGGGTGCAGGGCCCAAGCACTTGGGCCATCCTCCACTGCACTCCCGGGCCACAGCAGAGTGCTGTAGTGGAAGAGGAGCAACCAGGACAGAATCCGGTGCCACAACCGGGACTAGAACCTGGGGTGCCAGTGCCACAAATGGAGGATTAGCCTAGTGAGCCACAGCACCAGCTTATAAATAAATTCTTAAAAAAAGAAAAAAAGAGAAACTGCTTGAAATGTGAAAGTGCTGTTCTCACAGGAGTTAAGTAAAAAATGGTGGCTAGCAGAGACTCGGGAGAGTGGAGGCAGCAGGCATGGGAAAAGATGGCTAGCGGGTTCTTTATTTATTTTTAAAGATTTATTTATTTATTGGATTGGCAGATTTATAGATAGAGAGAGGGAGAGACAGACAAAGAGAGAGAGACAGAGAGAGACAGAGAGAGAGACAGAGAGAGAGAGAGGTCTTCCATCTTCTGGGTCACTCCTCCAATGGCAGCAGTGGCAGGAAGCTGGGCCGATCCAAAGCCAGGAGCCTGGAGCTTCTTCCGGGTTTTCCACGTGGAATGGAACTGATGTCCACTGCAGGTGGCAGGTTTACCCATTATGCCATAGCGCCGGCCCTGATTTTAAAATATTTCAAATAATACACTAAGTATAAAAAAGAGTTCAATGACCACTCCTAAATTTAACAATTTGGCCTTATTCTCCCAGTATGCAAACATCATACAAGCACATATTATTTCTTGATGGGAAGTGTGTGTGTGTGTGTGTATGTGTGTAAATGTTTTCTCTCATAAATGGAAGCTAAGAAGTGAAATGTGTGGATGTCATATTATTCTGAACTCTGGCTCTTACACAGCAATAAAGCATTCTTTTCAGGTCTGCTGATCTCGTCTGTGACCTCCCTCAGTCATATTTTCTTATATTATAATGTGTGGCCCTGGACCTGGGACATTGTCTTCACAGGTGTGCCAGTTGGGTTTGGAGTAGCTCGGGGGTCTGGCCTTTCCTAACCTCAGAAAGGAGATGGAAAAAGGACACAGAGACCGACCTCAGCAGAGACCAGTTGCTTTATTGAAGCAAATCTCGGAAGAGACTGCGCATTCAGAGCTGAGCTGTTATCTGGTTCCGGAGGGAATTTGCCAATCCTGGGTGGGGTGGGGAGAGGTGGAAGGCAGCTGGGGGGAGAGCAGGGGCTCTTTGAAGCCTCTGGGAACTTCCCTCTCATGTGTTTCGCAAGCTGCCCCATGCAACTTATCTGTTTGCCAGTTTCGTTGCAAGGAGTCTGGAAAGGTCTGGTTCGGCACCAAGGGTCTTAGCTAAAGGGACGAAATGGGGCAAGGGAGGAGGTGAAGGGTCACGCATGGGGCAAGAACCCCTTTTGTGCTTGCTGGTCAGAAGTGCAGAGACTCAGCGTCCACCCCTGATCTCCTGGCATCCCCTGTGTGCTACAAATACATCACGGATCCATCTACTGGTGCCTTGGTCTACATGTTGCAGTCCATTAAACGCTAGTATCTGCCCTGGTTCTGTGGACTTCATGTCAACCCCATGTCATAACCATGAGTACCTGACTGAGTCACTCACCTACGTCAGTGCCCACCTCTGCCTCTCCCACTGCATCTAGAGTCAAGAACTCTCCGCGTGGCTGTTTAGTCTGCTATGATGATGCTTTCAATTTCAGGAACATTTATGTTCTGAGCTGTGGCCATAGCTTTTTGTGGGAGGCACTGGGCTGCCTGGACCCTGCTCAGAGGGCTTTGTACAGGGACGTGATGCTGGAGCACCACAGGACCCTGCCTTCCCTTCCCGAATTCCTAACCCCCAGCATTCCATCTGCTTACACAGCATTTTGTCCAAGCCTCTGCTTTTCATGACTGGGTCCCAGTCTTTGTTTTGAAGAAAAGAAAAATGGAGGGATTCTTGGTGTGGAAAAGCAAACTGTATTTTTGATTTACTTTATCAGGGGTTGGTGCTGTGGCGTAGCGGGTAAAGCTGCCACCTGCAGTGCCAACATCCCATATGTGTGCTGGTTCAAGTCCCGGCTGCTCCACTTCTGATCCCGCTCTCTGTGATGGCCTGGGAAAGCAGTAGAAGCTGTTTGAAGTCTTTGGGCCCCTGCACGTGAGTAGGAGACCTGGAAGAAGCTCTTGGCTCCTGTCTCAGGATCAGTGCAGCTCGGGCTATTGCGGCCATCTAGGGAGTTAACCAGCAGATGGAAGACCTCTCTCTCTGCCTCTCCTTCTCTCTCTGTGTAATTCTGACTTTCAAGTAAATAAATAAATAAATCTTAAAAAAAGATGTACTTTATCTATTTGAAAGGCAGAGGTAGAGAGAGAGGGAGAGACAGAGGCAGAGACACATCTTCCCTTTCCTTCTTTCTTTCTTTCTTTCTTTCTTTCTTTTTTCTTTCTTTCTTTTTTTTTTGACAGGCAGAGTGGACAGTGAGAGAGAGAGACAGAGAGACAAGTCTTCCTTTGCCGTTGGTTCACCCTCTAATGGCTGCCACGGCTGGCACGCTGCGGCCGATGAACTGCACTGATCCTAAGGCAGGAGCAAGGTGTTTAACCTGGTCTCGTTGGGGTGCAGGGCCCAAGCACTTGGGGCATCCTCCACTGCACTCCTGAGCCATAGCAGAGAGCTGGCCTGGAAGAGGGGCAACCAGGACAGACTCCAGCGCCCCAACTGGGAATAGAATCTGGTGTGCCGGTGCCGCAAGGCGGATGATTAGCGTATGGAGCCACGGCACCGGCAGAGTCACATCTTTAATCTGCTGGTTCACTCTCCAGATGGCTGTTAATGGCTGGGGCCAAAGCCAGGAGCCAGGAGCTCTTCCAGGTCTCCCACATGGTTGTAGGGGTCCAAATACTTGAGCCATTCTCCACTGCTTTCCCAGGTGTGTTAGCAGGGAGCAGGATTGGAAGTGGAGCAGCTAGGCCATGAAGCAGCACCCACATGGGATGCCGGTATGGCAGGTGGCAGCTTAACTCACTAGCCACGATGCTGGCCCCAGGCACTCAATTTCTGGAGCTGTCACCATGGGCTGCATTAATAGGAAGCTTCAGTCAGAAGCCAGAGCTAGGAGCCAGATCCAGGACTCCTGGGAGCCTGGAGCTTAAATGTTAGGCCAAATGCCTGCCCCAGACAATTTTTTTTTTAACATTCCCACTTTTGCGGCACTGTGACTCCCTCTCTCTGCACTGGGTATCATTTTAGAAGTTCACTGGCATGAAGTGTCATGGCCCACATGTGAGAGCGCAGTCTCCATGCTCTGATTCCCATTTGGATGCAGTTCCGTGTGGAGCTAGGCTCTGCACGCTGGGCGGGCTTCTTAGTGCTCTGAGGGGTTGGCAGCAGGCAGCATCCAGGGAACAAGATCCTAGAATCTCTGGTTCCCTTCTCTCCTGAGCTCATCTCCTGAGCACAGCCCTGTGCGGGAGAGCCCCAGTGAGAGTCGAGTGTCTTTTGTTCATAAACAGCCTTGCAGTCCCTAAGTGAGACCTGGTCACCTACCTGGAGCAAAGTGAAGACAGAGGAGACAGAAGCCCGGCCCCCAGGCAGCGGGAGTGAGGGTGCCAAGGTCAAGAAGCCAGACCTCAGCATGTGGTTTGCCAGGCTCTGGGGGGTGGAGAAGCCTGGTCTACTGGTCCTGCTGTTGTAGAGGGACAGCTCCTGCCCTGTGGTTGTCACACTCTTCCACCAGCATAGTCACCTCCTCCTTCCAGCCACCTTCCAGAACGTTCTCAGTGAGAGGCCATGGCCCCCCTCCACCAGAGTGGGTCTGCTCTTGCCTGCTTCAGGGGGCCTGAGGAAGTCAGTGTGCCTTTTTACAAGACCTCTTTGTTAAGACAGTGACTATTAATTACCTAGGGGCCGGTGCTGTGGTGTAGGGTTAAAGCCCCGGCCAGCAGTGCTGGCATGAGATATGGGCGCGAGTTTGAGTCCTGCTGCTCCATTTCCAAGCCAGTACGGTCTGGGAAAGCAGTAGAAGATGGCCCCAGTGCTTGGGCCCTTGCACCCGCGTGGGAGACCTGGAACAAGTTCCATGCTCCCGGCTTCCCATCGACCCAGTTCCAGCCATTGCAGCCATTTGGGTAATGAACCAGCCATGGAAGTCTCTCTCTCTCTCACTCTCTCACTGTAACTCCAGCTTTTCAATAAACAAATAAAGAAATCAATAAATCTTTGAAATTTATAAATCATCTAATGATGTTTCCCTGTGTTGTGTGAATTCTGTTTCATTACACTTTTCTCATCAGAGCTGCTTTTGAGTGAGAATGCATTTTCTGCATGCCAGTGACTCCCCTGCCTGGTCTTCACAGGTGCTCAGTCACAGGGAAGAACTGGAGCCCTCTAGAGGAATTCTTTTGGAATCCTACATGGAGGCTTATGCCTGATTTTCTGAATTAACCTTTATCTCATTCTCTGCAATCCCGTATTTGTGGGAGTTTTGTTGTTGTTGTCAGGGTTGATTCCCTTACCACAGTAAGTTATTTTTTTGGATTATTTTTAAAGATTTATTTTATTCATTTGAAAGACAGAGATCCAGAGACAGGCAGAGACAGAGAGAGAGGTCTTCTATCCGTGGGTTCACTCCCCAGAAGGCCACAATGGCCAGAGCTGCACTAATCGAAGCCAGGAGCTAGGAGCTTCTTCTGGGTCTCCCACATGGGTGGAGGGGCTCAAGGAGATGGGCCATCTTCTACTGCTTTCCCAGGCCATAGCAGAGAGCTGGATCGAAAGAGGAGCAGCCGGGACTAGAACTGGTGCCCATTTGGGATGGCGGCGCTTCAGGCCAGGACTTTAACCCCCTGCACCACAGCGTTTGCCCATGGTTTTAAGCGCTGCACACTTTCAGACAATGTGAGGTGAGATCAAAATACAACTCAGCCATATGTCTATGGTGAATAAATCACGTTTGTCAGCCTGTATACATATTGCTCTATTTTGTCATTAGTTGTGTATTTATTTTCTTTTTTTATGGTTAATTTATTTATTTGAAAGACAGAGTTACAGAGAGGCAGAGGTAGAGAGAAAAAAAGAGAGAGCGAGAGAGAGAGAGAGACAGGTCCTCACCTGCTGGTTCACTCCCCAAATGGCCACCATGGCTGGAGATGGGCCGATTTGAAGCCAGAAGCCAGGAACTTTCTCCAGGTCTCCCACAAAGTTGCAAGGGCTGAAGGATTTGGGCCATAACCACTGCCCTCCCAGGCCACAGCAGAAAGCCGGATAGGAAGTGAGCAGCAGGGACTTGAACCGGCACTCACATGGGATGCCGGCACTGCAGGCGGTGGCTCCACATGCTAGTCACAGTGCCTGCCCCTGTGTATTTATTTTCTTGGTTGCTGTGCAGTCCTGTCCAGGTGAACACCCATGCAAATTTTCTTAGTGTTTCCTGAATACATTGAGAGAGAGCCTCATGTGACTTGCAGGTTTTCTTTCAATAGTTTATAATTTTATCCCTCCCCTGGATATGGTATTTACATGTTGCATGGATAAAATACATAACAAAAGGAATACACTTAAATAATTTTAACTGTAGTGTTCAGCTGTATAAAGTGGCAGGCAAAGCTGTGTGTTACGGGTGGGATCTCAGACAATTTATTGCTGTCTGAAGACACTGCTTCAGGAGCCTGAGCTGTGGCGTGGCAGTGAAGCCGCCGTCTGCAGTGTGAGCTCCCACATGGGCACCTATTGGAGTCCTGGCTGTGAGTCCTGAATCCACTTGGTCCCAGACATGCCCCCCTTCTTTCCTGGTGACAGGAAAATGAAAGCACAGAGGTGCCCAGCACCTGGACAGCCTCACGGGCACACAGTTTGTCCCAGCTGCTAATCAGGGAGACATCTTGTGCCTCCTGGTGCCTATCTCTGCCCCAGCTTTGAATCAGGCAGCCCCGGGGACCCCTGTGTCAGGACTCCCTGTGTCATGGTACCTGGAATCCTCTCCAGCTGCTCTAGCCTGCATCCCTCATCCCTTTGTTCGGGCACTCCAACTCATCTCCCACCTGTCCCCTCCTCCCTTGTCACAGTTCCCTATAAAGCCCCAGATTACACACGAGCCCTGAGCTCCTCTCCCTCTGAGGCTGCTCCCGGCATTCTTCACCCTAATAAAACTCTTTCTGTGCTCAGCGTGGTCTTGGTTGTTGTTCTCAGTTGTGGTTAAAAACCCTGACACCAGCTGCTCCACTTGCAATCCAGCTCTCTGCTATGGCCTGGGAAAACAGAGGAAGATAGCCTAAGTCCTTGGGCCCCTGCACCTGTGTGTGAGACTCGGAGCAAGTTCCTGGCTCCTGGCTTTGGCCGTTGCAGCCAATTGGGGAGTGAACCAATGGATGGAGGACGTCTCTCTACCTTTCCTTTCCATGTGTAACTCTGACTTTCAAATAAATAAATTCTTTTTTTTTTTTTTTGACAGGCAAATTAGACAGTGAGAGAGAGACAGAGAGAAAGGTCTTCCTTCCATTGATTCACCCCTGCAATGGCCACCATGGCCGGCATGCTGTGCTGATCTGAAGCCAGGAGCCAGGTGCTTCCTCCTGCTCTCCCAAATGAGTGCAGGACCCAAGCACTTGGGCCATCATCCACTGTACTTCTGGGCCACAGCAGAGTGCTGTACTGGAAGAGTGGCAACCAGGACAAATCCGGTGCCCCAATCGGGACTAGAACCTGGGGTTCCAGTGCCGCAGGCAGAGGATTAGCCTAGTGAGCCACTGTGCAAGCTTATAAATAAATTCTTAAAAAAAGAAAAAAAGAGAAACTGCTTGAAATGTGAAAGTGCTGTCCTCACAGGAGTTAAGTAAAATATGGTGGCTAGCAGAGACTCGGGAGAGTGGAGGGAGGAGGCTTGGGAAAAGATGGCTAGCGGGTTCTTTATTTATTTTTAAAGATTTATTTATTTATTGGAGAGGCAGATTTACAGATAGAGAGGGAGAGACAGAGAGAGAGAGAGGTCTTCCATCTTCTGGGTCACTCCTCAAATGGCAGCAGTGGCAGGAAGCTGGGCTGACCCAAAGCCGGGAACCAGGAGCTTCTTCCGGATATTCCACGTGGACTGGAACTTATGTCCACTGCAGGTGGCAGGTTTACCCAGTATGCCATAGCACCGGCCTTGAATTAAAATATTTCAAATAATACACTAAGTATAAAAAAGAGTTCTATGACCACACCTAAATTTAACAATTTGGCCTTATTCTCCCATTATGCAAACATCACACAAGCACATACTATTTCTTGATAGCTAGTGTGTGTGTGTGTAGAGGTTTTCTCTCATAATTGGAAATTAAGAAGTGACATGTGTGGATGTCATATTATTCTGAACTCTGGCTCTTACATAGCAATAAAGCATTCTTTTCAGGTCTGCTGATCTTGTCTGTGACCTTCCCTGAGTTCCACTTTCTTATATTATAATGTGTGGCCCTGGACCTGGGACATTGTCTTCACAGGTGTGCTCAGTTGGGTTTGGAATAGCTCAGGGGGTCTGGCCTTTCCTAACCTCAGAAAGGAGATGGAAAAAGGACACAGAGACCGACCTCAGCAGAGACCAGTTGCTTTATTGAAGCAAATCTCGGAAGAGACTGCACATTCAGAGCTGAGCTGTTATCTGGTTCCGGAGGGAATTTGCCAATCCTGGGTGGGGTGGGGAGAGGTGGAAGGCAGCTGGGGGGAGAGCAGGGGTTCTTTGAAGCCTCTGGGAACTTCCCTCTCATGTGTTTCGCAAGCTGCCCCGTGCAGCTTATCTGTTTGCCAGTTTCGTTGCAAGGAGTCTGGAAAGGTCTGGTTCGGCAGCAAGGGTCTCAGCTAAAGGGATGAAATGGGGCAAGGGAGGAGGTGAAGGGTCACGCGTGGGGCAAGAAGCCTTTTATGCTTGCTGGTCAGAAGTGCAGAGACTCCGCGTCCACCCCTGATCTCCTGGCATCCCCTGTGTGCTACAAATACATCACGGATCCATCTACTGGTGCCTTGGTCTACGTGTTGCAGTCCATTAAACGCTAGTATCTGCCCTGGTTCTGTGGACTTCATGTCAACCCCATGTCATAACCATGAGTACCCGACTGAGTCACTCACCTACGTCAGTGCCCACCCCTGCCTCTCCCACTGCATCTAGAGTCAAGAACTCTCCGCGTGGCTGTTTAGTCTGCTATGATGATGCTTTGAATTTCAGGGACATTTATGTTCAGAGCTGTGGCCATAGCTTTTTGTGGGATGCGCTGGGCTGCCTGGACCCTGCTCAGAGGGCTTTGTACAGGGACGTGATGCTGGAGCACCACAGGACCCTGCCTTCCCTCCCCGAATTCCTAACCCCCAGCATTCCATCTGCTTACACAGCATTTTGTGCAAGCCTCTGCTTTTCATGACTGGGTCCCAGTCTTTGTTTTGAAGAAAAGAAAAATGGAGGGATTCTTGGTGTGGAAAAGCAAACTGTATTTTTAGATTTACTTTATTGGGGCTGGTGCTGTGGCGTAGGGGGTAAAGCTGCCAGCTGCAGTGCCAACATCCCATATGTGTGCCGGTTGAAGTCCCGGCTTCTCCACTTCAGATCCCGCTCTCTGCTCTGGCCTGGGAAAGCCGTAGAAGCTGGCCGATGTCCTTGGGCACTTGCAGCTGAGTAGGAGACCTGGAGGAAGCTCTTGGCTCCTGTCTCAGGATCAGTGCAGCTCGGGCTGTTGCGGCCATCTAGGGAGTTAACCAGCAGATGGAAGACCTCTCTCTCTGCCTCTCCTTCTCTCTCTGTGTAATTCTGACTTTCAAGTAAATAAATAAATCTTAAAAAAAGATTTCCTTTATCTATTTGAAAGGCAGAGGTAGAGAGAGAGGGAGAGACAGAGGCAGAGACACATCTTCCTTTTCTTTCTTTTTTTTTTTTTTTCTGGCATGCAGAGTGGACAGTAAGAGAGAGAGAGACAGATAGAAAGGTCTTCCTTTGCTGTTGGTTCACCCTCTAATGGCTTCCGCGGCTGGCGCACTGCGCCCGGCGCACTGCACTGATCCTAAGGCAGGAGCAAGGTGTTTATCCTGGTCTCCCTTTGGGTGCAGGGCCAAGTACTTGGGGCATCCTCCACTGCACTCCCAGGCCATAGCAGAGAGCTGGCCTGGAAAAGGGGCAACCAGGACAGACTCCAGTGCCCCGACTGGGACTAGAATCGTGTGCCGGTGCTGCAAGGTGGAGGATTAGCCTATGGAGCCATGGCACCAGCAGAGTCACATCTATCATCTGCTGGTTCACTCCCAAGACGGCTGTTAATGGCTGGGGCCGAAGTCAGGAGCCAGGAGCTCTTCCAGGTCTCCCACATGGTTGTAGGGGCCCAAATACTTGAGCCATTCTCCACTGCTTTCCCAGGTGCATTAGCAGGGAGCAGGATTGGAAGTGGAGCAGCTAGGCCATGAAGCAGCACCCATATGGGATGCCGGTATGGCAGGTGGCAGCTTAACTCACTAGCCACGATGCTGGCCCCAGGCACTCAATTTCTGGAGCTGTCACCATGGGCTGCATTAATAGGAAGCTGCGGTCAGAAGCCAGAGCTAGGAGCCAGATCCAGAACTCCTGGGAGGCTGGCAGCTGTAATGTTAGGCCAAATGCCTGCCCCAGACATTATTTTAATGTTCCCTCTTTTGGGGCACTGTGACTCCCTCCCTCTGCACTGGGGATCATTTTAGAAGTTCACTGGCATGAAGTGTCATGGCCCACATGTGAGAGCACAGTCTCCATGCTCTGATTCCCATTTGGATGCAGTTCCGTGAGGAGCTAGGCTCTGCACGCTGGGCGGGCTTCTTAGTGCTCTGAGGGGTTGGCAGCAGGCAGCATCCAGGGAACAAGATCCTAGAATCTCTGGTTCCCTTCTCTGCTGAGCTTATCTCCTGAGTACAGCCCTGTGCAGGAGAGCCCCAGTGAGAGTCGAGTGTCTTTTGTTCATAAACAGCCTTGCAGTCCCTAAGTGAGACCTGGTCACCTACCTGGAGCAAAGGTAAGACAGAGGAGACAGAAGCCCGGCCCCCAGGCAGCGGGAGTGAGGGTGCCAAGGTCAAGAAGCCAGACCTCAGCATGTGGTTTGCCAGGCTCTGGGGGGTGGAGAAGCCTGGTCTACTGGTCCTGCTGTTGTAGAGGGACAGCTCCTGCCCTGTGGTTGTCACAGTCTTCCATCAGCATAGTCATCTCCTCCTTCCAGCCACCTTCCAGAACGTTCTCAGTGAGAGACCATGGCCGCCCTCCACCAGAGTGGGTCTGCTCTTGCCTGCTTCAGGGGGCCTGAGGAAGTCAGTGTGCCTTTTTACAAGACCTCTTTGTTAAGACAGTGACTATTAATTACCTAGGGGCTGGTGCTGTGGTGTAGGGTTAAAGCCCTGGCCTGTAGTGCTGGATCAGATTTGGTGGGAGTTTGAGTTTGCAGCTCCATTTCCAAGCCAGCTCTCTGCTATGGTCTGGGAAAGCAGTAGAAGGTGGCCCCAGTGCTTGGGCCCTTGCACCCGTGTGGGAGACCTGGAATAAGCTCCAGGTTCCTGGCTTCCCATCGACCCAGTTCTAGTCATTGCAGTCATTTGGGGGAATGAACAATGATGGAGGTATCTCTCTCTCCCTTCCTCTCTCTCTCTCTCTCTCTCTCTCACACACACACACACAGTAAGTCCAGGTTTTAAATAACAAATATACCAATAAATCTTTAAAAAATATAAATCATCTAATGATGTTTCCCTGTGTTGTGTGAATTCTGTTTCATTACACTTTTCTCATCAGAGCTGCTTTTGAGTGAGAATGCATTTTCTGCATGCCAGTGACTTCCCTGCCTGCTCTTCACAGGTGCTCAGTCACAGGGAAGAACTGGAGCCCTCTAGAGGAATTCTTTTGTAATGTACATGGAGGCTTATGCCTGATTTTCTGAATTAACCTTTATCTTATTCTCTGCAATCCTCTATTGGTGGGAATTTTGTTGTTGTTGTCTGGGTAGATTTCTTTACATCAGTAAGTTATTTGTTTCGATTATTTTTAAAGATTTATTTTATTCATTTGAAAGACAGATTTACAGAGAGAGGCAGAGACAGAGAGAGAGGTCTTCCACCCACTGGTTCACTCCCCAAAAGGCCACGACTGCTGGAGCTGCACTAATCAAACCCAGGAGCCAGGAGCTTTTTCTGGGTCTCCCATATGGGTGCAGGGGCCCAATATCATAGGCCATGTTTTACTGTTTTCCCAGGCCATAGCAGAGTGCTGGATCAGAAGAGGAGCAGCCAGGACTAGAACTGGAACTCATTTGGGATGGTGGTGCTGCAGGGCAGGGCTTTAACCCCTCACCACAGCATTGGCCCCTGGATTTTAACTTATAGGTTAAGATTTTGATGATAGTTTTAAATGCTTGATACTTTCACACAATGTGAGGTGAAATCAAAATACAACTCAGCCATATGTCTATAGTCAATAAAATCACGTTTGTCTACCTGTATACATATTGCTCTATTTGTCATTAGTTGTGTATTTATTTTCTTTTTTAAGGTTAATTTACTGATTTATTTGAAAGACAGAGTTACAGAGAGGCAGAGGTAGAGAGAGAGAAAGAGAGAGAGAGAGAGTGAGACAGGTCCTCACCCGCTGGTTCACTCCCCAAATGGCCACAATGGCCAGAGCTGGACCGATCTGAAGCCAGAAGCCAGGAACTTCCTCTGGGTCTCCCACAAGGGTGCAAGGGCTGAAGGACTTGGGTCATCCTCCACTGCCCTCCCAGGCCACAGCAGAAAGCCGGATAGGAAGTGGAAAAGCTGGAATTGAACCAGCACTCACATGGGATGCCGGCACTGCAGGTGGTGACTCCACATGCTGTGCCACAGTGCCTGCCCCTGTGTATTTATTTTCTTGGTTGCTGTGCAGTCCTGTCCAGGTGAACACTCATGCAAATTTTCTTAGTGTTTCCTGAATACATTGAGAGAGAGCCTCATGTGACTTGCAGGTTTTCTTTCAATAGTTTATAATTTTATCCCTCCCCTGGATATGGTATTTACATGTTGCATGGATAAAATACATAACAAATGGTATACACTTAAATAATTTTCTCTGTAGTGTTCAGCTGTAGAAAGTGGCAGGCAAAGCTGTGTGTTACGGGTGGGATCTCAGACAATTTATTGCTGTCTGAAGACACTGCTTCAGGAGCCTGAGCTGTGGCGTGGCCGTGAAGCCGCCGTCTGCAGTGCCAGTTCCCACATGGGCACCTATTGGAGTCCTGGCTGTGAGTCCTGAATCCACTTGGTCCCACACATGCCCCCCTTCTTTCCTGGTGACAGGAAAATGAAAACACAGAGGTGCCCAGCACCTGGACAGCCTCACGGGCATGCAGAAAATGTATTCTCAATCAAAACCAGCTCTGATGAGAAAAGCTGTCCCAGCTGCTAATCAGGGAGACATCCTGTGCCTCCCGGTGCCTATCACTGGCCCAGCTTTGAATCAGGCAGCTCCGGGGACCCCTGTGTCAGGACTCCCTGTGTCATGGTACCTGGAATCCTCTCCAGCTGCTGTAGCCTGCATCCCTCATCTCTGTTCGGCCAATCCAACTCATCTCTCACCTGTCCCCTCCTCCCTTGTCACAGTTCCCTATAAAGCCCCAGATTACACACGAGCCCTGAGCTCCTCTCCCTCTGAGGCTGCTCCTGGCATTCTTCACCCTGATAAAACTCTTTCTGTGCTCAGCGTGGTCTTGGTTGTTGTTCTCAGTTGTGGTTAAAAACCCTGACACCAGCTGCTCCACTTGCAATCCAGGTCTCTGCTATGGCCTGGGAAAACAGAGGAAGATAGCCTAAGTCCTTGGGCCCCTGCACCTGTGTGGGAGACCCAGACCAAGTTCCTGGCTCCTGGTTTTTGCCATTTCAGGCAATTGGGGAGTGAACCAATGGATGGAAGACATCTCTCTGCCTCTCCTCTCTCTGTGTAACTTTGACTTTCAAATAAATAAATAAATTGTTCTTTTTTATTTTTATTTATTTATTTTTGGGCAGGCAGAGTTAGACAGTGAGAGAGAGACAAAGAGAAAGGTCTTCCTTCCATTGATTCACCCCTGCAATGGCCACCATGGCTGGCATGCTGTGCTGATCCAAAGCCAGGAGCCAGGTGCTTCCTCCTGGTCTCCCAAGTGAGTGCAGGACCCAAGCACTTGGGCCATCCTCCACTGCACTCCCGGGCCACAGCAGAGTGCTGTACTGGAAGAGGGGCAACCAGGACAGAATCCGGTGCCACAACCGGGACTAGAACCTGGGGTGCCAGTGCCACAAATGGAGGATTAGCCTAGTGAGCCACAGCGACAGCTTATAAATAAATTCTTAAAAAAGAAAAAAAGAGAAACTGCTTGAAATGTGAAAGTGCTGTTCTCACAGGAGTTAAGTAAAAAATGGTGGCTAGCAGAGACTCGGGAGAGTGGAGGCAGGAGGCATGGGAAAAGATGGCTAGCGGGTTCTTTATTTATTTTTAAAGATTTATTTATTTATTGGATTGGCAGATTTATAGATAGAGAGAGGGAGAGACAGACAAAGAGAGAAAGACAGAGAGAGACAGAGAGAGAGAGAGAGGTCTTCCATCTTCTGGGTCACTCCTCAAATGGCAGCAGTGGCAGGAAGCTGGGCCGATCCAAAGCCAGGAGCCTGGAGCTTCTTCCGGGTTTTCCACGTGGAATGGAACTGATGCCCACTGCAGGTGGCAGGTTTACCCATTATGCCATAGTGCCGGCCCTGATTTTAAAATATTTCAAATAATACACTAAGTATAAAAAAGAGTTCAATGACCACTCCTAAATTTAACAATTTGGCCTTATTCTCCCAGTATGCAAACATCATACAAGCACATACTATTTCTTGATGGGAAGTGTGTGTGTGTGTGTGTGTATGTGTGTAGAGGTTTTCTCTCATAATTGGAAATTAAGAAGTGACATGTGTGGATGTCATATTATTCTGAACTCTGGCTCTTACACAGCAATAAAGCATTCTTTTCAGGTCTGCTGATCTTGTCTGTGACCTCCCTCAGTCCCACTTTCTTATATTATACTGTGTGGCCCTGGACCTGGGACATTGTCTTCACAGGTGTGCTCAGTTGGGTCTGGCCTTTCCTAACCTCAGAAAGGAGATGGAAAAAGGACACAGAGACCGACCTCAGCAGAGACCAGTT
Organism: Lepus europaeus; assembly: GCF_033115175.1. Classification (NCBI taxonomy): domain Eukaryota; kingdom Metazoa; phylum Chordata; class Mammalia; order Lagomorpha; family Leporidae; genus Lepus; species Lepus europaeus. The sequence goes on from NC_084845.1 coordinate 4,053,306, forward strand.
GCTTTATTGAAGCAAATCTCGGAAGAGACTGCACATTCAGAGCTGAGCTGTTATCTGGTTCCGGAGGGAATTTGCCAATCCTGGGTGGGGTGGGGAGAGGTGGAAGGCAGCTGGGGGGAGAGCAGGGGCTCTTTGAAGCCTCTGGGAGCTTCCCTCTCATGTGTTTCGCAAGCTGCCCCATGCAACTTATCTGTTTGCCAGTTTCGTTGCAAGGAGTCTGGAAAGGTCTGGTTCGGCACCAAGGGTCTTAGCTAAAGGGACGAAATGGGGCAAGGGAGGAGGTGAAGGGTCACGCATGGGGCAAGAAGCCTTTTATGCTTGCTGGTCAGAAGTGCAGAGACTCCGCGTCCACCCCTGATCTCCTGGCATCCCCTGTGTGCTACAAATACATCACGGATCCATCTACTGGTGCCTTGGTCTACGTGTTGCAGTCCATTAAACGCTAGTATCTGCCCTGGTTCTGTGGACTTCATGTCAACCCCATGTCATAACCATGAGTACCCGACTGAGTCCCTCACCTACGTCAGTGCCCACCCCTGCCTCTCCCACTGCATCTAGAGTCAAGAACTCTCCGTGTGGCTGTTTAGTCTGCTATGATGATGCTTTGAATTTCAGGAACATTTATGTTCAGAGCACCAGGTTTCTCTCGGGAGATGCTGGGCTGCCTGGACCCTGCTCAGAGGGCCTTGTACAGGGACATGATGCTGGAGCACCACAGGACCCTGCCTTCCCTCCCCGAATTCCTAACCCCTAGCATTCCATCTGCTTACACAGCGTTTTGTCCAAGCCTCTGCTTTTCATGACTGGGTCCCAGTCTTTGTTTTGAAGAAAAGAAAAATGGAGGGATTCTTGGTGTGGAAAAGCAAACTGTATTTTTAGATTTACTTTATCAGGGGTTGGTGCTGTGGCGTAGGGGGTAAAGCTGCCAGCTGCAGTGCCAACATCCCATATGTGTGCTGGTTTAAGTCCCGGCTTCTCCACTTCTGATCCAGCTCTCTGCTATGGCCTGGGAAAGCAGCAGAAGCTGGCTGAAGGCCCTGGGCCCCTGCACGTGAGTAGGAGACCTGGAGGAAGCTCTTGGCTCCTGTCTCAGGATCAGTGCAGCTCGGGCTATTGCGGCCATCTAGGGAGTTAACCAGCAGATGGAAGACCTCTCTCTCTGCCTCTCCTTCTCTCTCTGTGTAATTCTGACTTTCAAGTAAATAAATAAATAAATCTTAAAAAAAGATTTCCTTTATCTATTTGAAAGGCAGAGGTAGAGAGAGAGGGAGAGACAGAGGCAGAGACACATCTTCCCTTTCTTTCTTTCTTTCTTTCTTTCTTTTTTCTTTTTTCTTTTTTCTTTTTTTTTTGACAGGCAGAGTGGACAGTGAGAGAGAGAGACAGAGAGAAAGTTCTTCCTTTGCCATTGGTTCACCCTCTAATGGCTGCCACGGCTGGCGTGCTGCGGCCGATGAACTGCACTGATCCTAAGGCAGGAGCAAGGTGTTTAACCTGGTCTCCCTTGGGGTGCAGGGCCCAAGCACTTGGGGCATCCTCCACTGCACTCCCGGGCCACAGCAGAGAGCTGGCCTGGAAGAGGGGCAACCAGGACAGACTCCAGCGCCCCAACTGGGACTAGAATCTGGTGTGCCGGTGCCGCAAGGCGGAGGATTAGCGTATGGAGCCACGGCACCGGCAGAGTCACATCTTTCATCTGCTGGTTCACTCTCCAGACGGTTGTTAATGGCTGGGGCCGAAGTCAGGAGCCAGGAGCTCTTCCAGGTCTCCCACATGGTTGTAGGGGCCCAAGTACTTGAGCCATTCTCCACTGCTTTCCCACGTGCATTAGCAGGGAGCAGGATTGGAAGTGGAGCAGCTAGGCCATGAAGTAGCACCCATATGGGATGCCGGTATGGCAGGTGGCAGCTTAACTCACTAGCCACGATGCTGGCCCCAGGCACTCAATTTCTGGAGCTGTCACCATGGGCCGCATTAATAGGAAGCTGCAGTCAGAAACCAGAGCTAGGAGCCAGATCCAGGACTCCTGGGAGGCTGGCAGCTTTAATGTTAGGCCAAATGCCTGCACCAGACATTATTTTAACGTTCCCTCTTTTGGGGGTGCTGTGACTCCTTCCATCCATACTGGGGATCATTTTAGAAGTTCACTGGCATGAAGTGTCATGGCCCACATGTGAGAGCGCAGTCTCCATGCTCTGATTCGCATTTGGATGCAGTTCCGTGTGGAGCTAGGCTCTGCACGCTGGGCGGGCTTCTTAGTGCTCTGAGGGGTCTTGGCAGCAGGCAGCATCCAGGGAACAAGATCCTAGAATCTCTGGTTCCCTTCTCTCCTGAGCTCATCTCCTGAGCACAGCCCTGTGGGGGAGAGCCCCAGTGAGAGTCGAGTGTCTTTTGTTCATAAACAGCCTTGCAGTCCCTAAGTCACCTACCTGGAGCAAAGGTAAGACAGAGACAGAAGCCCGGCCCCCAGGCAGCGGGAGTGAGGGTGCCAAGGTCAAGAAGCCAGACCTCAGCATGTGGTTTGCCAGGCTCTGGGGGGTGGAGAAGCCTGGTCTACTGGTCCTGCTGTTGTAGAGGGACAGCTCCTGCCCTGTGGTTGTCACACTCTTCCATCAGCATAGTCGTCTCCTCCTTCCAGCCACCTTCCAGAATGTTCTCAGTGAGAGACCATGGCCCCCCTCTACCAGAGTGGGTCTGCTCTTGCCTGCTTCAGGGGGCCTGAGGAAGTCAGTGTGCCTTTTTACAAGACCTCTTTGTTAAGACAGTGACTATTAATTACCTAGGGGCCGGAGCTGTGGTGTAGGGTTAAAGCCCCGGCCAGCAGTGCTGGCATGAGATATGGGCGCGAGTTTGAGTTTGCAGCTCCATTTCCAAGCCAGCTCTCTGTTATGGTCTGGGAAAGCAGTAGAAGAAGGTGGCCCCAGTTCTTGGGCCCTTGCACCCGCGTGGGAGACCTGGATTAAGCTCCTGGTTCCTGGCTTCCCATCGACCCAGTTCCAGCCATTGCAGCCATTTGGGTAATGAATCAGCCATGGAAGTCTCTCTCTCTCTCACTCTCTCACTGTAACTCCAGCTTTTCAATAAACTAATATAGAAATCAATAAATCTTTGAAATATATAAATCATCTAATGATGTTTCCCTGTGTTGTGTGAATTCTGTTTCATTACACTTTTCTCATCAGAGCTGCTTTTGAGTGAGAATGCATTTTCTGCATGCCAGTGACTCCCCTGCCTGCTCTTCACAGGTGCTCAGTCACAGGGAAGAACTGGAGCCCTCTAGAGGAATTCTTTTGGAATCCTACATGGAGGCTTATGCCTGATTTTCTGAATTAACCTTTATCTCATTCTCTGCAATCCTCCCTATGTGGCAGTTTTGTTGCTGTTGTCAGGGTTGATTCCCTTACCACAGTAAGTTATTTTTTGGATTATTTTTAAAGATTTATTTTATTCATTTGAAAGACTGAGATACAGAGACAGGCAGAGAAAGAGAGAATTGTCTTTTATCTGCTGGTTCAATACCAAGAGGGCTACTATGGCCAGAGCTGCACTAATCGAAGCCAGGAGCTAAGAGCTTCTTCTGGATCTCCCACATGGTTGCAGGGGCTCATTGACTTGAGCCATCTTCTACCGGTTTCCCAGGCCATAGCAGAGAGCTTGATCGAAAGAGGAGCAGCCGGGACTAGAACTGGCACCCATTTGGGATGGCGGCGCTTTATGCCAGGACTTTAGCCCCCTGCACCACAGCGTTGTCCCCTGGATTTTAACTTATAAGTTAAGATTTTGAAGATAGTTTTAATTGCTGCATACTTTCAGACAATGTGAGGTGAGATCAAAATACAACTCAGCCATATGTCTATAGTCAATAAAATCACGTTTGTCAGCCTGTATACATATTGCTCTATTTTGTCATTAGTTGTGTATTTATTTTCTTTTTTAAGGTTAATTAATTTATTTGAAAGGTAGGGTTACAGAGAGGCAGAGGTAGAGAGAGATAAAGAGAGAGAGAGAGAGAGAATGAGACAGGTCCTCCACCCACTGGTTCACGTCCCAAATGACCACCATGGCTGGAGCTGGGCCGATCTGAAGCCAGAAGCCAGGAACTTCCTCCGGGTCTCCCACAAGGGTGCAAGGGCTGAAGGACTTGGGTCATCCTCCACTGCCTTCCCAGGACACAGCAGAGTGCCGGATAGGAAGTGGAGCAGCTGGGACTTGAACCAGCACTCACATGGGATGCCGGCACTGCAGGTGGTGGCTCTACATGCTAGTCACAGTGCCTGCCCCTGTGTATTTATTTTCTTGGTTGCTGTGCAGTCCTGTCCAGGTGAACACCCATGCAAATTTTCTTAGTGTTTCCTGAATACATTGAGAGAGAGCCTCATGTGACTTGCAGGTTTTCTTTCAATAGTTTATAATTTTATCCCTCCCCTGGATATGGTATTTACATTTTGCATGGATAAAATACATAACCAAAGGTATTCACTTAAATAATTTTCTCTGTAGTGTTCAGCTGTAGAAAGTGGCAGGCAAAGCTGTGTGTTACGGGTGGGATCTCAGACAATTTATTGCTGTCTGAAGACACTGCTTCAGGAGCCTGAGCTGTGGCGTGGCAGTGAAGCCGCCGTCTGCAGTGTGAGCTCCCACATGGGCACCTATTGGAGTCCTGGCTGTGAGTCCTGAATCCACTTGGTCCCAGACACGCCCCCCTTCTTTCCTGGTGACAGGAAAATGAAAGCACAGAGGTGCCCAGCACCTGGACAGCCTCACGGGCACACAGTTTGTCCCAGCTGCTAATCAGGGAGACATCCTGTGCCTCCTGGTGCCTATCACTGCCCCAGCTTTGAATCAGGCAGCCCCGGGGTCCCCTGTGTCAGGGACTCCCTGTGTCATGGTACCTGGAATCCTCTCCAGCTGCTCTAGCCTGCATCCCTCATCCCTTTGTTCGGGCACTCCAACTCATCTCCCACCTGTCCCCTCCTCCCTTGACACAGTTCCTATAAAGCCCCAGATTACACACGAGCCCCGAGCTCCTCTCCCTCTGAGGCTGCTCCCTGCATTCTTCACCCTGATAAAACTCTTTCTGTGCTCAGCGTGGTCTTGGTTGTCGTTCTCATTTGTGGTTAAAAACCCTGACACCAGCTGCTCCACGTGCAATCCAGCTCTCTGCTGTGGCCTGGGAAAGCAGAGAAAGCTGGCACAAGTCTTTGGGCCTCTGCACCTGTGTGGGAGACCCAGACCAAGTTCCTGGCTCCTGCTTTGGCCGTTGCAGCCAATTGGGGAGTGAACCAGAAGATGGAAGTGGTCTCTTTGTCTCCGCCTCTCCTCTCTCTGTGTAACTTTGACTTTCAAATAAATAAATAATTTATTCTTTTTTTTTTTTTTACAGGCAGATATAGATAGTGAGAGAGAGAGAGAGAGAGAAAGGTCTTCCTTCCGTTGATTCACCCCACAAATGGCCACCATGGATGGCATGATGTGCTGATCCGAATTCAGCAGCTAGGTGCTTCCTCCTGGTCTCCCAAGTGAGTGCAAGGCCCAAGCACTTCGGGCATCCTCCACTGCACTCCCAGGCCACAGCAGAGGGCTGTACTGGAAGAGGAGCAACCAGGACAGAATCTTGCACCCCAACCGGGACTAGAACCTGGGGTGCCTGTGCCGCAGGCAGAAGATTAGCCTAGTGAGCCACGGACCAGCCAATAAATAAATTCTTAAAAAAAAAAAAAAAAAAAGGGAAACTGCTTGAAATGTGAAAGTGCTGTTCTCACAGGAGTTAAGTAAAAAATGGTGGCTAGCAGAGACTCGGAAGAGTGGAGGGAGGAGGCTTGGGAAAAGATGGCTAGCGGGTTCTTTATTTTTAAAGATTTATTTATTTACTGGAGAGGCAGATTTATAGATAGAGAGAGGGAGAGGGAGAGGGAGAGGGAGAGAGAGAGAGAGAGAGAGAGAGAGAGGTCTTCCATCTGCTGCTTCACTCCTCCAATGGCAGCAGTGGCAGGAAGCTGGGCTGATCCAAAGCCAGGAGCCTGGAGCTTCTTCCGGGTTTTCCACGTGGACTGGAACTGATGCCCACTGCAGGTGGAATGTTTACCCAGTATGCGATAGCGCTGGCCTTGATTTAAAATATTTCAAATAATACACTAAGTATAAAAAACAGTTCAATGACCACACCTAAATTTAACAAGTTGGCCTTATTCTCCCATTATGCAAGCATCATACAAGCACATATTATTTCTTGATGGCAAGTGTGTGTGTGCATGTGTGTGTGTGTAGTGGTTTTCTCTCATAATTGGAAATTAAGAAGTGAAATGTGTGGATGTCATATTATTCTGAATGCTGGACTTACATAGCAATAAACATTCTTTTCAGGTCTGCTGATCTTGTCTGAGACCTTCCTTCAGGTCTACTTTCTTATTTTATAATTTGTGGCCCTGGACCTGGGACATTGTCTTCACAGGTGTGCTCAGTTGGGTTTGGAATAGCTCAGGGGGTCTGGCATTTCCTAACCTCAGAAAGGAGATGGAAAAAGGACACAGAGACCGACCTCAGCAGAGACCAGTTGCTTTATTGAAGCAAATCTCGGAAGAGACTGCACATTCAGAGCTGAGCTGTTATCTGGTTCCGGAGGGAATTTGCCAATCCTGGGTGGGGTGGGGAGAGGTGGAAGGCAGCTGGGGGGAGAGCAGGGGCTCTTTGAAGCCTCTGGGAACTTCCCTCTCATGTGTTTCACAAGCTGCCCCGTGCAGCTTATCTGTTTGCCAGTTTCGTTGCAAGGAGTCTGGAAAGATCTGGTTCAGCACCCAGGGTCTTAGCTAAAGGGAGGAAATGGGGCGAGGGAGTAGGTAAAGGGTCACGCGTGGGGCAAGAAGCCTTTTATGCTTGCTGGTCAGAAGTGCAGAGACTCCGCGTCCACCCCTGATCTCCTGGCATCCCCTGTGTGCTACAAATACATCACGGATCCATCTACTGGTGCCTTGGTCTACATGTTGCAGTCCTTTAAACGCTAGTATCTGCCCTGGTTCTGTGGACTTCATGTCAACCCCATGTCATAACCATGAGTACCCGACTGAGTCACTCACCTACGTCAGTGCCCACCTCTGCCTCTCCCACTGCATCTAGAGTCAAGAACTCTCCGTGTGGCTGTTTAGTCTGCTATGATGATGCTTTGAATTTCAGGGACATTTATGTTCTGAGCACAGGTTTCTGTCGGGAGGCGCTGGGCTGCCTGGACCCTGCTCAGAGGGCTTTGTACAGGGACATGATGCTGGAGCACCACAGGACCCTGCCTTCCCTCCCCGAATTCCTAACCCCCAGCATTCCATCTGCTTACACAGCGTTTTGTGCAAGCCTCTGCTTTTCATGACTGGGTCCCAGTCTTTGTTTTGAAGAAAAGAAAAATGGAGGGATTCTTGGTGTGGAAAAGCAAAATGTCTTTTTAGATTTACTTTATTGGGGCTGGTGCTGTGGCGTAGGGGGTAAAGCTGCCACCTGCAGTGCCAACATCCCATATGTGTGCCGGTTGAAGTCCCGGCTTCTCCACTTCTGATCCAGCTCTCTGTGATGGCCTGGGAAAGCAGCAGAAGCTGGCTGAAGTCCTTGGGCCCCTGCATCTGAGTAGGAGACCTGGAGGAAACTCTTGGCTCATGTCTCAGGATCAGTGCAGCTCGGGCTATTGCGGCCATCTAGGGAGTTAACCAGCAGATGGAAGACCTCTCTCTCTGCCTCTCCTTCTCTCTGTGTAATTCTGACTTTCAAGTAAATAAATAAATCTTAAAAAAAGATTTCCTTTATCTATTTGAAAGGCAGAGGTAGAGAGAGAGGGAGAGACAGAGGCAGAGACACATCTTCCCTTTCTTTCTTTTTTCTTTCTTTCTTTCTTTCTTTCTTTCTTTCTTTCTTTCTTTCTTTCTTTCTTTCTTTCTTTTTTCTTTCTTTTTTTTTTTTTTTTGACAGGCAGAGTGGACAGTGAGAGAGAGAGACAGATAGAAAGGTCTTCCTTTGCCGTTGGTTCACCCTCTAATGGCTGCCACGGCTGGCGTGCTGCGGCCGATGAACTGCACTGATCCTAAGGCAGGAGCAAGGTGTTTAACCTGGTCTCCCTTGGGGTGCAGGGCCCAAGCACTTGGGGCATCCTCCACTGCACTCCCGGGCCACAGCAGAGAGCTGGCCTGGAAGAGGGGCAACCAGGACAGACTCCAGCACCCCAACTGGGACTAGAACCCGGTGTGCCGGTGCCGCAAGGCGGAGGATTAGCGTATGGAGCCACGGCACCGGCAGAGTCACATCTTTCATCTGCTGGTTCACTCTCCAGATGGCTGTTAATGGCTGGGGCCGAAGCCAGGAGCCAGGAGCTTCTTCCAGGTCTCCCACATGGTTGTAGGGGCCCAAATACTTGAGCCATTCTCCACTGCTTTCCCACGTGCATTAGCAGGGAGCAGGATTGGAAGTGGAGCAGCTAGGCCATGAAGTAGCACCCATATGGGATGCCGGTATGGCAGGTGGCAGCTTAACTCACTAGCCACGATGCTGGCCCCAGGAACTCAATTTCTGGAGCTGTCACCATGGGCTGCATTAATAGGAAGCTGCAGTCAGAAGCCAGAGCTAGGAGCCAGATCCAGGGACTCCTGGGAGACTGGAGCTTAAATGTTAGGCCAAATGCCTGCCCCTGACATTTTATTTTAACGTTCCCCCTTTTGGGGGTGCTGTAACTCCCTCCCTCCGCACTGGGGATCATTTTAGAAGTTCACTGGCATGAAGTGTCATGGCCCACATGTGAGAGCGCAGTCTCCATGCTCTGATTCGCATTTGGATGCAGTTCCGTGTGGAGCTAGGCTCTGCACGCTGGGCGGGCTTCTTAGTGCTCTGAGGGGTTGGCAGCAGGCAGCATCCAGGGAACAAGATCCTAGAATCTCTGGTTCCCTTCTCTCCTGAGCTCATCTCCTGAGCACAGCCCTGTGCGGGAGAGCCCCAGTGAGAGTCGAGTGTCTTGTTCATAAACAGCCTTGCAGTCCCTAAGTGAGACCTGGTCACCTACCTGGAGCAAAGGTAAGACAGAGACAGAAGCCAGGCCCCCAGGCAGCGGGAGTGAGGGTGCCAAGGTCAAGAAGCCAGACCTCAGCATGTGGTTTGCCAGGCTCTGGGGGGTGGAGAAGCCTGGTCTACTGGTCCTGCTGTTGTAGAGGGACAGCTCCTGCCCTGTGGTTGTCACACTCTTCCATCAGCATAGTCACCTCCTCCTTCCAGCCACCTTCCAGAACGTTCTCAGTGAGAGGCCATGGCCCCCCTCCACCAGAGTGGGTCTGCTCTTGCCTGCTTCAGGGGGCCTGAGGAAGTCAGTGTGCCTTTTTACAAGACCTCTTTGTTAAGACAGTGACTATTAATTACCTAGGGGCCGGTGCTGTGGTGTAGGGTTAAAGCCCCGGCCAGCAGTGCTGGCATGAGATATGGGCGCGAGTTTGATTCCTGCTGCTCCATTTCCAAGCCAGCTCTCTGCTATGGTCTGGGAAAGCAGTAGAAGATGGCCCCAGGGCTTGGGCCCTTGCACCCGCGTGGGAGACCTGGAATAAGCTCCATGCTCCCGGCTTCTCATCTACCCAGTTCTAGCCATTGCAGTCATTTGGGGGAATGAACAATGATGGAGGTCTCTCTCTCTCCCTTCCTTTCTCTCTCTCTCTCTCTCTCTCTCTCTCTCTCTCTCTCTCTCTCTCTCTCTCTCTCACACACACACACACACACACAGTAAGTCCAGGTTTTAAATAACAAATATACCAATAAATGTTTAAAAAATATAAATCATCTAATGATGTTTCCCTGTGTTGTGTGAATTCTGTTTCATTACACTTTTCTCATCAGAGCTGCTTTTGAGTGAGAATGCATTTTCTGCATGCCAGTGACTCCCCTGCCTGCTCTTCACAGGTGCTCAGTCACAGGGAAGAACTGGAGCCCTCTAGAGGAATTCTTTTGGAATCCTACATGGAGGCTTATGCCTGATTTTCTGAATTAACCTTTATCTCATTCTCTGCAATCCTCCCTATGTGGCAGTTTTGTTGCTGTTGTCAGGGTTGATTCCCTTACCACAGTAAGTTATTTTTTGGATTATTTTTAAAGATTTATTTTATTCATTTGAAAGACTGAGATACAGAGACAGGCAGAGAAAGAGAGAATTGTCTTTTATCTGCTGGTTCAATACCAAGAGGGCTACTATGGCCAGAGCTGCACTAATCGAAGCCAGGAGCTAAGAGCTTCTTCTGGATCTCCCACATGGTTGCAGGGGCTCATTGACTTGAGCCATCTTCTACCGGTTTCCCAGGCCATAGCAGAGAGCTTGATCGAAAGAGGAGCAGCCGGGACTAGAACTGGCACCCATTTGGGATGGCGGCGCTTTATGCCAGGACTTTAGCCCCCTGCACCACAGCGTTGTCCCCTGGATTTTAACTTATAAGTTAAGATTTTGAAGATAGTTTTAATTGCTGCATACTTTCAGACAATGTGAGGTGAGATCAAAATACAACTCAGCCATATGTCTATAGTCAATAAAATCACGTTTGTCAGCCTGTATACATATTGCTCTATTTTGTCATTAGTTGTGTATTTATTTTCTTTTTTAAGGTTAATTAATTTATTTGAAAGGTAGGGTTACAGAGAGGCAGAGGTAGAGAGAGATAAAGAGAGAGAGAGAGAGAGAATGAGACAGGTCCTCCACCCACTGGTTCACGTCCCAAATGACCACCATGGCTGGAGCTGGGCCGATCTGAAGCCAGAAGCCAGGAACTTCCTCCGGGTCTCCCACAAGGGTGCAAGGGCTGAAGGACTTGGGTCATCCTCCACTGCCTTCCCAGGACACAGCAGAGTGCCGGATAGGAAGTGGAGCAGCTGGGACTTGAACCAGCACTCACATGGGATGCCGGCACTGCAGGTGGTGGCTCTACATGCTAGTCACAGTGCCTGCCCCTGTGTATTTATTTTCTTGGTTGCTGTGCAGTCCTGTCCAGGTGAACACCCATGCAAATTTTCTTAGTGTTTCCTGAATACATTGAGAGAGAGCCTCATGTGACTTGCAGGTTTTCTTTCAATAGTTTATAATTTTATCCCTCCCCTGGATATGGTATTTACATTTTGCATGGATAAAATACATAACCAAAGGTATTCACTTAAATAATTTTCTCTGTAGTGTTCAGCTGTAGAAAGTGGCAGGCAAAGCTGTGTGTTACGGGTGGGATCTCAGACAATTTATTGCTGTCTGAAGACACTGCTTCAGGAGCCTGAGCTGTGGCGTGGCAGTGAAGCCGCCGTCTGCAGTGTGAGCTCCCACATGGGCACCTATTGGAGTCCTGGCTGTGAGTCCTGAATCCACTTGGTCCCACACATGCCCCCCTTCTTTCCTGGTGACAGGAAAATGAAAGCACAGAGGTGCCCAGCACCTGGACAGCCTCACGGGCACACAGTTTGTCCCAGCTGCTAATCAGGGAGACATCCTGTGCCTCCCGGTGCCTATCACTGCCCCTGATTTGAATCAGGCAGCCCCGGGGTCCCCTGTGTCAGGGACTCCCTGTGTCATGGTACCTGGTATCCTCTGCAGCTGCTCTAGCCTGCATCCCTCATCCCTTTGTTCGGCCTCTCCAACTCATCTCCCACCTGTCTCCTCCTCCCTTGACACAGTTCCTATAAAGCCCCAGATTACACACGAGCCCCGAGCTCCTCTCCCTCTGAGGCTGCTCCCGGCATTCTTCACCCTAATAAAACTCTTTCTTTGCTCAGCGTGGTCTTGGTTGTCGTTCTCAGTTGTGGTTAAAAACCCTGACACCAGCTGCTCCACGTGCAATCCAGCTCTCTGCCATGGCCTGGGAAAACAGAGGAAGATGGCCTAAGTCCTTGGGCCTCTGCACCTGTGTGTGAGACTCGGACCAAGTTCCTGGCTCCTGGCTTTGGCCATTGCAGCCAATTGGGGAGTTCGCCAATGGATGGAAGATTTCTCTCTACCTTTCCTTTCTCTGTCTAACTCTGACTTTCAAAATAAATAAATAAATTCTTTTTTTTTTTTTTTTGGACAGGCAAAGTTAGGCAGTGAGAGAGAGGCAGAGAGAAAGGTCTTCCTTCCATTGATTCACCCCACAAATGGCTTCCATGGCTGGCATGCTGTGCTGACCTGAAGTCAGTAGCCAGGTGTTTCCTCCTGCTCTCCCAAATGAGTGAAGGGCCCAAGCACTTGGGCCATCCTCCACTGCACTCCCGGGCCACAGCAGAGAGCTGTACTGGAAGAGGGGCAACCAGGACAGAATCCGGCGCCCCAACTGGGACTAGAACCTGGGGTGCCAGTGCAGCAGGCAGAGGATTAGCATAGTGAGCCACTGCATAAGCTTAGAAATATTTCCATAAAAAAAGAAAAAAAGAGAAACTGCTTGAAATGTAAAAGTGCTGTTCTCACAGGAGTTAAGTAAAAAATGGTGGCTAGCAGAGACTCGGGAGAGTGGAGGGAGGAGGCTTGGGAAAAGATGGCTAGTGGGTTCTTTATTTTAAAGATTTATTTATTTACTGGAGAGGCAGATTTATAGATAGAGAGGGAGAGAGAGAGACAGAGACAGAGAGACAGAGACAGAGAGAGAGAGAGAGAGGCAGAGAGACAGAGAGAGAGAGAGAGAGAGAGGGCTTCCATCTGCGGCTTCACTCCTCCAATGGCAGCAGTGGCAGGAAGCTGGGCTGATCCAAAGCCGGGAACCAGGAGCTTCTTCCGGGTTTTCCACGTGGACTGGAACTGATGCCCACTGCAGGTGGCAGGTTTACCCAGTATGCCATAGCACTGGCCTTGAATTAAAATATTTCAAATAATACACTAAGTATAAAAAACAGTTCAATGACCACACCTAAATTTAACAAGTTGGCCTTATTCTCCCATTATGCAAACATCACACAAGCACATACTATTTCTTGATAGCTAGTGTGTGTGTGTGTGTGTGTAGTGGTTTTCTCTCATAATTGGAAATTAAGAAGTGAAATGTGTGGATGTCATATTATTCTGAACTCTGGCTCTTACATAGCAGTAAACATTCTTTTCAGGTCTGCTGATCTTGTCTGTGACCTCCCTCAGTCCTACTTTCTTATATTATACTGTGTGGCCCTGGACCTGGGACTTTGTCTTCACAGGTGTGCTCAGTTGGGTTTGGAATAGCTCAGGGGGTCTGGCCTTTCCTAACCTCAGAAGGGAGATGGAAAAAGGACACAGAGACCGACCTCAGCAGAGACCAGTTGCTTTATTGAAGCAAATCTCGGAAGAGACTGCACATTCAGAGCTGAGCTGTTATCTGGTCCGGAGGGAATTTGCCAATCCTGGGTGGGGTGGGGAGAGGTGGAAGGCAGCTGGGGGGAGAGCAGGGGCTCTTTGAAGCCTCTGGGAACTTCCCTCTCATGTGTTTCGCAAGCTGCCCCGTGCAGCTTATCTGTTTGCCAGTTTCGTTGCAAGGAGTCTGGAAAGGTCTGGTTCGGCACCAAGGGTCTCAGCTAAAGGGAGGAAATGGGGCGAGGGAGGAGGTGAAGGGTCACGCATGGGCAAGAAGCCTTTTATGCTTGCTGGTCAGAAGTGCAGAGACTCAGCGTCCACCCCTGATCTCCTGGCATCCCCTGTGTGCTACAAATACATCACGGATCCATCTACTGGTGCCTTGGTCTACGTGTTGCAGTCCATTAAACGCTAGTATCTGCCCTGGTTCTGTGGACTTCATGTCAACCCCATGTCATAACCATGAGTACCCGACTGAGTCACTCACCTACGTCAGTGCCCACCCCTGCCTCTCCCACTGCATCTAGAGTCAAGAACTCTCCGCGTGGCTGTTTAGTCTGCTATGATGATGCTTTGAATTTCAGGAACATTTATGTTCTGAGCACAGGTTTCTGTGGGAGGCGCTGGGCTGCCTGGACCCTGCTCAGAGGGCTTTGTACAGGGACATGATGCTGGAGCACCACAGGACCCTGCCTTCCCTCCCTGAATTCCTAACCCCCAGCATTCCATCTGCTTACACAGCATTTTGTCCAAGCCTCTGCTTTTCATGACTGGGTACCAGTCTTTGTTTTGAAGAAAAGAAAAATGGAGGGATTCTTGGTGTGGAAAAGCAAACTGTATTTTTAGATTTACTTTATCAGGGGTTGGTGCTGTGGCGTAGGGGGTAAAGCTGCCACCTGCAGTGCCAACCTCCCATATGTGTGCTGGTTTAAGTCCCGGCTGCTCCACTTCTGATCCAGCTCTCTGCTATGGCCTGGGAAAGCAGCAGAAGCTGGCTGAAGGCCCTGGGCCCCTGCACATGAGTAGGAGACCTGGAGGAAGCTCTTGGCTCCTGTCTCAGGATCAGTGCAGCTCGGGCTATTGCGGCCATCTAGGGAGTTAACCAGCAGATGGAAGACCACTCTCTCTGCCTCTCCTTCTCTCTCTGTGTAATTCTGACTTTCAAGTAAATAAATAAATCTTAAAAAAGATTTCCTTTATCTATTTGAAAGGCAGAGGTAGAGAGAGAGGGAGAGACAGAGGCAGAGACACATCTTCCCTTTCTTTCTTTCTTTCTTTCTTTCTTTCTTTCTTTCTTTCTTTCTTTCTTTCTTTCTTTCTTTCTTGACAGGCAGGGTGGACAGTGAGAGAGAGAGAGAGAGACAGAGAGAAAGGTCTTCCTTTGCCGTTGGTTCACCCTCTAATGGCTGCCACAGCTGGCGCGCTGCGGCCGATGAACTGCACTGATCCTAAGGCAGGAGCAAGGTGTTTAACCTGGTCTCCCTTGGGGTGCAGGGCCCAAGCACTTGGGGCATCCTCCACTGCACTCCCGGGCCACAGCAGAGAGCTGGCCTGGAAGAGGGGCAACCAGGACAGACTCCAGCGCCCCAACTGGGACTAGAATCTGGTGTGCCGGTGCCGCAAGGCGGAGGATTAGCGTATGGAGCCACGGCACCGGCAGAGTCACATCTTTCATCTGTTGGTTCACTCTCCAGACGGTTGTTAATGGCTGGGGCCGAAGCCAGGAGCCAGGAGCTTCTTCCAGGTCTCCCACATGGTTGTAGGTGCCCAAGTACTTGAGCCATTCTCCACTGCTTTCCCAGGTGTGTTAGCAGGGAGCAGGATTGGAAGTGGAGCAGCTAGGCCATGAAGCTGCACCCATATGGGATGCCGGTATGGCAGGTGGCAGCTTAACTCACTAGCCACGATGCTGGTCCCAGGCACTCAATTTCTGGAGCTGTCACCATGGGCTGCATTAATAGGAAGCTGCGGTCAGAAGCCAGAGCTAGGAGCCAGATCCAGGACTCCTGGGAGACTGGAGCTTAAATGTTAGGCCAAATGCCTGCCCCAGACATTATTTTAACGTTCCCCCTTTTGGGGGCGCTGTGACTCCCTCCCTCCGCACTGGGGATCATTTTAGAAGTTCACTGGCATGAAGTGTCATGGCCCACATGTGAGAGCGCAGTCTCCATGCTCTGATTCCCATTTGGATGCAGTTCCGTGAGGAGCTAGGCTCTGCACGCTGGGCGGGCTTCTTAGTGCTCTGAGGGGTTGGCAGCAGGCAGCATCCAGGGAACAAGATCCTAGAATCTCTGGTTCCCTTCTCTCCTGAGCTCATTTCCTGAGCACAGCCCTGTGCGGGAGAGCCCCAGTGAGAGTCGAGTGTCTTTTGTTCATAAACAGCCTTGCAGTCCCTAAGTGAGACCTGGTCACCTACCTGGAGCAAAGGTAAGACAGAGGAGACAGAAGCCCGGCCCCCAGGCAGTGGGAGTGAGGGTGCCAAGGTCAAGAAGCCAGACCTCAGCATGTGGTTTGCCAGGCTCTGGGGGTGGAGAAGCCTGGTCTACTGGTCCTGCTGTTGTAGAGGGACAGCTCCTGCCCTGTGGTTATCACACTCTTCCATCAGCATAGTCGCCTCCTCCTTCCAGCCACCTTCCAGAACGTTCTCAGTGAGAGGCCATGGCCCTCCGTTCACCAGAGTTGGTCTGCCTTTGCCTACTTAGGGGCCCTGAGGAAGTCAGTGTGCCTTTTTACAAGACCTCTTTGTTAAGACAGTGACTATTAATTACCTAGGGGCCGGAGCTGTGGTGTAGGGTTAGAGCCCCGGCCAGCAGTGCTGGCATGAGATATGGGCGCGAGTTTGAGTTTGCAGCTCCATTTCCAAGCCAGCTCTCTGTTATGGTCTGGGAAAGCAGTAGAAGAAGGTGGCCCCAGTACTTGGGCCCTTGCACCCGCGTGGGAGACCTGGAATAAGTTCCATGCTCCCGGCTTCCCATCGACCCAGTTCCAGCCATTGCAGCCATTTGGGTAATGAACCAGCCATGGAAGTCTCTCTCTCTCTCACTCTCTCACTGTAACTCCAGCTTTTCATAAACAAATAAACAAATCAATAAATCTTTGAAATATATAAATCATCTAATGATGTTTCCCTGTGTTGTGTGAATTCTGTTTCATTACACTTTTCTCATCAGAGCTGCTTTTGAGTGAGAATGCATTTTCTGCATGCCAGTGACTCCCCTGCCTGGTCTTCACAGGTGCTCAGTCACAGGGAAGAACTGGAGCCCTCTAGAGGAATTCTTTTGTAATGTACATGGAGGCTTAGCCTGATTTTCTGAATTAACCTTTATCTCATTCTCTGCAATCCTGTATTTGTGGGAGTTTTGTTGTTGTTGTCAGGGTTGATTCCCTTACCACAGTAAGTTATTTTTTTGGATTATTTTTAAAGATTTATTTTATTCATTTGAAAGACAGAGATCCAGAGACAGGCAGAGACAGAGAGAGAGGTCTTCTATCCGTGGGTTCACTCCCCAGAAGGCCACAATGGCCAGAGCTGCACTAATCGAAGCCAGGAGCTAGGAGCTTCTTCTGGGTCTCCCACATGGGTGGAGGGGCTCAAGGACATGGGCCATCCTCTACTGCTTTCCCAGGCCATAGCAGAGAGCTGGATCAAAAGAGGAGCAGCCGGGGCTAGAACTGGTGCCCATTTGGGATGGCGGCGCTTCAGGCCAGGACTTTAACCCCCTGCACCACAGCGTTTGCCCATGGTTTTAAGCGCTCCATACTTTCAGACAATGTGAGGTGAGATCAAAATACAACTCAGCCATATGTCTATGGTGAATAAATCACGTTTGTCAGCCAGTATACATATTGCTCTATTTTGTCATTAGTTGTGTATTTATTTTCTTTTTTTATGGTTAATTTATTTATTTGAAAGACAGAGTTACAGAGAGGGAGAGGTAGAGAGAAAAAAAGAGAGAGAGAGAGAGAGCGAGAGAGAGAGAGAGACAGGTCCTCACCTGCTGGTTCACTCCCCAAATGGCCACCATGGCTGGAGATGGGCCGATTTGAAGCCAGAAGCCAGGAACTTTCTCCAGGTCTCCCACAAAGTTGCAAGGGCTGAAGGATTTGGGCCATAACCACTGCCCTCCCAGGCCACAGCAGAAAGCCGGATAGGAAGTGGAGCAGCAGGGACTTGAACCGGCACTCACATGGGATGCCGGCACTGCAGGTGGTGGCTCCACATGCTAGTCACAGTGCCTGCCTTGTGTATTTATTTTCTTGGTTGCTGTGCAGTCCTGTCCAGGTGAACACTCATGCAAATTTTCTTAGTGTTTCCTGAATACATTGAGAGAGAGCCTCATGTGACTTGCAGGTTTTCTTTCAATAGTTTATAATTTTATCCCTCCCCTGGATATGGTATTTACATGTTGCATGGATAAAATACATAACCAAAGGTATACACTTAAACAATTTTAACTGTAGTGTTAAGCTGTATAAAGTGGCAGGCAAAGCTGTGTGTTACGGGTGGGATCTCAGACAATTTATTGCTGTCTGAAGACACTGCTTCAGGAGCCTGTGTTGTGGCGTGGCCGTGAAGCCGCCGTCTGCAGTGCCAGTTCCCATATGGGCACCTATTGGAGTCCTGGCTGTGTTTCCTGAATCCACTTGGTCCCAGACATGCCCCCCTTCTTTCCTGGCGACAGGAAAATGAAAGCACAGAGGTGCCCAGCACCTGGACAGCCTCACGGGCACACAGTTTGTCCCAGCTGCTAATCAGGGAGACATCCTGTGCCTCCTGGTGCCTATCTCTGCCCCAGCTTTGAATCAGGCAGCCCCGGGGTCCCCTGTGTCAGGACTCCCTGTGTCATGGTACCTGGAATCCTCTCCAGCTGCTCTAGCCTGCATCCCTCATCCCTTTGTTCGGCCTCTCCAACTCATCTCCCACCTGTCCCCTCCTCCCTTGTCACAGTTCCTATAAAGCCCCAGATTACACACGAGCCCCGAGCTCCTCTCCCTCTGAGGCTGCTCCTGGCATTCTTCACCCCAATAAAACTCTTTCTGTGTTCAGCGTGGTCTTGGTTGTTGTTCTCAGTTGTGGTTAAAAACCCTGACACCAGCTGCTCCACTTGTAATCCAGGTCTCTGCTATGGCCTGGGAAAGCATAGGAAGATGGCCTAAGTCCTTGGGCCTCTGCACCTGTGGGTGACCCAGACCAAGTTCCTGGCTCCTGGCTTTGGCCGTTGCAGCCAATTGGGGAGTGAAACAATGGATGGAAAAATGTCTCTCTACCTTTCCTTTCCATGTGTAACTCTGACTTTCAAATAAATAAATTCTTTTTTTTTTTTGACAGGCAAATTAGGCAGTGAGAGAGAGACAGAGAGAAAGGTCGTCCTTCCATTGATTCGCCCCACAAATGGCCACCATGGCCGGCATGATGTGCTGATCTGACGCCAGGAGCCAGGTGTTTCCTCCTGGTCTCCCAAATGAGTGCAGGACCCAAGCACTTGGCCATCATCCACTGTACTTCTGGGCCACAGCAGAGTGCTGTACTGGAAGAGTGGCAACCAGGACATAATCCGGCACCCAATCGGGACTAGAACCTGGGGTTCCAGTGCCGCAGGCAGAGGATTAGCCTAGTGAGCCACTGTGCAAGCTTATAAATAAATTCTTAAAAAAAAAAAAAGAGAAACTGCTTGAAATGTGAAAGTGCTGTCCTCACAGGAGTTAAGTAAAAAATGGTGGCTAGCAGAGACTCGGGAGAGTGGAGGGAGGAGGCTTGGGAAAAGATGGCTAGCGGGTTCTTTATTTATTTTTAAAGATTTATTTATTTATTGGAGAGGCAGATTTACAGATAGAGAGGGAGAGACAGAGAGAGAGAGAGAGAGAGAGAGAGAGAGAGAGAGAGAGAGAGAGGTCTTCCATCTTCTGGGTCACTCCTCCAATGGCAGCAGTGGCAGGAAGCTGGGCTGACCCAAAGCCGGGAACCAGGAGCTTCTTCCGGATATTCCACGTGGACTGGAACTGATGTCCACTGCAGTTGGCAGGTTCACCCAGTATGCCATAGCACCGGCCTTGAATTAAAATATTTCAAATAATACACTAAGTATAAAAAAGAGTTCTATGACCACACCTAAATTTAACAAGTTGGCCTTATTCTCCCATTATGCAAACATCACACAAGCACATACTATTTCTTGATAGCTAGTGTGTGTGTGTGTAGAGGTTTTCTCTCATAATTGGAAATTAAGAAGTGACATGTGTGGATGTCATATTATTCTGAACTCTGGCTCTTACATAGCAATAAAGCATTCTTTTCAGGTCTGCTGATCTTGTCTGTGACCTTCCCTGAGTTCCACTTTCTTATATTATAATGTGTGGCCCTGGACCTGGGACATTGTCTTCACAGGTGTGCTCAGTTGGGTTTGGAATAGCTCAGGGGGTCTGGCCTTTCCTAACCTCAGAAGGGAGATGGAAAAAGGACACAGAAACCGACCTCAGCAGAGACCAGTTGCTTTATTGAAGTAAATCTCGGAAGAGACTGCACATTCAGAGCTGAGCTGTTATCTGGTTCCGGAGGGAATTTGCCAATCCTGGGTGGGGTGGGGAGAGGTGGAAGGCAGCTGGGGGGAGAGCAGGGGCTCTTTGAAGCCTCTGGGAACTTCCCTCTCATGTGTTTTGCAAGCTGCCCCGTGCAACTTATCTGTTTGCCAGTTTCGTTGCAAGGAGTCTGGAAAGGTCTGGTTCGGCACCAAGGGTCTCAGCTAAAGGGATGAAATGGGGCTGGGGAGGAGGGAAAGGGTCACGCGTGGGGCAAGAAGCCTTTTATGCTTGCTGGTCAGAAGTGCAGAGACTCAGCGTCCACCCCTGATCTCCTGGCATCCCCTGTGTGCTACAAATACATCACGGATCCATCTACTGGTGCCTTGGTCTACATGTTGCAGTCCATTAAACGCTAGTATCTGCCCTGGTTCTGTGGACTTCATGTCAACCCCATGTCATAACCATGAGTACCTGACTGAGTCCCTCACCTACGTCAGTGCCCACCCCTGCCTCTCCCACTGCATCTAGAGTCAAGAACTCTCCGCGTGGCTGTTTAGTCTGCTATGATGATGCTTTGAATTTCAGGAACATTTATGTTCTGAGCACAGGTTTCTGTGGGAGGTGCTGGGCTGCCTGGACCCTGCTCAGAGGGCTTTGTACAGGGACATGATGCTGGAGCACCACAGGACCCTGCCTTCCCTCCCCGAATTCCTAACCCCCAGCATTCCATCTGCTTACACAGTGTTTTGTGCAAGCCTCTGCTTTTCATGACTGGGTTCCAGTCTCTGTTTTGAAGAAAAGAAAAATGGAGGGATTCTTGGTGTAGAAAAGCAAACTGTCTTTTTAGATTTACTTTATCAGGGGTTGGTGCTGTGGCGTAGCGGGTAAAGCTGCCAGCTGCAGTGCCAACCTCCCATATGTGTGCCGGTTGAAGTCCCGGCTTCTCCACTTCAGATCCCGCTCTCTGCTCTGGCCTGGGAAAGCCGTAGAAGCTGGCCGATGTCCTTGGGCACTTGCAGCTGAGTAGGAGACCTGGAGGAAGCTCTTGGCTCGTGTCTCAGGATCAGTGCAGCTCGGGCTGTTGTGGCCATCTAGGGAGTTAACCAGCAGATGGAAGACCTCTCTCTCTGCCTCTCCTTCTCTCTCTGTGTAATTCTGACTTTCAAGTAAATAAATAAATCTTAAAAAAAGATTTCTTTTATCTATTTGAAAGGCAGAGGTAGAGAGAGAGGGAGAGACAGAGGCAGAGACACATCTTCCTTTTCTTTCTTTTTTTTTTTTTTCTGGCATGCAGAGTGGACAGTAAGAGAGAGAGAGACAGATAGAAAGGTCTTCCTTTGCTGTTGGTTCACCCTCTAATGGCTTCCGCGGCTGGCGCACTGCGGCCGGCGCACTGCACTGATCCTAAGGCAGGAGCAAGGTGTTTATCCTGGTCTCCCTTTGGTTGCAGGTCCAAGTATTTGGGGCATCCTCCACTGCACTCCCAGGCCATAGCAGAGCTGGCCTGGAAAAGGGGCAACCAGGACAGACTCCAGCGCCCCGACTGGGACTAGAATCGTGTGCCGGTGCTGCAAGGTGGAGGATTAGCCTATGGAGCCATGGCACCAGCAGAGTCACATCTATCATCTGCTGGTTCACTCCCAAGACGGCTGTTAATGGCTGGGGCCGAAGTCAGGAGCCAGGAGCTCTTCCAGGTCTCCCACATGGTTGTAGGGGCCCAAATACTTGAGCCATTCTCCACTGCTTTCCCAGGTGTGTTAGCAGGGAGCAGGATTGGAAGTGGAGCAGCTAGGCCATGAAGCAGCACCCATATGGGATGCCGGTATGGCAGGTGGCAGCTTAACTCACTAGCCACGATGCTGGCCCCAGGCACTCAATTTCTGGAGCTGTCACCATGGGCTGCATTAATAGGAAGCTGCGGTCAGAAGCCAGAGCTAGGAGCCAGATCCAGGACTCCTGGGAGGCTGGCAGCTGTAATGTTAGGCCAAATGCCTGCCCCAGACATTATTTTAACGTTCCCTCTTTTGGGGGTGCTGTGACTCCCTCCCTCTGCACTGGGGATCATTTTAGAAGTTCACTGGCATGAAGTGTCATGGCCCACATGTGAGAGCGCAGTCTCCATGCTCTGATTCGCATTTGGATGCAGTTCCGTGAGGAGCTAGGCTCTGCACGCTGGGCGGGCTTCTTAGTGCTCTGAGGGGTTGGCAGCAGGCAGCATCCAGGGAACAAGATCCTAGAATCTCTGGTTCCCTTCTCTGCTGAGCTCATCTCCTGAGCACAGCCCTGTGCGGGAGAGCCCCAGTGAGAGTCGAGTGTCTTGTTCATAAACAGCCTTGCAGTCCCTAAGTGAGACCTGGACACCTACCTGGAGCAAAGGTAAGACAGAGACAGAAGACAGGCCCCCAGGCAGCGGGAGTGAGGGTGCCAAGGTCAAGAAGCCAGACCTCAGCATGTGGTTTGCCAGGCTCTGGGGGGTGGAGAAGCCTGGTCTACTGGTCCTGCTGTTGTAGAGGGACAGCTCCTGCCCTGTGGTTGTCACAGTCTTCCATCAGCATAGTCATCTCCTCCTTCCAGCCACCTTCCAGAACGTTCTCAGTGAGAGGCCATGGCCCCCCTCCACCAGAGTGTGTCTGCTCTTGCCTGCTTCAGGGGGCCTGAGGAAGTCAGTGTGCCTTTTTACAAGACCTCTTTGTTAAGACAGTGACTATTAATTACCTAGGGGCCGGTGCTGTGGTGTAGGGTTAAAGCCCCGGCCAGCAGTGCTGGCATGAGATATGGGCGGGAGCTCGAGTCCTGCTGCTCCATTTCCAAGCCAGCTCTCTGCTATGGTCTGGGAAAGCAGTAGAAGATGGCCCCAGTGCTTGGGCCCTTGCACCCGCGTGGGAGACCTGGAATAAGCTCCAGGTTCCTGGCTTCCCATCGACCCAGTTCTAGTCATTGCAGTCATTTGGGGGAATGAACAATGATGGAGGTATCTCTCTCTCCCTTCCTCTCTCTCTCTCTCTCTCTCTCTCTCACACACACACACACACAGTAAGTCCAGGTTTTAAATAACAAATATACCAATAAATCTTTAAAAAATATAAATCATCTAATGATGTTTCCCTGTGTTGTGTGAATTCTGTTTCATTACACTTTTCTCATCAGAGCTGCTTTTGAGTGAGAATGCATTTTCTGCATGCCAGTGACTTCCCTGCCTGCTCTTCACAGGTGCTCAGTCACAGGGAAGAACTGGAGCCCTCTAGAGGAATTCTTTTGTAATGTACATGGAGGCTTATGCCTGATTTTCTGAATTAACCTTTATCTTATTCTCTGCAATCCTCTATTGGTGGGAATTTTGTTGTTGTTGTCTGGGTAGATTTCTTTACATCAGTAAGTTATTTGTTTCGATTATCTTTAAAGATTTATTTTATTCATTTGAAAGACAGATTTACAGAGAGAGGCAGAGACAGAGAGAGAGAGGTCTTCCACCCACTGGTTCACTCCCCAAAAGGCCATGACTGCTGGAGCTGCACTAATCAAACCCAGGAGCCAGGAGCTTTTTCTGGGTCTCCCATATGGGTGCAGGGGCCCAATATCGTAGGCCATGTTTTACTGTTTTCCCAGGCCATAGCAGAGTGCTGGATCAGAAGAGGAGCAGCCAGGACTAGAACTGGAACTCATTTGGGATGGTGGTGCTGCAGGGCAGGGCTTTAACCCCTCACCACAGCATTGGCCCCTGGATTTTAACTTATAGGTTAAGATTTTGATGATAGTTTTAAATGCTTGATACTTTCACACAATGTGAGGTGAAATCAAAATACAACTCAGCCATATGTCTATAGTCAATAAAATCACGTTTGTCTACCTGTATACATATTGCTCTATTTGTCATTAGTTGTGTATTTATTTTCTTTTTTAAGGTTAATTTACTGATTTATTTGAAAGACAGAGTTACAGAGAGGCAGAGGTAGAGAGAGAGAAAGAGAGAGAGAGAGAGTGAGACAGGTCCTCACCCGCTGGTTCACTCCCCAAATGGCCACAATGGCCAGAGCTGGACCGATCTGAAGCCAGAAGCCAGGAACTTCCTCCGGGTCTCCCACAAGGGTGCAAGGGCTGAAGGACTTGGGTCATCCTCCACTGCCCTCCCAGGCCACAGCAGAAAGCCGGATAGGAAGTGGAAAAGCTGGAATTGAACCAGCACTCACATGGGATGCCGGCACTGCAGGTGGTGACTCCACATGCTGTGCCACAGTGCCTGCCCCTGTGTATTTATTTTCTTGGTTGCTGTGCAGTCCTGTCCAGGTGAACACTCATGCAAATTTTCTTAGTGTTTCCTGAATACATTGAGAGAGAGCCTCATGTGACTTGCAGGTTTTCTTTCAATAGTTTATAATTTTATCCCTCCCCTGGATATGGTATTTACATGTTGCATGGATAAAATACATAACAAATGGTATACACTTAAATAATTTTAACTGTAGTGTTCAGCTGTAGAAAGTGGCAGGCAAAGCTGTGTGTTACGGGTGGGATCTCAGACAATTTATTGCTGTCTGAAGACACTGCTTCAGGAGCCTGAGCTGTGGCGTGGCCATGAAGCCGCCGTCTGCAGTGCCAGTTCCCACATGGGCACCTATTGGAGTCCTGGCTGTGAGTCCTGAATCCACTTGGTCCCACACATGCCCCCCTTCTTTCCTGGTGACAGGAAAATGAAAACACAGAGGTGCCCAGCACCTGGACAGCCTCACGGGCATGCAGAAAATGTATTCTCAATCAAAACCAGCTCTGATGAGAAAAGCTGTCCCAGCTGCTAATCAGGGAGACATCCTGTGCCTCCCGGTGCCTATCACTGGCCCAGCTTTGAATCAGGCAGCTCCGGGGACCCCTGTGTCAGGACTCCCTGTGTCATGGTACCTGGAATCCTCTCCAGCTGCTGTAGCCTGCATCCCTCATCTCTGTTCGGCCAATCCAACTCATCTCTCACCTGTCCCCTCCTCCCTTGTCACAGTTCCCTATAAAGCCCCAGATTACACACGAGCCCTGAGCTCCTCTCCCTCTGAGGCTGCTCCTGGCATTCTTCACCCTGATAAAACTCTTTCTGTGCTCAGCGTGGTCTTGGTTGTTGTTCTCAGTTGTGGTTAAAAACCCTGACACCAGCTGCTCCACTTGCAATCCAGGTCTCTGCTATGGCCTGGGAAAACAGAGGAAGATAGCCTAAGTCCTTGGTCCCCTGCACCTGTGTGGGAGACCCAGACCAAGTTCCTGGCTCCTGGTTTTTGCCATTTCAGGCAATTGGGGAGTGAACCAATGGATGGAAGACATCTCTCTGCCTCTCCTCTCTCTGTGTAACTTTGACTTTCAAATAAATAAATAAATTGTTCTTTTTTATTTTTATTTATTTTTTTTTGGCAGGCAGAGTTAGACAGTGAGAGAGAGACAAAGAGAAAGGTCTTCCTTCCGTTGATTCACCCCTGCAATGGCCACCATGGCTGGCATGCTGTGCTGATCCAAAGCCAGGAGCCAGGTGCTTCCTCCTGGTCTCCCAAGTGAGTGCAGGACCCAAGCACTTGGGCCATCCTCCACTGCACTCCCGGGCCACAGCAGAGTTCTGTACTGGAAGAGGGGCAACCAGGACAGAATCCGGTGCCACAACCGGGACTAGAACCTGGGGTGCCAGTGCCACAAATGGAGGATTAGCCTAGTGAGCCACAGAGACAGCTTATAAATAAATTCTTAAAAAAGAAAAAAAGAGAAACTGCTTGAAATGTGAAAGTGCTGTTCTCACAGGAGTTAAGTAAAAAATGGTGGCTAGCAGAGACTCGGGAGAGTGGAGGCAGGAGGCATGGGAAAAGATGGCTAGCGGGTTCTTTATTTATTTTTAAAGATTTATTTATTTATTGGATTGGCAGATTTATAGATAGAGAGAGGGAGAGACAGACAAAGAGAGAGAGACAGAGAGAGACAGAGAAGAGAGAGGTCTTCCATCTTCTGGGTCACTCCTCAAATGGCAGCAGTGGCAGGAAGCTGGGCCGATCCAAAGCCAGGAGCCTGGAGCTTCTTCCGGGTTTTCCACGTGGAATGGAACTGATGCCCACTGCGGGTGGCAGGTTTACCCATTATGCCATAGCGCCGGCCCTGATTTTAAAATATTTCAAATAATACACTAAGTATAAAAAAGAGTTCAATGACCACTCCTAAATTTAACAATTTGGCCTTATTCTCCCAGTATGCAAACATCATACAAGTACATATTATTTCTTGATGGGAAGTGTGTGTGTGTGTGTGTGTGTATGTGTGTAGAGGTTTTCTCTCATAATTGGAAATTAAGAAGTGAAATGTGTGGATGTCATATTATTCTGAACTCTGGCTCTTACATAGCAATAAAGCATTCTTTTCAGGTCTGCTGATCTTGTCTGTGACCTCCCTCAGTCATATTTTCTTATATTATAATGTGTGGCCCTGGACCTGGGACATTGTCTTCACAGGTGTGCTCAGTTGGGTTTGGAATAGCTCAGGGGGTCTGGCCTTTCCTAACCTCAGAAAGGAGATGGAAAAAGGACACAGAGACCGACCTCAGCAGAGACCAGTTGCTTTATTGAAGCAAATCTCGGAAGAGACTGCACATTCAGAGCTGAGCTGTTATCTGGTTCCGGAGGGAATTTGCCAATCCTGGGTGGGGTGGGGAGAGGTGGAAGGCAGCTGGGGGGAGAGCAGGGGCTCTTTGAAGCCTCTGGGAGCTTCCCTCTCATGTGTTTCGCAAGCTGCCCCGTGCAGCTTATCTGTTTGCCAGTTTCGTTGCAAGGAGTCTGGAAAGGTCTGGTTCGGCACCAGGGTCTCAGCTAAAGGGAGGATATGGGGGGGGGGGAAGGGTCACGCGTTGGGCAAGAAGCCCTTTTATGCTTGCTGGTCAGAAGTGCAGAGACTCAGTGTTCACCCCAGATTTCCTTGCACCTGCTTGTGAACAGCGCCTGCATTTTGATACAAGCTAGATGTTAAATTCCTAAAATTTGAGACAGACCCATATAAGTCTTGGTGATCCTTCCTTCCATGAAAGCAAGGAGACTCATGTTCCCCTGTGTGATGCTAATACATCACAGATCCATCTATTGGAGCCTTGGTCTACGTGTTGCAGTCCATTAAACGCTAGTATCTGCCCTGGTTCTGTGGACTTCATGTCAACCCCATGTCATAACCATGAGTACCCGACTGAGTCCCTCACCTACGTCAGTGCCCACCCCTGCCTCTCCCACTGCATCTAGAGTCAAGAACTCTCCGCGTGGCTGTTTAGTCTGCTATGATGATGCTTTGAATTTCAGGGACATTTATGTTCTGAGCACAGGTTTCTGTGGGAGGCACTGGGCTGCCTGGACCCTGCTCGGAGGGCTTTGTACAGGGACATGATGCTGGAGAACCACAGGACCCTGCCTTCCCTCCCTGAATTCCTAACCCCCAGCATTCTATCTGCTTACACAGCGTTTTGTGCAAGCCTCTGCTTTTCATGACTGGGTCCCAGTCTTTGTTTTGAAGAAAAGAAAAATGGAGGGATTCTTGGTGTAGAAAAGCAAACTGTATTTTTAGATTTACTTTATCAGGGGTTGGTGCTGTGGCGTAGCGGGTAAAGCTGCCACCTGCAGTGCCAACCTCCCATATGTGTGCTGGTTTAAGTCCCGGCTTCTCCACTTCTGATCCCACTCTCTGCTATGGCCTGGGAAAGCAGTAGAAGCTGTCTGAAGTCTTTTGGCCCCTGCACGTGAGTAGGAGACCTGGAAGAAGCTCTTGGCTCATGTCTCAGGATCAGTGCAGCTCGGGCTATTGCGGCCATCTAGGGAGTTAACCAGCAGATGGAAGACCTCTCTCTCTGCCTCTCCTTCTCTCTCTGTGTAATTCTGACTTTCAAGTAAATAAATAAATAAATCTTAAAAAAAGATTTCCTTTATCTATTTGAAAGGCAGAGGTAGAGAGAGAGGGAGAGACAGAGGCAGAGACACATCTTCCCTTTCTTTCTTTCTTTCTTTCTTTCTTTCTTTCTTTCTTTCTTTCTTGACAGGCAGGGTGGACAGCGAGAGAGAGAGACAGAGAGAAAGGTCTTCCTTTGCCGTTGGTTCACCCTCTAATGGCTGCCACAGCTGGCGTGCTGCGGCCGATGAACTGCACTGATCCTAAGGCAGGAGCAAGGTGTTTAACCTGGTCTCCCTTGGGGTGCAGGGCCCAAGCACTTGGGGCATCCTCCACTGCACTCCTGAGCCATAGCAGAGAGCTGGCCTGGAAGAGGGGCAACCAGGACAGACTCCAGCGCCCCAACTGGGACTAGAATCTGGTGTGCCGGTGCCGCAAGGTGGAGGATTAGCGTATGGAGCCACGGCACCGGCAGAGTCACATCTTTCATCTGCTGGTTCACTCTCCAGACGGTTGTTAATGGCTGGGGCCGAAGTCAGGAGCCAGGAGCTCTTCCAGGTCTCCCACATGGTTGTAGGTGCCCAAGTACTTGAGCCATTCTCCACTGCTTTCCCAGGTGTCTTAGCAGGGAGCAGGATTGGAAGTGGAGCAGCTAGGCCATGAAGCTGAACCCATATGGGATGCCGGTATGGCAGGTGGCAGCTTAACTCACTAGCCACGATGCTGGCCCCAGGCACTCAATTTCTGGAGCTGTCACCATGGGCCGCATTAATAGGAAGCTGCAGTCAGAAGCCAGAGCTAGGAGCCAGATCCAGGGAATCCTGGGAGGCTGGCAGCTTTAATGTTAGGCCAAATGCCTGCACCAGACATTATTTTAACGTTCCCTCTTTTGGGGGTGCTGTGACTCCTTCCATCCATACTGTGGATCATTTTAGAAGTTCACTGGCATGAAGTGTCATGGCCCACATGTGAGAGCGCAGTCTCCATGCTCTGATTCGCATTTGGATGCAGTTCCGTGTGGAGCTAGGCTCTGCACGCTGGGCGGGCTTCTTAGTGCTCTGAGGGGTCTTGATAGCAGGCAGCATCCAGGGAACAAGATCCTAGAATCTCTGGTTCCCTTCTCTCCTGAGCTCATCTCCTGAGCACAGCCCTGTGGGGGAGAGCCCCAGTGAGAGTCGAGTGTCTTTTGTTCATAAACAGCCTTGCAGTCCCTAAGTGAGACCTGGTCACCTACCTGGAGCAAAGGTAAGACAGAGACAGAAGCAGGGCCCCAGGCAGCGGGAGTGAGGGTGCCAAGGTCAAGAAGCCAGACCTCAGCATGTGGTTTGCCAGGCTCTGGGGGGTGGAGAAGCCTGGTCTACTGGTCCTGCTGTTGTAGAGGGACAGCTCCTGCCCTGTGGTTGTCACACTCTTCCATCAGCATAGTCGTCTCCTCCTTCCAGCCACCTTCCAGAACATTCTCAGTGAGAGACCATGGCCCCCCTCTACCAGAGTGGGTCTGCTCTTGCCTGCTTCAGGGGGCCTGAGGAAGTCAGTGTGCCTTTTTACAAGACCTCTTTGTTAAGACAGTGACTATTAATTACCTAGGGGCCGGTGCTGTGGTGTAGGGTTAAAGCCCCGGCCAGCAGTGCTGGCATGAGATATGGGCGCGAGTTTGAGTCCTGCTGCTCCATTTCCAAGCCAGCTCTCTGCTATGGTCTGGGAAAGCTGTAGAACATGACCACAATACTTGGGCCCTTTCACCAGCATGGGCGACCTGGAATAAGCTCCAGGTTCCTGACTTCCCATCGACCCAGTTCTAGCCATTGCAGCCATTTGGGTAATGAACCAGCAATGGAAGTCTCTCTCTCTCCCTCTCTCACTGTAACTCCAGCTTTTCATAAACAAATAAACAAATCAATAAATCTTTGAAATATATAAATCATCTAATGATGTTTCCCTGTGTTGTGTGAATTCTGTTTCATTACACTTTTCTCATCAGAGCTGCTTTTGAGTGAGAATGCATTTTCTGCATGCCAGTGACTCCCCTGCCTGCTCTTCACAGGTGCTCAGTCACAGGGAAGAACTGGAGCCCTCTAGAGGAATTCTTTTGTAATGTACATGGAGGCTTATGCCTGATTTTCTGAATTAACCTTTATCTCATTCTCTGCAATCCTCTATATGTGGGAGTTTTGTTGCTGTTGTCAGGGTAGATTCTCTTACCCCAGTAAGTTATTTGTTTGGATTGTTTTTAAAGAT
The DNA here is from genome assembly GCF_033115175.1 of Lepus europaeus. Lineage (NCBI taxonomy): Eukaryota > Metazoa > Chordata > Mammalia > Lagomorpha > Leporidae > Lepus > Lepus europaeus. The sequence continues at coordinate 4,083,205 of NC_084845.1, forward strand.
TTATTTTATTTATTTGATAGACAGACATAAAGATACAGGCAGAAACAGAGAGAGAGGTCTTCCATCTGGAGGTTCGCTCCCCAGAAGGTTGCATCAGCCGGAGGTGCACTAATTGAAGCCAGGAGTTAGGAGCTTCTTCTGGGTCTCCCACATGGGTGCAGGGGCCCAAGCACTTGGTCCATCCTCCACTTCTTTTCCAGGCCACGGCAGAGAGCTGGATCGGAAGTGGTGCAGCCAGGACGAGAACCGGCACCCTTATGGGATGCCGGCACCATAGTCCCAGCTCCCATCTCGTGGGTTCTAAGTCACAATTAGATAGGAGTAAGAAGCTGTGGTGTTCCATTTCATTTGACAACGACTATAGATACTGATACCGTACTGTATGCTTTTAAAAAACTGGGGAAGGGGATTTTTCTGTGCTTGGGCTATAAAGAAATGCTACATATTGAGGAGATCTGTATGTTTAGTCTGACTGGACAGGACACAGGATACAAATGTATGGAAACATCACATGGTACCCCATAAATATGCACAGTTTTTATGTTCCTAAAAATAAAATGGCCAGAGCCAATCTGCCCTACAGCAATTGCCACCATGATGGATCAGCAGCCGCCAACCTCAGGGAACGACTCTACACAGGATCTTAGCCAAACGGCCGAGGATCATCAGGAATGACTCTGACCCAGCAAAACGGCTGCGACTTGCTGAAGGCTCAGATGATCGTCTGTAGTCTTTACACTAAACTCCTTGTCGTGCAGGTACGAAAGAGGGCTTTGTAGCTGGAATGTGAGCACACCCTCAGCACACCACTACACAGTGTAACACACAAGGGAAGAACAAACTGCGTGGGGCTCACCCTACTGTGGCACTCACTTCAGGGCAATGGTCTGACACCAAACCCGGGCTGTTTCTGACAGATGCCTGCTGCTTTCCTGCCTTTTAAGTTTTTTTCCAACTGAACATTTTATTGATTATTTTTGAGATCACAGATTCTAAATTTACATTATAGCTGAAGGCTTAACGTTCCACTAAATAGTTAAATCAATGCAAAGTAAAATGACCACAGTTCAGCGGAAAATAGGCAAGGGCTATCCGTGGTCATCAAAGAGAAGGTGCTCAACTCTGCTCAGAGAGAGCAGATTTTCAAAGGTGTCTCGGCCAGTCGGTAGCTGCTGTCCTTTCAACACTTTACCACTAGGGGGCCCTAAGCTTCCTGGCTTGGAGCGTTTCTCCTGAGCATGGCACTCGTTTTAAATGAGCACTGCCACAGCTCTTTTTCGGTTCCTGACTCCAAGACTCCCTCTTGTCTGTGACTTCTAAGATTCTCCTACACATTCTTTTTTTAAGAAGTAAATATTTTTATTAATATAAATAGAGCAAATTTCAGGCAGCTCATAGACACAATCCTGAGGATGCTGATACCATAATGCGTTTTGCTGTTTTCCCTCTAAATGCTTTGGAATATGATTCAGCATCTAATAGGGCCGTCTGTCCTCAAGGGTTTCCGATGCTTTCCTGAATGTATTCACTCCTTTTCCTACATAACAATACTCATAGAAAAAAATATCTATCCCTAGAAAAACATTTGCATGTGTGTGTGCTTTATCGTTCTACCCTAGGAAATTCTGTGTTACTTCTTTCCCCTCAAGTTTGCATTGTCTCAGTAAGGAATGCATGATGGGACTTCTAATACAGGATTTTCACTTTTATTTTATACTTGTAAATTGCAGCTTCCTTTTGGTCTTTTTAAAAAAATATTTTATTTATTTATTCAGGCGGAGGAATAACCTACTGCACCATGGCACTGCCCCCCCCCCCTTTCATCTATCTTATAACTCACTAGTATGTGTAGAGACGAAGACCTGTGTACTATATGCTCATGTCACACCCCATCATTGTTTTGTTTTTTAAGTACAAATTTCTGTTCATTCTTTGGAGATTTCCAGGTATATGGCATCTGCTTTGCAAACCAAGTTGATTTCACCCTCCCCTTGTATTTCCTTTGGTTAATTCTTTACTGACTCCCAAATAAGAGCCAAGTAATGTAGATGATAGGGTCTCCATGGTTTTTATTGGTGACTTGAGGAATCAACCTACTTTTCTAGATAGAGTCGATAGTGTTGGGGATTAGTGACTTTTGTTTGATCAAGCTGAGTACATAGCCACTTCTATTTATTTTTATCACAATAATATGTACAATTCTACCACATCACTTCACTTGTGTTCATCAAATTGATCATTGTCAGAAAAATAACTAAAATAAAAATGGGCATAGGCACTGATTAGATATCTCAGAAGAAGACAAACAAGTGGCTAAAAGGTATGTGAACAATGCTCAACATCAGTATTCATCAAGCAAATGACAACTGAAGCCCTCATACCTAATAGAATATCTACTACCAAGAAGACAAAAGATAAAGAATGTGGAAAAAGATGTGACAGGAGCTGGCGAGTAAAGCTGCCGCCTGCAGTGCCGGCATCCCGCATGAGTGCCAGTTTGAGACCCGGCTGCTCCATTCCTATCCAGCTCTTTGCTGCTGCCTAGGAAAACGGTGGAAGATGGCCCAAGTCCTTGGGTCCTGCACCGTGTGGGAGACCTGGAAGAAGCTCAAGGATCCTGGCTTCGGACGGTGCAACATAAGCCTTTGTGGGCAATTGGGGAGTGAACTAGCAGTTGGAAGATCTCTCTGTCTCTCTCTCTGCCTCTGCCTCTCTATAACTCTGCCTTCCAAATAAATAAATAAATATTAAAAAATGTGACAAAAAAGGGACTTTTGCACATTGTTGGTGGTAATTCAAATTAGTTCAAGCACTGTAGAAAACAATATGGGAATTCCTTAAAAAAATAAAAATGGAGGTACTACATGACCCATCAATCTCTCCGCAGGGCATATACATCCAGCAAATGACAATCAGCATGTTCAAGGACGCCTGCACTCCCACATTCATTGCACCATCATCACTGCAACCAAGATACAGAATCTAAGTTCCACCAATGGAAAATGAATGAATGAAGAAAATGCTGTATACCCACAAAGGAAAACGAATGATGAGGATCGAAAAAGAATGACGCTATGTCATTTTCAACAACATGGATGAATCTGAAGACACTCCAGTGAGGTACAAGGGGAAGGCACAGGAGAGGGACACATACTCCATGATCCCATACACGCTTGCTTGGGAAGTGTAGGAGGGTGAATTCACAGAAGTCAAGACTAGTGGCTGCGGTACAGAGTGACTTAGGGTTATGTATATAAAAGATTACAAAACAGCTAAATAAGGAAATAAATGAAAGAAATCTATTGCACAACATGGTGACTATAGCCAGTAATATTGTACTATATTCTTGGACACCTCCAAGAGAATAAATTTTAACTGTTCTTTCCACAAAAATATGCTAAGTAGTGTAATATTAATTAGCTCAGTATAGCCTTTCACAACCTATACGTATTTGAAAACACATTGCACATAATGATGTATATTATTTTTGAGAATCCAACATTGCAAAAACTCCTCTAATTTCCCTGTGATTACCTCATCTCTCAGACCGCCCTCTTGCCTGCTTCCACCTGTGAGAGTCAGTCTGCCTCTAGGTATTATGAAAATGGAAGGGATTCTTCCAAACTCTGGACATTTCTCTGGAGATGCCCATTAGAAACTTTTAATTGTTTCTGTGAATTGGGGACTGGGAGAAAGCTTTGCTATTTTTGTTTTGTGTTTCTTCTCAAGTGTCAGCGAAACTCCAAGTGAGGCGATAAATGCGTTTCTGTGGGGAGTTGAGGCCATAGAGTCATGAGCTGGTATCTTGTGGTCTGGCTGCTTCCCTCGCACACAAGCAGGGGGTCGCGTCTGTCCCCTGAGCCCAACTTCCTGGCAGCCTAGAGAAGTCAGCTGAGTATTTTCTCCTTCAATCTGGAGCAAAAGCCACAGAGGAAGAAAAAGTAATTCTTAGACTTGGGCTGAGCTTGTGGAGAGCGACTGGGGCTCTGAGGTCCTACAGCAATCTCTAACTGCTCCCAGTGTGTTTCCATGCAACCCTTCTAAGGATGACTGTTTTTAAAAAGTTTATGGATTTGAAAGGCAGAGATGGAGATGGAAATAGAGACGCAGATATAGATAAGTAGGTAGCAAATAGGGTGAGAGACAGATCCCCACCCACTGACTCATCTTCAGAAGTACACAATAGCTGGTGCTGGGCCAGCCTGAAGACACAATCAGGATCTCCCCTGTAGGGAGCAAGGCCCCAAGGACAGGGGCATCTCCAGGATGCGCATTACAGGAGCTGGGACTTGAACCTAAGCACCTCAGTTCCAAGTGGTGCCTTAGCAGCTGTGCCAAACGTTCATCCCAACTCCTGGGATTGGAGGAGGAGGTGGGATGGGAGTGGGGCTGGGAGGGTGGGTGTGGGCGAGAACCATTATAGTCCTAAAGTTGTACCTATGAAATTTGCATCCATTAAATAAAAGCTTAAAAACAGTAATAAAGCCTAATTTTTGTGAGGAGTCTAGTTCAGACATCACAATTATAATTGCAGCCTGCTTATAGAAATCATAGAGAAATGTACATGATTCCTCAAGTTATTTCAGTAACACTGCTGTGCGTGTGATGAGTTGGGCGGCGCTAATGGGATCATTCATCTCTGTCTACCAACGTGGCTGTCTCAATGGCTGAAAAAATCATGTTTCTCTCACACCAGTTTGAGACATTTTTATGGAGATGGTAGTGTAATTATACCTGTCCTGAAAATCAATGTTGTCTGTTGATCCAGGTGGGACAAGCTTGCTTTCTGAAGCTAGGAAGAAGACTTTCAGGACAAGTTGTATTTCTGCTTGAGGATTTCAGACAGCAGGGCACCTAGGACTTCAGTGTCCTTTAGGTTCAAATGTGTCCTTTCATGCTCTGTCTAGTTTGAAATTCTGTCATGTTCAAGCTCATTCTTGTGTTTCCTCCATTTGAATGCTTTCAATTTACAAATAACTCATCTCAGAATTTTATTTTAGGGGACCAGCACTGTGGTGCAGTGGGTGAACACCCTGGCCTCAAGTGCTGGCATCCCATATGGGTGCCGGTTCAAGACCTGGCTGCTCCACTTCTGATCCATCTCTCTGCTGAGGCTTGGGAAAGAAGTAGAAGATGGCCAGGGTCCTTGGATTATTTAATGAATACAACCATTCTCTGTGATTGCATAGCACAGAACAAAGTACCAATGTTACCATGACCAGGCTACCAAATTTTATAATTCTCATTATAGAGATCTTTAACATCCTTTGTTAAGTTTATTCCAAGGTATTTGATTGTTTTTGTGGCTATTGTGAATGGGATTGATCTTATCAGTTCTTTCTCAGCCATGGCATTCCTGTGTATACAAAGGCTGTTGATTTTTGTGCCTTGATGTTATATCCTGCTACTTTGCCAAACTCTTTTATGAGTTCCAATAGTCTCTTAGCAGAGTTCTTTGGATCCCCTAAATAAAGAATCATATCGTCTGCAAAGAGGGGTAGTTTGACTTTTTCCTTCCCAATTTGTATCCCTTTAATTTCTTTTTCTTGCCTAATGGCTGTGGCTAAAACTTCCAGAACTATATTGAATAGCAGTGGTGAGAGTGGGTATCCCTGTCTGGTACCAGATCTCAGTGGAAATGCTTCTAGCTTTTCCCCATTCAATAGGATGCTGACCGTGGTTTTTTCATAAATTTCTTTGATTTTATTGAGGGGTGTTTCTTCTACACCCAATTTTCTTAGAGTAACTCTGCCTTTCAAATAAATAAATAAATAAATAAATCTTAAAAAAACAAAAACAAAAACAAAACAACACCAGTGCTAATCGTAATCCTCTGGTTACCTGAAAATGGAGGTCATGTCCATCATCAGTAGTCCTCCCAACACTGCCATGACCCCAGGGTGTTCTTTACAGCGTGTGACACAGGGGAGTGAGTGTTGTCACTTTAGGTGGAGGTGCATGTGGGGAAAGCTGGAGTGTTTGGAGAGGTGAGAGCATGCAAGAGAGCGACAGAGCAGAGCAAAAAGAAAAAGCAGGGAAAGGGGTGCTCTGGGTTGGATTTCAGTTTGAGCGAGGGTCCATGTGTTAGAGGCTTGGTCCCTCAGTGGCACTATTTGGTGGTGTTGGATCCTCTAGAAGGCAGGGCCCAGGGGCCAGCACTGTGTTATAGCGGGTAAAGCTGCCACCTGTAGTGCTGGCATCCCATATGGGCGGTGGTTTGAGTCCTAGTTGCGCTACTTTTTTTTTTTTTTTAAAAAGTATTTATTTATTTGAAAGGCAGAGTTACAGAGAGGCAGAGGCAGAGAGAGAGGTCTTCCATCTGCTGGTTCACTTTCCAGATGGCTGCAATGGCCAGAGCTGTGCCAATCTGAATCCAGGAGCTGGGATATTCTTCCAGGTCTCCCATGCAGGTGCAGCGACCCAAGGACTTGGGTCATCTTCTGCTACTTTCCCAGGCCATAGCAGAGAGCTGGATTGGAAGTGGAGCAGCTGGGACTTGAACTGTTGCCCATTTAGGATGCTGGTGTGGCAGGCGGCGGCTTAACCCACTATACCACAGCACTAGCCCCCGCTCCACTTCTGATCCAGCTCTCTGCTATGGCCTGGGATGGCATTGGAATATGGCCCAAGTCCTTGGGCTCCTGCACCCATGTGGGAGACCCCGAGGAAACTCCTGGCTCCTGGCTTTGGATACACACAGCTCTGGCAATTGTGGCCATTTGGGGAGTGACCTAGTGGATAGAACACTTTCTCCCTCTCTTTCTCTTTCTTTGAGTTTGTTTGTGTGTGTGTGTGTGTGTATCTTTGCCTCTGTGATATTGTGCCTTTCAAATAAATAAATAAACCATTTTTTTTTTTAAAAAAAAGGTAGGGTCCTGTGGGCGGTCCTTAGGCCATTAGGGGGTGCCCTCAGAATTCCGTTCACTTGTGATCTCATGGGTTAGAATTTTCATGGAACCTGGGTTTGGGCCCACACTCCTCTGTTCCTGGTTCAGCAGAGGGTCACTCACCCTAGTATATGCTTCTACCATGGCCTCCTTCTGCCCTCACCAAAAGGCTGAGGCAATGGGGCTGCCTGCTCATGGGCCTGACCCCCCTGCCCCAAAGTGGGAACTGAAGAACGTGTTACTCTTCAGAAAGCCAGCAGGCTCTGGTAATTCTCTGTAGGAACCTACTAATGAAGGGGGTACGGGGATGTGATGCCCCTGCACAGAGACCCTGAGGGCATGAAGTCCTGGACAAGGCAGGGGCAAAGGGACAGCAGAGATGTTTTATTCCAAGAGCTGCTGTAACAGGTCCCTGCATCCTGGGTGACTTGAAGCAACACAAACTTATTTCTGCACAGTTCTGGAGGCGGGAGTCTGAGCTCCAACACTGCCAATAACACAGGGCAACCCCGAGAACAGACTGGAGACCTAACAGCCTAACCCAGAACCAGCTGCTTACTATGAATGCATCGGATGCTCGTCAGTCCCTGCTCTGGAGCCGGCCTCCTCTACTGCCGCCAGGCCTGCCTCATACTTCAGGCCCACAACGACTGGGGTGCATACAGCTCAGCTGTCCCAGAATCTGCACCAGCAGTCGCTCCCTCTGCCTCTAGGAGCCTCAGGCAGTCTAGGCTCTCTAAAACATACAGTTTCCTAGGGATTTTTGAACCGACGAACGTTTGAGGTGAGAGGTCTGCTAACGTCCTGGTTTGCTCATTGCAGAACATACTTAGGGACCTAAGTCCCACACTGTACTCTGCACTATGTAGGATTATGTGTCAGGTGAAGATGAACTATGAGTTCACTGTGAGCATCCAGCAACTCTCAGAGCAAGGAAAGTATCTGACTGTGCAAGTGAAGGAACTGGAAACTAATGAACTTGCTACAGCCCTGACCAAAAAAGGAGAACTTGCTAGAAGAAAATGTTAGTGCTTAAGTGATGTTGTGGCTGAGAAAGCAGGTACTGTAGAGGCTCAGGCTAAGATTACACAGGATCACTGTAGAAATCAATAACCATAAACTCAAGGCCCAACAAGACACACTGGATTAAATAACTAAATAATAGATGAATGTACTTCTGCTACTACAAAACCCAAGTAGCATTCAAGATGGCTGACAGAAATCTTTGAAAAGCAGAAGAATCTGTCATTAGTACAGAGAAAGAAATAAAAGGCACTGAGAAAGAATTAGAAGACCTAACAGCAGAGCTAAAAATTCTGGAGGATAAAGCAACAGAAGTTATAAGAAATACAAATGCTACAGAGATCTCAAAAATATCATTGAGGGGCTGGTGCTGAGGCATAGTGGGTAAAGCTGCCACCTGCAGTGCCAGCATCCCACGTGGGTGCCAGTTTGAGTCCTGGCTGCTCCACTTCTGATGCAGCTCTCTGCTATGGCCTGGGCAAGCAGTGGAAGATGGCCCATCTCCTTGGCCCCTGCACCCACATGGGAGACGGGAAGAAGCTTCTGGCTCCTGGCTTCAGATTAGTGCAGCTCTGGCTGTTGCAGCCAACTGGGGAGAGAACCAGCAGATGGAAGACTTTTCTCTACCTCTGCCTCTCCTTCTCTCTGTGTAACTTTGACTTTCAAATAAAGAAATAAATCTTAAAAAAAATCATTGTATCCCGTGAAAGATAATCCGGTTGAAGAAGTTTCAGTTTTGAGCTAAGAAGATTTTGAAGCAATCAAGAATACAGATTCCACAGCAAATCAGATTTCTCTTTTGGTAGCCCAATGTCATGAAATGAAACCAAACCTTGGTGCCATTGCAGGATGTAAAAAGAAGGAAGAATTATATCTGTAATGGGTAGCAGAATTGGACAAAATTTCTTATGAAAGAGATAATTTTAGACAAGCATATGAAGATCTGCGGAACACAGGCTTAATGGATTCATGGCAGACTTTTATATAGCAACAAATGAAAGAGAACTACCAGATGCTTACCTTGGGAGGGGAAGCTGAACTGGAGCTTAGAGACAGCTTGGATCCTTTCTCTGAGGGAATCCTGTTCAGTGTTCGACCACCTAAGGAAAGTTGGAAGATCTTCAACCTTTCAGGAGGAGAGAAAACACTTAGTTCCTTGGCTTTATCCTTGCTCTTCATCCTTACAAACCCACTCCCCTTTACTTCATGGATGAAACTGATGCAGCCTTTGATTTTAAAAATGTGTCCATTGTTGCATTTTATATATGTGAACAAAAATGCCCAGTTCATCATAATTTCTCTTTGAAACTACATGTTTGAGATTTTGGATAGACTTATTGGAATTTACAAGACATAAAATATAACAAAAAGTGTTGCTGTCATCCCAAAAGAAATTGCATCTAAAGAACTGTGTTGAATTTGTTCATACTGAAGATTTCCAATTAAGTTGGGATACATTTAGCGTATTATATTGATTATCTAATTGTAATGAATTGTATAAAAAATACATATTCCTAAACTGGATCACACATCTGTTTTCTATTTTATTCTGTTAATTAAAAGTCAAAGTCTAATAAAATAGGGCTTTACCCTAGCAACACTAAGGAGCTCTTATAAATTCTTCATTCAATTCTATCCTAAATAAGTTTGGACTTTAGAGCCACTCTCCATATTTTGCATATGTAAAGACATATAAATTCTTTTTTTTTTTGACAGGCAATGAGAGAGAGAGAGACAGAGATAAAGGTCTCCCTTTTCTGTTGGTTCATCCCCAAGTGGCTGCTGCGGCTGCACACCACGCTGATCCGAAGCCAGGAGCCAGGTGCGTCCTGCTGGTCTCCCATGTGGGTGCAGGGCTCAAGGACTTGGGCTATCCTCCACTGCACTCCCGGGCCACAGCAGAGAGCTGGACTGGAAGAGGAGCAACCGGGACGGACAGAATCTGGCGCTCCGACCAGCACTAGAACCTGGGGTGCCGCTGCCGCAGGCGGAGCATTAGCCTATTGAGCCACAGCGCCGGCCAGACATATAATTACAATAGTATATTTATCCTGAAAATTCATAGGTAATATAAGTAGCAAGATTTCTAATCCAGAAAGCTATTGTTTGCTAATATGAATTAACCATAGTTTGAATATTTAAGTGTTTATAAAATACTTGACAGAAAAAAGCCAATCAAGCTAAGTGGGAACTTGGCCTAGAGGTTAAGATGCTATTTGGGATACATGCATCCCATGTGGGAATGCCTGGGTTCGGTCTGCACACATCCCATGTGGGAGTGCCTGGGTTCAAGCCTGCACTCATCCCATGTGGGAGTGCCTGGGTTCAAGCCCTGGCTCTACTCTCCATTCCAGCTTCCTGATACCATGCGTCTCAGGAGGCAGTGGCTGAGAGCTGAAGAGTTGGGTCTCTGCCACCCATGTGGGAGACCAGGATTGGGTTCCCAGCTCATGGCTTTAGCTCAGCCCAGCCTCAGCTGTTGTGGGTATTTTGGGAGTTCTCTCTTTGTCTCTCAAATAAAATAAATTATGTCTATAAGGAAAGGCTGGTTCCTCCAGACCTGCCCATCAGCTGTGCTAAGCTGGAGACAGCAAGCACAGCTCCCCGAGACTCTTACATCCAACCACGGAATCTCTGAAGTGGATCTGAACGTGCATTTGGTTTTCATAATAGGCTCAGGTAAACGTGAAATAAAGAGCAAGTTCAAGGATCTTGGGGCCATTTTGAAGGCCGATGCCGGGTTCTGGTCAATGGGAAAGTACCCAGTTCTGTACGGAGCAAAAGCTCAGCACACATCCTCACTACTGTAGCAGAATACGTGAGCATTTCTGAGAATGGAGGGCATCAGACCTGGGGCAGGTTTCCTGAGGAGCACAGCTCCCTGGATCTCTATATGGGGAGATCTGAGTGGACAGGGACCTTTTCTGCATTCCAGGAGCTGCTGGGTACAGAGAGACCTGGTGAGTCTGGTAGGAGAGGTTGTCCTTTGGTACCCAACACTCAGGGATGGAGATAAACACTGCTCCTATCACGTCTCCAGGGTCTGTAGGTGTGCTTTTCAAATAAAGATTTCCTTATTTTATATGCTTTGAAGAGCCTTTCTTTTAAAAAGATTTATTTATTTATTTGAAAGGCAGAGTTATGGAGAGGGAGAGGGAGAGGGAGAGGGAGAGGGAGAGGGAGAGGGAGAGGGAGCGGGAGAGGGAGAGGGAGAGGGAGAGAGAAAGAGGGAATCTTACATCTGCTGGTTCATTCCCTAAATGGCTGCACTGGCTAGGGCTGGGCCAGGCCAAAGCCAGGAGGCCAGGAGCTTCTCCCTGGTCTCCTATGTGGGTACAGCACTTGGGCCAATGTACTTTGCATCTGAAGTCCTCCTTTCATGTTCCTACTTCCTTACATGAAAACATCGCAAGAAATAATCATCACCAAAACTTTTTTGGATCTATTGCAATACACAATAGCTAATTCACAGCACATTTATTTGTAAGATACTAGAATAAAGCTAATTAAGTATTCTCATCAATTACCCCTTGCCCAATGCCAGTTGTCTCTCCAGATGGAGTATTCTGCATCACGCTGAGATGCAGCCCCCTTTTTATGCAATTCAGATATCACAGGGTGCTCCATGGTGATGCATACTAACATTCTTCGGAAAATTACTTAACTTCCATCCTCTGGTTTACTGCCCTGATGGCCACAACAACCAGGGCTGGGCCAGGCCAAAGTTAAAAGCCAGGGTGGCAAGGGCCCAAATCCTTGGGCCATTTCACACTGCTTTTCCCAGGCCATTAGCAGGGTGTGGATCAGAAGTGGAGCAGCTGGGAGTTGTACTGGTGCCCATATGGAATGCTGACGTCGCAGTTGGCAGCTGTATCTGCTATGCCACAAGGCCATCTTGAAACCTTTTTCTTTAATTAAAAAAGGTATGTATCATATCCATTCCTAATTTTATAAAACACTGTGTTGTGAAGATGTTGCTTGTTTTATTCTATAGAGTAAGTCATTCAAAAGGACTATTACATGTAAATGGTGATAATTCCTTTCACGAGCCATCCTGAAATATAAGTAAAACTGTGGTGACAGTAATAAAATACAAACATTTAACAAAATAGAAGGATGCCTATATGTTCAAATTTCCAACAGTCAGAAGCATATGTAGGAAAATGATAAACATAATATCATAAGTTCATAATATCATTAGTTCAGAGAGAAAACTGACCATTTTTTATTCATTTTTTAAAATATTTATTTATTTATTGGAAGAGAAGGAGTAATGGCAGAAATAACAAGAGTACTGAACAAATGTCAAGAGGTGCACACAGTAATTAGATAAATCCAATCTCAAATATATCCAGTGTTATTTTAAAACAAGCAGACTGACTATTCCTGTTAAACATTGTTTGACTATACTTAATTAGTTATAAATATATGTACCTAAAACATAAGGCTTAAAGTAGAAAAATGAAAAATAATTTCATGTGAGTTAATTAATTAATGACTGTATAAATATCAAATAAAATAGGCTGTAGATTTAAAGCAGTTTATTAGTGTGATGAATATTTTTATATTTCTAAGTATATATTATCTCACTATGATTGCTTGATAACAAATGTAATCTAATAGTGTCTACTACACCCCTGTATACATACACTCATGTGTGTAAGCATGCGTATAGGGTCTTGTAATATGGCTACCAAATAACTATGCCTATACTATTGTACAACAAGTGAGTATCATAAAACAAATACAATGTACATGTTTCTGATAATGTTGGGGGACTTTGTATTCCTTATCCAGGCAAAGCAGAGCCTGGATACCCTGGAGTCACAGCTCATGAGAAGATAGGGGCTAAGAGTTGGGAAACAGCCAGCAAATAATGCAGACATGTTCCTTGTCAACCAACTGGGCTTACTGAAAAGAGCCAAATACACTTGGAAAGTGGAGGAGACCATGTAGAAAAATACAAATGTGCTCACCAGGGCAAGGATGCTCCGAGTAGCTCTGGATTCAGGGGAAGTCCTGGGGGAAGCATGTGTCCCATGAATGTGCTGCACCTGCTGCTTGTGTCTGTGCAGGATGAACACCATGGAGCTGCTGGCCAGGAGCATGAGCCCCAAGAACACAGCATCAGGCAACAACAATAGTACCAAGAACAGCCAGCCTGTGAAGGTGTATTGGAAGACTGCGTTACAGTACCCATAGTCTTTTCCCTTTGTGGTGCTTGTGTTGATCCACTTACTAGTCACATAGATGGGGAAAATGGCATTTATTAACATGTTCAGGATCCAGCACAGCATGGAGGAGAGGCCTATGTACCTGGGAGCTTTGACTTTAAGCTCTGCCCACCTAGAGTTCCTGGGGCTGATGGTGATGGCCTGGAAGATACTCAGGAAGCAGGTGCTTTCGATGGACACGGCCCTGGACACTCTTCGTACATAGAAAAGAAGGCTGCACTCGGCCTCACTGGGGAGATATTTCCGCCTTAAAGCTGCCACAGCCTCTGGCATTCCAAAGGAGAGAATGACCAAGCAGTTGGCTACAAGGAGGTGCCTCAGAATCAAGTCGGTGCATCTTGCCTTGAATCCCGTCAAGGAAAGGAAGGCATGATGGGAAAGAAGAGAGAAGTTCCCCAGAATTCCACATATGACCTGAGCTAAGAAGAGCGTTCCTGTGGCCACCTCCCAGGAAGCCATTCTGCTAGCTCCCGGTGACTGACATGTGTCTTCACACCAGGTGACCTGCATGAGAAGACCAAGCGTGAGATGCATTTACAGTGCCAGCTGAACACCAACCTTCTCCAGGAACTGTGATTCCACCACTGAGGAATACTGAGAGCTCTTCTTCTTTTATTAGAGATCTGCCCCCGCCCCCCAAAATGAAATCCTCTCATTCACAACAAAACCGATACGACTGGAAGCCATTACACTTAGGAAATTAAGCCGGTCCTCCAAAAACAAATACCTTATGTTCTCTCTGATCTGTGGTATCTAATAGAGTACCTAGAAGGTAATATATTGTGGTGAAGTTGACACTCTGTGACGTGAGGATTTTGAACAGCATTGTCTTACTGTTGAGGAACAATGCTTTTTTGTTTGTTTGCTTTTTTCATATTTTCTTCATACTATTTGTTAAACTCTCCACTTAGAGTAGGGTTAATTTTATCAGTTCAAGGTTCACTGATGATAGATCTTGTGAAAAATAAGAATAGGAATGGGAGAAAGAGGAGGAAGAAGGGTGGGAGTATTGTCGGGAGGGTGAAGTGTGGGAAGAATCACTATGTTCCTAAATTTGTATATATGAGATGCATGAAGTTTATTTTCCTTAAGTAAAAAAAGAGATTTCCAAGGGTTTAGGGTGTAACCTGCAGACAAGACTTACAGTGTATGAATCACTGCAGTGAAGAGCACACACCAGCACCGTCTTTGCTTTCCACAAACATGTGAGGCACTCCCTGCTATTACTTACATTGTAAAGAAGCAGGGAACTCAGAAAAGGAGAAGTGCAGTGTTTTGTGTGAATTCATCAACAGGCTGGGGGACTTGAACAGGTGAGGACTTGAAACTGCCTGGACTGGCAATGAAGACATGAAACCACCACATGGGTGAAAAGCTACTTAGCGGTGGTCCTCAAAGAGCATAGATATACGAGGGAACTTTAGAAAAGTCTTTGGAAAATTTTAATTAAAAGATAAGCTTACTATAGTGCAGCAATTTCAAAATCCATGCATCGTGCTTTCCATAATATGCATCTCCATGATCTTTTTGAAGAACCCTTCATATGCAGGAATTTTAAAAAAATGTTTTGCACAAATATAAACTTACCTTTTAATTGCACTTCCCACTAACTTCTCTGAAGTATCCTCACACATTTGTTTTTGTTTTCATAACTTGTTATCTTATTTTGGATTGGGGAATACTTTATTTGATGCTATTGGTTGTTAACAAGTCCCTATTTATGTCTGCAGATTAGCAAATAAGCCAAAGTCAATGAGGACTGGAAGATGAGAGATTTTCATAAGTGTAGCTGCACTGAGAGCCGTGCAGACCCCAGAAGCCTGCCCCATATCTGGCTGGAGTTGATGAAAGGAAGAAGGCCTCCACAGGAAGAGGGAACGTTTAATCTGCTTTCATGCTAAAAACACAAATACGAGGGCACCTATGACAGGAACTATTAGTCCAGGCCATTCCGTAAATTATGGGATGGGGAACAATATTGCATTACACAGCTTTCTGAAACACATAGTTATACAATTCATTTTCTTTAAATGCCATTTCCCCAACTCAAAGAGGGGAAATAATCAACCATAATCCAAAGACCACAGATGTCTTCAGTATAAACATAATCACTGTCTTCCTTAGTTGTATTATACATCAAAGTTAGAGAAAACATTCCCAACAACTGTTATTCAATACACAGGAAAATACAATCCATGTTGATTAATCCCATTTTATTTATATTCATGGAGGTATTATAGGCACACCGCTAGGCATCCTAAAATTTGTACTATGATTCTGTAAAGCTGGTTCAATAGCAGATTGATCCTGGAACTACAAATGTCCTCCAAAAAGTTCCTGGAACAGTCTCGACATACCTTAAAGTCAGACTTCATTATTGCTTGTATCAAATGCCAACAGTCACTGCCATTGATTATTACACCAATTGCTTTAGGAATTACCTAGAATTCCAACTAATTCTTTCGTAGCTCAGCTCATACCTCAGGAATTCTTCTTCCTGCCTGTGAGGCTTTGACTTTGGACACAGTTCATACACAGACGCCCAGGAAAGTCCTTCCTTCCCTCTGACATACTCTGCTTCATGACTCTCCTCTCAAATCGAAACAGAACTCATCCAGCTTCTTCCCAGTGGCATCACGATGCGCTCAGTGAGCGGGTCACAGCAGTCGGTACAAGTGCAGAGGGAAGGCTGTCAGGTCCTGAGATACGGGTTTGTGATTCCATGACCTCACCTCCCCACAGACTGAACGTTAATAATTATCCACTTGGAGCAACAATTAGAGTGTAGAGTTGGCACTGGAGAAGTTTTTATGAAAGTTTTTTCCCAGCTGCTAATTTCTGCTGCAACCAGTAAAAGTTTCTAATTAGCTTCTCCAAAGGCAACTGTGATGAGTTTGAAAAGGGTTTTTACACAGTCATTGCAACAGTGCAATGGGGTAAGTAGGGACAGCGGAGATCTGACACACGAGGGACTGGCAGCAAAGGTTGGGCATCTCACTGCATTTCTGGTTCCATCAGAAGTCATTTTTATAAAAAGAAAGTGAGCTTCCTAATCTCCAGAACATTGAGCTACATTGTAACTTAGGAGCAGAGAAACAAGAAGAGACAAAGTAAGGGAACAGTCTTTATGAAGATATACATGCAAAAGGAAGAATATGATGCTAACAATTTACTTAGAAACCACTGGATTTATTTGTACAGCTGTGTTCCAGAATTTCATCTCATACACAATTCAATGCCAGCTGATTGAGAACTTTTGTAGGAAAATACATTTAATAGTATGGCTTCCACTCAGGATAGGAATTACCAACAGAAAATTATCAACAGAAGCAAGAAGATATAAAACAGGCACTGAGAAATCAAAGTATGGGGTCAGATGTTTAAGAGGTAGATCCTGGCTTACTTTTGATTTTACAAGAAAAGCTAATACCACTCACCGAATTTTATAGTATGGAATTGTTACCACAGTTCTCCATGTTTTTTTTTTTTTTTTGATAATTTTCATCAATAAGCACTGGTTGCCCTTATAATTAAAAAAAAATTTTTTTTTGACAGGCAGAGTGGACAGTGAGAGAGAGAGAGAGAGAAAGGTCTTCCTTTTCCATTGGTTCACCCCCCAATGGCTGCTGCAACCAGCGTGCTGTGGCCAGCGCACCGTGCCGATCTGAAGCCAGGAGCCAGGTGCTTATCCTGGTCTCCCATGCGGGTGCAGGGCCCAAGCACTTGGGCCATCCTCCACTGCACTCCCGGGCCACAGCAGAGAGCTGGCCTGGAAGAGGAGCAACCGGGACAGAATCTGGCACCTCAACTGGGACTAGAACTCGGTGTGCCGGCGCCGCAAGGCGGAGGATTAGCCCATTGAGCCGTGGCACCAGCCATTTGGTTGCCCTTATAATTAAGAAATACTGCAGAGTAAAATCCACTTTTAAGTTCAAGAGTACGGGTGGAAATTGTACCAGGAAGATAAACGTATAGCAATGTTGTGTTCTGGTGGGATAAGTGGTGGACGGAGTCATAGGAATGAAGAGAATAATGAGCACTGAAAGTTAACGTTCAGGGACTGTGCTGTGGCATAGTGGGTAAAGATGCTGCCTACAGTCCCGGCACCCCATATGGGATGCCAGTTCCAGTCCTGACTGCTTTAATTCCGATCCAGCTATGGCCTGGGAAAGCAGTGGAAGATGGCCCCAGTCCTTGGGCCCCTGCACCCATGTGGGCGACCTGGAAGAAATTCTTGGCTCCTGGCTTCCCATCGACCCAGTTCCAGCCATTGCTGCCATTTGGGGAATGAACCATTCTCTCTCTCTCTCCCGCCCCCCTCTCTCTCTCTCTCTGTGGCTCTGCGTCCGTAACTCCAGCTTTCAAATAAACAAATCAATAAATCTTTGAAATATATAAATCATCTAATGATGTTTCCCTGTGTTGTGTGAATTCTGTTTCATCAGACTTTTCTCATCAGAGCTGCTTTTGAGTGAGAATGCATTTTCTGCATGCCAGTGACTCCCCTGCCTGGTCTTCACAGGTGCTCAGTCACAGGGAAGAACTGGAGCCCTCTAGAGGAATTCTTTTGTAATGGTACATGGAGGCTTATGCCTGATTTTCTGAATTAACCTTTATCTCATTCTCTGCAATCCTCTATATGTGGGAGTTTTGTTGCTGTTTTCAGGGTAGATTCCCTTACCCCAGTAAGTTATTTGTTTGGATTGTTTTTAAAGATTTATTTTATTTATTTGATAGACAGACATAAAGATACAGGCAGAAACAGAGAGAGAGGTCTTCCATCTGGAGGTTCGCTCCCCAGAAGGTTGCATCAGCCGGAGCTGCACTAATCGAAGCCAGGAGTTAGGAGCTTCTTCTGGGTCTCCCACACAGGTGCAGGGGTCCAAACACTTGGGACATCCTCCACTGCTTTCCCAGGCCATAGCAGAGAGCTGGATCGGAAGAGGATCAGCTGGGACTAGAACCGGCTCCCATATGGGATTCCGATGGTTCAGGCTAGGGCTTTAACGCCTGCGCCACAGTGTTGGCCCCTGGATTTTAACTTACAGGTTAAGATTTTGAAGATAGTTTTAAATGCTGCATACTTTCAGACAATGTGAGGTGAGATCAAAATACAACTCAGCCATATGTCTATAGAAATAAAATCTCATTTGTCTACATCTCTACATATTGCTCTTTTTGTCATCAGTTGTGTATTTATTTTCTTTTTTAAGGTTAATTTACTGATTTATTTGAAAGCAGCGTTACAGAGAGGCAGAGGTAGAGAGAGAAACACACACACAGAGAGAGAGAGAGAGAGAGTGAGACAGGTCCTCCACTCGCTGGTTCACTCCCCAAATGGCCACCATGGCCAGAGCTGGGCCGATCTGAAGGCAGGAGCCAGGAACTTCCTCTGGGTCTCCCACAAGGGTGCAGTGGCCTAAGGATTTTGGCAATCCTCCACTGCCCTCCCAGGCCACAGCAGAAAGCTGGATAGGAAGTGGAGCAGCTGGGACTTGAACCAGCACTCACATGGGATGCTAGCACCGCAGGTGGTGCCTCTACCCGCCATGCCACAGTGCCTGCCCCTGTGTATTTATTTTCTTGGTTGCTGTGCAGTCCTGTCCAAGTGAACACTCCCCTGGATATGGTATTTAAGTTTTGCATGGATAAAATACATAACCAAACGTATACACTTAAATAAATTTAACTGTAGTGTTCAGCTGTATAAAGTGGTAGGCAAAGCTGTGTGTTACGGGTGGGATCTCAGACAATTTATTGCTGTCTGAAGACACTGCTTCAGGAGCCTGAGCTGTGGTGTGGCTGTGAAGCCGCCGTCTGCAGTGCCAGCTCCCACATGGGCACCTACTGGAGTCCTGGCTGTGAGTCCTGAATCCACTTGGTCCCAGACATGCCCCCCTTCTTTCCTGGTGACAGGAAAATGAAAGCACAGAGGTGCCCAGCACCTGGACAGCCTCACGGGCACACAGTTTGTCCCAGCTGCTAATCAGGGAGACATCCTGTGCCTCCCGGTGCCTATCACTGCCCCAGCTTTGAATGAGGCAGCCCTGGGGTCCCCCTGTGTCAGGACTCCTTGTGTCATGGTACCTGGTATCCTCTGCAGCTGCTCTAGCCTGCATCCCTCATCCCTTTGTTCGGCCTCTCCAACTCATCTCCCACCTGTCCCCTCCTCCCTTGTCAGTTCCCTATAAAGCCCCAGGTTACACATGAGCCCCGAGCTCCTCTCCCTCTGAGGCTGCTCCCTGCATTCTTCACCCTGATAAAACTCTTTCTGTGCTCAGCGTGGTCTTGGTTGTCGTTCTCAGTTGTGGTTAAAAACCCTGACACCAGCTGCTCCACGTGCAATCCAGCTCTCTGCTATGGCCTGGGAAAACAGAGGAAGATGGCCTAAGTCCTTGGGCCTCTGCACCTGTGTGTGAGACCCGGAGCAAGTTCCTGGCTCCTGGCTTTGGCCGTTGCAGCCAATTGGGGAGTGAACCAATGGATGGAGGACGTCTCTCTGCCTCTTCTCTCTCTGTGTAACTCTGACTTTAAATAAATAAATAAATTGTTGTTCTTTTTTTTTTTTTTGACAGGCAGAGTTAGACAGTGAGAGAGAGACAGAGAGAAAGGTCTTCCTTCTGTTGATTCTCCCCACAAATGGCCACCATGGCTGGCATGCTGTGCTGATCTGAAGCCAGGAGCCAGGTGCTTCCTCCTGGTCTCCCAAGTGAGTGCAGGACCCAAGCACTTGGGCCATCCTCCACTGCCCTTCCGGGCCACAGCAGAGTGCTGTACTGGAAGAGGGGCAACCAGGACAGAATCTGGCACCCCAACCGGGACTAGAACCTGGGGTGCCTGTGCCGCAGGCAGAAGATTAGCCTAGTGAGCCACGGCGCCAGCCAATAAATAAATTCTTAAAAAAAAAAAAAAAAAAAAAAGGAAACTGCTTGAAATGTGAAAGTGCTGTTCTCACAGGAGTTAAGTAAAAAATGGTGGCTAGCAGAGACTCGGGAGAGTGGAGGGAGGAGGCTTGGGACAAGATGGCTAGTGGGTTCTTTATTTTTAAAGATTTATTTATTTATCGGAGAGGCAGATTTATAGATAGAGAGAGCGAGAGAGAGACAGAGAGAGAGAGAGAGAGAGAGAGAGGTCTTGCATCTGCTGCTTCACTCCTCCAATGGCAGCAGTGGCAGGAAGCTGGGCTGACCCAAAGCCAGGAGCCAGGAGCTTCTTCTGGGTTTTCCATGCAGAGTGGAACTGATGCCCACTGCAGGTGGCGACTTTACCCAATATGCCATAGTGCCGGCCTTGATTTAAAATATTTCAAATAATACACTAAGTATAAAAAAGAGTTCAATGACCACACCTAAATTTAACAAGTTGGCCTTACTCTCCATTATGAAAACATCATACAAGCACATACTATTTCTTGATAGCAAGTGTGTGTGTGTGTGTGTGTAAATGTTTTCTCTCATAATTGGAAATTAAGAAGTGACATGTGTGGATGTCATATTATTCTGAACTCTGGCTCTTACACAGCAATAAAGCATTCTTTTCAGATCTGCTGATCTTGTCTGTGATCTCCCTCAGTCCTACTTTCTTATATTATAATGTGTGGCCCTGGACCTGAGACATTGTCTTCACAGGTGTGCTCAGTTGGGTTTGGAATAGCTCGGGGGTCTGGCCTTTCCTAACCTCAGAAAGGAGATGGAAAAAGGACACAGAGACCGACCTCAGCAGAGACGAGTTGCTTTATTGAAGCAAATCTTGGAAGAGACTGTGCAATCAGAGCTGAGCTGTTATCTGGTTCCGGAGGGAATTTGCCAATCCTGGGTGGGGTGGGGAGAGGTGGAAGGCAGCTGGGGGGAGAGCAGGGGCTCTTTGAAGCCTCTGGGAGCTTCCCTCTCATGTGTTTCACAAGCTGCCCCATGCAGCTTATCTGTTTGCCAGTTTCGTTGCAAGGAGTCTGGAAAGGTCTGGTTCGGCACCAAGGGTCTTAGCTAAAGGGAGGAAATGGGGCGAGGGAGGAGGTAAAGGGTCACGCATGGGGCAAGAAGCCTTTTATGCTTGCTGGTCAGAAGTGCAGAGACTCAGCGTCCACCCCTGATCTCCTGGCATCCCCTGTGTTCTACAAATACATCACGGATCCATCTACTGGTGCCTTGGTCTACGTGTTGCAGTCCATTAAACGCTAGTATCTGCCCTGGTTCTGTGGACTTCATGTCAACCCCATGTCATAACCATGAGTACCCGACTGAGTCCCTCACCTACGTCAGTGCCCACCCCTGCCTCTCCCACTGCATCTAGAGTCAAGAACTCTCCGCGTGGCTGTTTAGTCTGCTATGATGATGCTTTGAATTTCAGGGACATTTATGTTCTGAGCACAGGTTTCTCTCGGGAGATGCTGGGCTGCCTGGACCCTGCTCGGAGGGCTTTGTACAGGGATGTGATGCTGGAGTACCACAGGACCCTGCCTTCCCTCCCCGAATTCCTAACCCCTAGCATTCCATCTGCTTACACAGCATTTTGTGCAAGCCTCTACTAAATAAATTGTTGTTCTTTTTTTTTTTTTGACAGGCAGAGTTAGACAGTGAGAGAGAGACAGAGAGAAAGGTCTTCCTTCTGTTGATTCTCCCCACAAATGGCCACCATGGCTGGCATGCTGTGCTGATCTGAAGCCAGGAGCCAGGTGCTTCCTCCTGGTCTCCCAAGTGAGTGCAGGACCCAAGCACTTGGGCCATCCTCCACTGCACTCCCAGGCCACAGCAGAGTGCTGTACTGGAAGAGGCAACCAGGACAGAATCCGGCGCCCCAACTGGGACTAGAACCTGGGGTGCCAGTGCAGCAGGCAGAGGATTAGCATAGTGAGCCACTGCATAAGCTTAGAAATATTTCCATTAAAAAAGAAAAAAAGAGAAACTGCTTGAAATGTAAAAGTGCTGTTCTCACAGGAGTTAAGTAAAAAATGGTGGCTAGCAGAGACTCGGGAGAGTGGAGGGAGGAGGCTTGGGAAAAGATGGCTAGTGGGTTCTTTATTTTTAAAGATTTATTTATTTATTGGAGAGGCAGATTTATAGATAGAGAGAGGGAGAGAGAGAGAGAGAGAGAGAGAGAGAGAGAGAGGTCTTGCATCTGCTGCTTCACTCCTCCAATGGCAGCAGTGGCAGGAAGCTGGGCTGATCCAAAGCCAGGAGCCAGGAGCTTCTTCCGGGTTTTCCACGTGGACTGGAACTGATGCCCACTGCAGGTGGAAGGTTTACCCAGTATGCGATAGCGCTGGCCTTGATTTAAAATATTTCAAATAATACACTAAGTATAAAAAACAGTTCAATGACCACACCTAAATTTAACAAGTTGGCCTTATTCTCCCATTATGCAAGCATCATACAAGCACTTACTATTTCTTGATAGCTAGTGTGTGTGTGTGTAGTGGTTTTCTCTCATAATTGGAAATTAAGAAGTGACATGTGTGGATGTCATATTATTCTGAACGCTGGCTCTTACATAGCAATAAACATTCTTTTCAGGTCTGCTGATCTTGTCTGTGATCTCCCTCAGTCCTACTTTCTTATATTATAATGTGTGGCCCTGGACCTGAGACATTGTCTTCACAGGTGTGCTCAGTTGGGTTTGGAATAGCTCGGGGGTCTGGCCTTTCCTAACCTCAGAAAGGAGATGGAAAAAGGACACAGAGACCGACCTCAGCAGAGACGAGTTGCTTTATTGAAGCAAATCTCGGAAGAGACTGCGCAATCAGAGCTGAGCTGTTATCTGGTTCCGGAGGGAATTTGCCAATCCTGGGTGGGGTGGGGAGAGGTGGAAGGCAGCTGGGGGGAGAGCAGGGGCTCTTTGAAGCCTCTGGGAACTTCCCTCTCATGTGTTTCACAAGCTGCCCCGTGCAGCTTATCTGTTTGCCAGTTTCGTTGCAAGGAGTCTGGAAAGGTCTGGTTCGGCACCAAGGGTCTTAGCTAAAGGGAGGAAATGGGGCTGGGGAGGAGGGAAAGGGTCACGCGTGGGGCAAGAAGCCTTTATGCTTGCTGGTCAGAAGTGCAGAGACTCAGCGTCCACCTCCGATCTCCTTGCATCAGCATCTGCATGTGAACAGCGTCTGCATTTTGAAACAACCTGGATGTTAAATTCCTATTATTTGAGACGGACCCATATAAGTGTTTGTGATCTTTCCATCCATGAAAGCAAGGAGACTCGTGTTCCCTGTGTGATGCTAATACATCACGGATCCATCTACTGGTGCCTTGGTCTACGTGTTGCAGTCCATTGAACGCTGGTATCTGCCCTGGTTCTTTGGACTTCATGTCAACCCCATGTCATAACCATGAGTACCCGACTGAGTCACTCACCTACGTCAGTGCCCACCCCTGCCTCTCCCACTGCATCTAGAGTCAAGAACTCTCCGCGTGGCTGTTTAGTCTGCCATGATGATGCTTTGAATTTCAGGCACATTTATGTTCAGAGCCACAGGTTTCTCTCGGGAGATGCTGGGCTGCCTGGACCCTGCTCGGAGGGCTTTGTACAGGGACGTGATGCTGGAGCACCACAGGACCCTGCCTTCCCTCCCCGAATTCCTAACCCCCAGCATTCCATCTGCTTACACAGTGTTTTGTCCAAGCCTCTGCTTTTCATGACTGGGTCCCAGTCTCTGTTTTGAAGAAAAGAAAAATGGAGGGATTCTTGCTGTAGAAAAGCAAACTGTCTTTTAAAGATTTACTTTATTGGGGCTGGTGCTGTGGCATAGGGGGTAAAGTTGCCACCTGCAGTGCCAACATCCCATATGTGTGCCGGTTGAAGTCCCGGCTTCTCCACTTCAGATCCAGCTCTCTGCTATGGCCTGGGAAAGCAGTAGAAGCTGGTTGCAGTCCCTCGGCCTCTGCATCTGAGTAGGAGACCTGGAAGAAGCTCTTGGCTCCTGTCTCAGGATCAGTGCAGCTCGGGCTGTTGCGGCCATCTAGGGAGTTAACCAGCAGATGGAAGACCTCTCTCTCTGCCTCTCCTTCTCTCTCTGTGTAATTCTGACTTTCAAGTAAATAGATAAATCTTAAAAAAAGATGTACTTTATCTATTTGAAAGGCAGAGGTAGAGAGAGAGGCAGAAGCAGAGGCAGAGACACATCTTTCTTCTGCTGGTTCACTCCCCCTATGGCTGTTAATGGCTGGGGCTGACACCAGGAGCCAGGAGCTTCTTCCAGGTCTCCCACATGGTTGTAGGGGCCCAAATACTTCAGCCATTCTCCACTGCTTTCCCAGGTGCATTAGCAGGGAGCAGGATTGGAAATGGAGCAGCTAGGCCATGAAGCAGCACCCATATGGGATGCTGTTATGGCAGGTGGCAGCTTAACTCACTAGCCACGATGCTGGCCCCAGGAACTCAATTTCTGGAGCTGTCACCATGGGCTGCATTAATAGGAAGCTGCAGTCAGAAGCCAGAGCTAGGAGCCAGATCCAGGACTCCTGGGAGACTGGAGCTTAAATGTTAGGCCAAATGCCTGCCCCTGACATTTTATTTTAACGTTCCCCCTTTTGGGGGTGCTGTAACTCCCTCCCTCCGCACTGGGGATCATTTTAGAAGTTCACTGGCATGAAGTGTCATGGCCCACAAGTGAGAGCGCAGTCTCCATGCTCTGATTCGCATTTGGATGCAGTTCCGTGAGGAGCTAGGCTCTGCACGCTGGGCGGGCTTCTTAGTGCTCTGAGGGGTCTTGGCAGCAGCAGCAGCATCCAGGGAACAAGATCCTAGAATCTCTGGTTCCCTTCTCTCCTGAGCTCATCTCCTGAGCACAGCCCTGTGCAGGAGAGCCCCAGTGAGAGTCGAGTGTCTTTTGTTCATAAACAGCCTTGCAGTCCCTAAGTGAGACCTGGTCACCTACCTGGAGCAAAGGTAAGACAGAGGAGACAGAAGCCAGGCCCCCAGGCAGCGGGAGTGAGGGTGCCAAGGTCAAGAAGCCAGACCTCAGCATGTGGTTTGCCAGGCTCTGGGGGGTGGAGAAGCCTGGTCTACTGGTCCTGCTGTTGTAGAGGGACAGCTCCTGCCCTGTGGTTGTCACACTCTTCCATCAGCATAGTCGTCTCCTCCTTCCAGCCACCTTCCAGAATGTTCTCAGTGAGAGACCATGGCCCCCCTCTACCAGAGTGGGTCTGCTCTTGCCTGCTTCAGGGGGCCTGAGGAAGTCAGTGTGCCTTTTTACAAGACCTCTTTGTTAAGACAGTGACTATTAATTACCTAGGGGCCGGTGCTGTGGTGTAGGGTTAAAGCCCCGGCCAGCAGTGCTGGCATGAGATATATTGGCGCGAGTTTGAGTCCTGCTGCTCCATTTCCAAGCCAGCTCTCTGCTATGGTCTGGGAAAGCAGTAGAAAATGACCTCAGTACTTGGGCCCTTGCACCCACGTGGGAGACCTGGAATAAGCTCCAGGTTCCTGACTTCCCATCGACCCAGTTCCGGCCATTGCAGTCATTTGGGGGAATGAACCAGCGATGGAAGTCTCTCTCTCTCTCTCTCTCTCTCTCTCTCTCTCTCTCTCTCTCACACACACACACACACACACAGTAAGTCCAGGTTTTAAATAACAAATATACCAATAAATCTTTAAAAAATATAAATCATCTAATGATGTTTCCCTGTGTTGTGTGAATTCTGTTTCATTACACTTTTCTCATCAGAGCTGCTTTTGAGTGAGAATGCATTTTCTGCATGCCAGTGACTCCCCTGCCTGCTCTTCACAGGTGCTCAGTCACAGGGAAGAACTGGAGCCCTCTAGAGGAATTCTTTTGGAATCCTACATGGAGGCTTAGCCTGATTTTCTGAATTAACCTTTATCTCATTCTCTGCAATCCTCTATATGTGGGAGTTTTGTTGCTGTTGTCAGAGTAGATTCTCTTACCCCAGTAAGTTATTTGTTTGGATTACTTTTAAAGATTTATTTTATTTATTTGATAGACAGACATAAAGATACAGGCAGAAACAGAGAGAGAGGTCTTCCATCTGGAGGTTCGCTCCCCAGAAGGTTGCATCAGCTGGAGGTGCACTAATTGAAGCCAGGAGCCTGGAGCTTCTTCTAGGTCTCCCACATGGGTGCAGGGGCCCAAGCACTTGGTCCATCCTCCACTACTTTTCCAGGCCACGGCAGAGAGCTGGATCGGAAGTGGTGCAGCCAGGACGAGAACCGGCACCCTTATGGGATGCTGGCACCATAGTCCCTGCTCCCATCTCGTGGGTTCTAAGTCACAATTAGTAGGAGTAAGAAGCTGTGGTGTTCCATTTCATTTGACAACGAGTACAGATACTGATACCACACTGCATGCTTTTAAAAAACTGGGGAAGGGGATTTTTCTGTGCTTGGGCTATAAAGAAATGCTACATATTGAGGAGATCTGTATGTTTAGTCTGACTGGACAGGACACAGGATACAAATGTATGGAAACATCACATGGTACTCCATAAATATGCACAGTTTTTATGTTCCTAAAAATAAAATGGCCAGAGCCAATCTGCCCTACAGCAATTGCCACCATGATGGATCAGCAGCCGCCAACCTCAGGGAACGACTCTACACAGGATCTTAGCCAAACGGCCGAGGATCATCAGGAATGACTCTGACCCAGCAAAACGGCTGCGACTTGCTGAAGGCTCAGATGATCGTCTGTAGTCTCTACACTAAACTCCTTGTCGTGCAGGTACGAAAGAGGGCTTTGTAGCTGGAATGTGAGCACACCCTCAGCACACCACTACACAGTGTAACACACAAGGGAAGAACAAACTGCGTGGGGCTCACCCTACTGTGGCACTCACTTCAGGGCAATGGTCTGACACCAAACCCGGGCTGTTTCTGACAGATGCCTGCTGCTTTCCTGCCTTTTAAGTTTTTTTCCAACTGAACATTTTATTGATTATTTTTGAGATCACAGATTCTAAATTTACATTATAGCTGAAGGCTTAACGTTCCACTAAATAGTTAAATCAATGCGAAGTAAAATGACCACAGTTCAGCGGAAAATAGGCAAGGGCTATCCGTGGTCATCAAAGAGAAGGTGCTCAACTCTGCTCAGAGAGAGCAGATTTTCAAAGGTGTCTCGGCCAGTCGGTAGCTGCTGTCCTTTCAACACTTTACCACTAGGGGGCCCTAAGCTTCCTGGCTTGGAGCGTTTCTCCTGAGCATGGCACTCGTTTTAAATGAGCACTGCCACAGCTCTTTTTCCGTTCCTGACTCCAAGACTCCCTCCTTGTCCGTGACTTCTAAGATCCTCCTACACATTCTTTTTTTAAGAAGTAAATATTTTTTATTAACACAAATAGAGCAAATTCGCGCAGCTCATAGACACAATCCTGAGGATGCTGATACCATAATGCGTTTTGCTGTTTTCCCTCTAAATGCTTTGGAATATGATTCAGCATCTAATAGGGCCGTCTGTCCTCAAGGGTTTCCGATGCTTTCCTGAATGTATTCACTCCTTTTCCTACATAACAATACTCATAGAAAAAAATATCTATCCCTAGAAAAACATTTGCATGTGTGTGTGCTTTATCGTTCTACCCTAGGAAATTCTGTGTTACTTCTTTCCCCTCAAGTTTGCATTGTCTCAGTAAGGAATGCATGATGGGACTCCTAATACAGGATTTTCACTTTTATTTTATACCCGTAAATTGCAGCTTCCTTTTAGTCTTTTTAAAATAATATTTTATTTATTTATTCAGGCGGAGGAATAACCTACTGCACCATGGCACTGGCCCCCCTTTTTGTCTATCTTATAACTCACTAATTTGTGTTGAGGTGAATACCTGTGTACTATATGCTCATGTCACATCCCATCATTGTTTTGTTTTTTAAGTACAAATTTCTGTTCATTCTTTGGAGATTTCCAGGTATATGGCATCTGCTTTGCAAACCAAGTTGATTTCGCCCTCCCCTTGTATTTCCTTTGGTTAATTCTTTACTGACTCCCAAATAAGAGCCAAGTAATGTAGATGATAGGGTCTCCATGGTTTTTATTGGTGACTTGAGGAATCAACCTACTTTTCTAGATAGAGTTGATAATGTTGAGGATTAGTGACCTTCGTTTGATCAAGCTGAGTACATAGCCACTTCTATTTATTTTTATCACAATAATATGTACAATTCTACCACATCACTTCACTTGTGTTTATCAAATTGATCATTGTCAGAAAAATAACTAAAATAAAAAAATGGGCATAGGCCCTGATTAGATATCTCGAAAGAAGACAAACAAGTGGCTAAAAGGTATGTGAACAATGCTCAACATCAGTATTCATCAAGCAAATGAAAACTGAAGCCCTCATACCTAATAGAATATCTACTAACAAGAAGGCAAAAGATAAAGAATGTGGAAAAAGATGTGACAGGAGCTGGTGAGTAAAGCTGCCGCCTGCAGGGCCGGCATCCCGCATGAGTGCCAGTTTGAGACCCGGCTGCTCCATTCCTATCCAGCTCTTTGCTGCTGCCTAGGAAAGCAGTGGAAGATGGCCCAAGTCCTTGGGTCCTGCACCGTGTGGGAGACCTGGAAGAAGCTCAAGGATCCTGGCTTCGGATTGGCACAACTCCAGCCATTGCGGGCAATTGGGGAGCGAACCAGCAGATGGAAGATCTCTGTCTCTCTCTCTGCCTCTGCCTCTCTGTCACTCTGCCTTCCAAATAAATAAATAAATCTTAAAAAAAAAAGTGACAAAAAAGGAACTTTTGCACATTGTTGGTGGTAATTCAAATTAGTTCAAGCACTGTAGAAAACAATATGGGAATTCCTCAAAAAAATAAAATGGAGGTACGACAGGACCCATCAATCTCTCCGCAGGGCATATGTCCAGGCAATGACGACCAGCATGGTCAAGGACGCCTACTCTCCCACATTCATTGACCATCATCACTGCAGCCGAGATACGGAATCCAAGTTCCACCAATGGAAAATGAGTGAATGAAGAAAATGCTGTACACCCACAAAGGAAAACGAATGATGAGGATCGAAAAAGAATGATGCTATGTCATTTTCAACAACATGGATGAATCTGAAGACACTCCAGTGAGGTACAAGGGGAAGGCACAGGAGAGGGACACATACTCCATGATCCCATACACGCTTGCTTGGGAAGTGTAGGAGGTTGAATTCACAGAAGTCAAGACTAGTGGCTGCGGTACAGAGTGACTTAGGGTTATGTATATAAAAGATTACAAAACAGCTAAATAAGGAAATAAATGAAAGAAATCTATTGCACAACGTGGTGACTATAGCCAGTAATATTGTACTATATTCTTGGACACCTCCAAGAGAATAAATTTTAAGTGTTCTTTCCACAAAAATATGCTAAGTAGTGTATATATTAATTAGCTCAGTATAGCCTTTCACAACCTATACGTATTTGAAAACACATTGCACATAATGATGTATATTATTTTTGAGAATCCAACATTGCAAAAACTCCTCTAATTTCCCTGTGATTACCTCATCTCTCAGACCGCCCCCTTGCCTGCTTCCACCTGTGAGAGTCAGTCTGCCTCTAGGTATTATGAAAATGGAAGGGATTCTTCCAAACTCTGGACATTTCTCTGGAGATGCCCATTAGAAACTTTTAATTGTTTCTGTGAATTGGGGACTGGGAGAAAGCTTTGCTATTTTTGTTTTGTGTTTCTTCTCAAGTGTCAGCGAAACTCCAAGTGAGGCGATAAATGCGTTTCTGTGGGGAGTTGAGGCCATAGAGTCATGAGCTGGTATCTTGTGGTCTGGCTGCTTCCCTCGCACACAAGCAGGGGGTCGCGTCTGTCCCCTGAGCCCAACTTCCTGGCAGCCTAGAGAAGTCAGCTGAGTATTTTCTCCTTCAATCTGGAGCAAAAGCCACAGAGGAAGAAAAAGTAATTCTTAGACTTGGGCTGAGCTTGTGGAGAGCGACTGGGGCTCTGAGGTCCTACAGCAATCTCTAACTGCTCCCAGTGTGTTTCCATGCAACCCTTCTAAGGATGACTGCTTTTAAAAAGTTTATGGATTTGAAAGGCAGAGATGGAGATGGAAATAGAGATGCAGATATAGATAAGTAGGTAGCAAATAGGGTGAGAGACAGATCCCCACCCACTGACTCATCTTCAGAAGTACACAATAGCTGGTGCTGGCCAGCCTGAAGACACAATCAGGATCTCCCCTGTAGGGAGCAAGGCCCCAAGAACAGGGGCATCTCCAGGATGCCCATTACAGGAGCTGGGACTTGAACCTAAGCACCTCAGTTCCAAGTGGTGCCTTAGCAGCTGTGCCAAACGTTCATCCCAACTCCTGGGATTGGAGGAGGAGGTGGGATGGGAGTGGGGCTGGGAGGGTGGGTGTGGGCGAGAACCATTATAGTCCTAAAGTTGTACCTATGAAATTTGCATCCATTAAATAAAAGCTTAAAAACAGTAATAAAGCCTAATTTTTGTGAGGAGTCTAGTTCAGACATCACAATTATAATTGCAGCCTGCTTATAGAAATCATAGAGAAATGTACATGATTCCTCAAGTTATTTCAGTAACACTGCTGTGCCTGTGATGAGTTGGGCGGCGCTAATGGGATCATTCATCTCTGTCTACCAACGTGGCTGTCTCAATGGCTGAAAAAATCATGTTTCTCTCATACCAGTTTGAGACATTTTTATGGAGATGGTAGTGTAATTATACCTGTCCTGAAAATCAATGTTGTCTGTTGATCCAGGTGGGACAATCTTGCTTTCTGAAGCTAGGAAGAAGACTTTCAGGAAAAGTTGTATTTCTGCTTGAGGATTTCAGACAGCAGGGCACTTGGGACTTCAGTGTCCTTCAGGTTCAAATGTGTCCTTTGATGCTCTGTCTAGTTTGAAATTCTGTCATGTTCAAGCTCATTCTTGTGTTTCCTCCATTTGAATGCATTCAATTTACAAATAACTCATCTCAGAATTTTATTTTAGGGGACCAGCACTGTGGTGCAGTGGGTGAACACCCTGGCCTCAAGTGCTGGCATCCCATATGGGTGCCGGTTCAAGACCTGGCTGCTCCACTTCTGATCCATCTCTCTGCTGAGGCCTGGGAAAGAAGTAGAAGATGGCCAGGGTCCTTGGATTATTTAATGAATACAACCATTCTCTGTGATTGCATAGCACAGAACAAAGTACCAATGTTACCATGACCAGGCTACCAAATTTTGTAATTCTCATCGTAGAGATCTTTAACATCCTTTGTTAAGTTTATTCCAAGGTATTTGATTGTTTTTGTGGCTATTGTGAATGGGATTGATCTTAGCAGTTCTTTCTCAGCCATGGCATTGCCTGTGTATACAAAGGCTGTTGATTTTTGTGCCTTGATGTTATATCCTGCTACTTTTCCAAACTCTTTTATGAGTTCCAATAGTCTCTTAGCAGAGTTCTTTGGATCCCCTAAATAAAGAATCATATCATCTGCAAAGAAGGATAGTTTGACTTTTTCCTTCCCAATTTGTATCCCTTTAATTTCTTTTTCTTGCCTAATGGCTGTGGCTAAAACTTCCAGAACTATATTGAATAGCAGTGGTGAGAGTGGGTATCCCTGTCTGTTACCAGATCTCAGTGGAAATGCTTCCAGCTTTTCCCCATTCAATAGGATGCTGGCCGTGGTTTTTTCATAAATTTCTTTGATTTTATTGAGGAGTGTTTCTTCTACACCCAATTTGCTTAGAGTAACTATGCCTTTCAAATAAATAAATAAATCTTAAAAAAAAAAACAACAACACCAGTGCTAATCATAGTCCTCTGGTTACCTGAAAACAGAGGTCATGTCTGTCATCAGTAGTCCTCCCAACACTGCCATGACCCCAGGGTGTTCTTTACAGCGTGTGACACAGGGGAGTGAGTGTTGTCACTTTAGGTGGAGATGCATGTGGGGAAAGCCGGAGTGTTTGGAGAGGTGAGAGCATGCAAGAGAGCGACAGAGCAGAGTGAGAAAAAAAAGCAGGGAAAGGAGTGCTCTGGTTTGGATTTCAGTTTGAGTGAGGGTCCATCTGTTAGAGGCTTGGCCCCTCGGTGGCATTATTTGGTGGTGTTGGATTCTTTAGAAGGCAGGGCCCAGGGGCCAGCACTGTGGTGTAGTGGGTAAAGCTGCCACCTGCAGTGCTGGCATCCCATGTGGGCGCCGGTTTGAGTCCTAGTAGCGCTTTTTTTTTTTTGTAAAGTATGTATTTATTTGAAAGGCAGAGTTACAGAGGCAGAGGCAGAGAGAGAGGTCTTCCATCTGCTGGTTCACTTTCCAGATGGCTGCAATGGCCAGAGCTGTGCCAATCTGAAGCCAGGAGCTGGGAGATTCTTCCAGGTCTCCCATGCAGGTGCAGCGACCCAAGGACTTGGGCCATCTTCTACTACTTTCCCAGGCCATAGCAGAGAGCTGGATTGGAAGTGGAGCAGCTGGGACTTGAACTGTCACCCATTTAGGATGCTGGTGTGGCAGGCGGCGGCTTAACCTGCTATACCACAGCACTAGCCCCCGCTCCACTTCTGATCCAGCTCTCTGCTATGGCCTGGGATGGCATTGGAATATGGCCCAAGTCCTTGGGCTCCTGCACCCATGTGGGAGACCCCGAGGAAACTCCTGGCTCCTGGCTTTGGATACACACAGCTCTGGCAATTGTGGCCATTTGGGGAGTGACCTAGTGGATAGAACACTTTCTCCCTCTCTTTCTCTTTCTTTGAGTTTGTTTGTGTGTGTGTGTGTGTGTATCTTTGCCTCTCTGATATTGTGCCTTTCAAATAAATAAATAAACCATTTTTTTTAAAAAAAAGGTAGGGTCCTGTGGGCGGTCCTTAGGCCATTAGGGGGTGCCCTCAGAATTCCGTTCACTTGTGATCTCATGGGTTAGAATTTTCATGGAACCTGGGTTTGGGCCCACACTCCTCTGTTCCTGGTTCAGCAGAGGGTCACTCACCCTAGTATATGCTTCTACCATGGCCTCCTTCTGCCCTCACCAAAAGGCTGAGGCAATGGGGCTACCTGCTCATGGGCCTGACCCCCATGCTCCTAAGTGGGAACTGAAGAACGTGCTACTCTTCAGAAAGCCAGCAGGCTCTGGTAATTCTCTGTAGGAACCTACTAATGAAGGGGGTATGGGGATGTGATGCCCCTGCACAGAGACCCTGAGGGCATGAAGTCCTGGACAAGGCAGGGGCAAAGGGACAGCAGAGATGTTTTATTCCAAGAGCTGCTGTAACAGGTCCCCGCATCCTGGGTGACTTGAAGCAACACAAACTTATTTCTGCACAGTTCTGGAGGCGGGAGTCTGAGCTCCAACACTGCCAATAACACAAGGCAACCCCGAGAACAGACTGGAGACCTAACAGCCTAACCCAGAACCAGCTGCTTACTATGAATGCATCGGATGCTCGTCAGTCCCTGCTCTGGAGCCGGCCTCCTCTACTGCCGCCAGGCCTGCCTCATACTTCAGGCCCACAACGACTGGGGTGCATACAGCTCAGCTGTCCCAGAATCTGCACCAGCAGTCGCTCCCTCTGCCTCTAGGAGCCTCAGGCAGTCTAGGCTCTCTAAAACATACAGTCTTAGGGGTTTTTGAACCGATGGACGTTTGAGGTGAGAGGTCTGCTAATGTCCTGGTTTGCTCATTGCAGAACATACTTAGGGACCTAAGTCCCACACTGTACTCTACACTATGTAGGATTATGTGTCAGGTGAAGATCAACTATGAGTTCACTGTGAGCATCCAGCAACTCTCAGAGCAAGGAAAGTATCTGACTGTGCAAGTGAAGGAACTGGAAACTAATGAACTTGCTACAGCCCTGACCAAAAAGGGAGAAATTGCTAGAAGAAAATGTTAGTGCTTTACGTGATGTTGTGGCTGAGAAAGCAGGTACTGTAGAGGCTCAGGTTACATGATTACACAGGATCACTGTAGAAATCAATAATCATAAACTCAAGGCCCAACAAGACATACTGGATTAAATAACTAAATAATAGATGAATGTACTTCTGCTACTACAAAAGTCCAAGTAGCATTCAAGATGGCTGACAGAAATCTTTGAAAAGCAGAAGAATCTGTTATTAGTACAGAGAAAGAAATAAAAGGTACTGAGAAAGAATTAGAAGACCTAACAGCAGAGCTAAAAATTCTGGAGGATAAAGCAACAGAAGTTATAAGAAATACAAATGCTACAGAGATCTCAAAAATATCATTGAGGGGCTGGTGCTGAGGCATAGTGGGTAAAGCCGCCACCTGCAGTGCCAACATCCCACGTGGGTGCCAGTTTGAGTCCCGGCTGCTCCACTTCTGATGCAGCTCTCTGCTATGGCCTGGGCAAGCAGTGGAAGATGGCCCATCTCCTTGGCCCCTGCACCCACATGGGAGACGGGAAGAAGCTTCTGGCTCCTGGCTTCAGATTAGTGCAGCTCTGGCTGTTGCAGCCAACTGGGGAGAGAACCAGCAGATGGAAGACTTTTCTCTACCTCTGCCTCTCCTTCTCTCTGTGTAACTTTGACTTTCAAATAAAGAAATAAATCTTAAAAAAAATCATTGTATCCCGTGAAAGATAATCCGGTTGAAGAAGTTTCAGTTTTGAGCTAAGAAGATTTTGAAGCAATCAAGAATACAGATTCCACAGCAAATCAGATTTCTCTTTTGGTAGCCCAATGTCATGAAATGAAACCAAACCTTGGTGCCATTGCAGGATATAAAAAGAAGGAAGAATTATATCTGTAATGGGTAGCAGAATTGGACAAAATTTCTTATGAAAGAGATAATTTTAGACAAGCATATGAAGATCTGCGGAACACAGGCTTAATGGATTCATGGCAGACTTTTATACAGTAACAAATGAAAGAGAACCTACCAGATGCTTATCTTGGGAGGGGAAGCTGAACTGGAGCTTAGAGGCAGCTTGGATCCTTTCTCTGAGGGAATCCTGTTCAGTGTTCGACCACCTAAGGAAAGTTGGAAGATCTTCAACCTTTCAGGAGGAGAGAAAACACTTAGTTCCTTGGCTTTATCCTTGCTCTTCATCCTTACAAACCCACTCCCCTTTACTTCATGGATGAAACTGATGCAGCCTTTGATTTTAAAAATGTGTCCATTGTTGCATTTTATATATGTGAACAAAAATGCCCAGTTCATCATAATTTCTCTTTGAAACTACATGTTTGAGATTTTGGATAGACTTATTGGAATTTGCAAGACATAAAATATAACAAAAAGTGTTGCTGTCAACCCAAAAGAAATGGCATCTGAAGGACTGTGTCGAATTTTTTCATACTGCAGACTTCCAATTAAGTTGGGATCAATTTAGTGTATTATATTGATTATCTAATTGTAATGAATTGTATAAAAATACATATTCCTAAACTGGATCACACATTTGGTTTCTATTTTATTCTGTGAATTAAAAGTCAAAGTCTAATAAAACATTCTCTGTACATGCAAAAAATTAACTAAGCTAGCAACACTAAGGAGTTCTTATAAATTCTTCAGTCAATTCTATCCTAAATAAGTTTTGACTTTAGAGCCACTTTCCATTGTATATATGAAGACATATAATTTCTTTTTTTATCTTTTATTTAATGAATATAAATTTCCAAGTACAGCTTACGGATTACAATGGCTCCCCCCCCCCATAACTTCCCTCCCACCACAACCCTCCCATTTCCCTCTCGCTCTCCCCTTCCATTCACATCAAGAGTCATTTTCAATTCTCTTTATATACAGAAAATCAGTTTAGTATATATAAAGTAAAGGTGATGCTGGCTTCATAGAAAGAATTTGGGAGGATTCCCTTTTTTTTGATTGCTCTGAATACTTTGAGTAGAATTGGAGTTAATTCTTCTTTAAATGTCTGGTAGAATTCAGAAGTGAATCCATCTGGTCCTGGGCTTTTCTTTGTTGGGAGGGCCTTTATTACTGTTTTAATTTCTGTGTCAGTTATGGGTCTGTTTAGGTTTTCTATGTCTTCCTGGCTCAATTTAGGTAGGTTGTATGTGTCCAGGAATCTATCCATTTCTGATAGATTTCCCTGTTTGTTGGCATACAACTCCTTGTAGTAATTTCTGATGATTCTTTTTATTTCTGTGGTGTCTGTTGTTATGTTTCCTTTTTCATCTCTGATTGTATTGATTTGGGTCTTTTCTTTTTTTAGTTAATTGGGCCAATGGGTGTCAATTTTGTTTATTTTTTCAAAAAACCAGCTCTTCGCTTGGCTGATTTTTTTGTAATTTTTTTTTGGATTCAATCCTGTTTATTTCTTATCTGATTTTAATTATTTCTCTTCTCCTACTAGCTTTGGGTCTGATTTGCTGCTGATTTTCTAGATCCTTGAGATGACTTGAAAGCTCATCTATTTGGTGCCTTTTCAATTTCTTGATGTAGGCACCTATTGATATAAACTTTCCTCTTAACACTGCTTTTGCTGTATCCCATAGGTTTTGGTATGATGTGCTGTTATCCTCATTTACTTCCAGAAAATTTTGATCTTCTTTTAATTTCTTCTATGACCCATTGTTCATTCAGGAGCATGTTGTTCAGTCTCCATGTGTTTGCACGTGCTCTAGGGATTCCTGAGTTGCTGATTTCCAACTTCATTCCTTTGTGGTATGAGAAGCTGCATGGTGTGATTCTGATTCTTTTGAATTTGCAGAGACTTGCTTTATGGCCTAGTATGTGGTCAATCCTAGAGAAGGTTCCAGAAGACATATAATTTCAACAGTATATTTATCCTGAAAATTCATAGATATGTAAGTAGCAAGATTTCTAATCCAGAAAACTATTGTTTGCTAATATGAATTAACCATAGTTTGAATATTTAAGTGCTTATAAAGTACTTGAAAGAAAAAAGCCAATCAGCCTAAATGGGAACTTGGTTTAGTGGTTAAGATGCTATTTGGGATGCATGCATTCCATGTGGGAGTGCCTGGGTTCAAGCCTGCACTCATCCCATGTGGGAGTTCCTGGGTTCAAGCCCTGGCTCTACTCTCCATTCCAGCTCCCTGATACCATGCGTCTCAGGAGGCAGTGGCTGAGAGCTGAAGAGTTGGGTCTCTGCCACCCATGTGGGAGACCAGGATTGGGTTCCCAGCTCATGGCTTTAGCTCAGCCCAGCCTCAGCTGTTGTGGGTATTTTGGGAGTTCTCTCTTTGTCTCTCAAATAAAATAAATTATGTCTATAAGGAAAGGCTGGTTCCTCCAGACCTGCCCATGTGCTGTGCTAAGCTGGAGACAGCAAGCACAGCTCCCTGAGGCTCTTACATCCAACCTCGGATTCTATGAAGTGGATCTGAACGTGCATTTGGTTTTCATAATAGGCTCAGGTAAACGTGAAATAAAGAGCATGTTCAAGGATCTTGGGGCCATTTTGAAGGCTGAAGCCAGGTTCTGGTCAATGGGAAAGTACCCAGTTCTGTACGGAGCAAAAGCTCAGCACACATCCTCACTACTGTAGCAGAATACGTGAGCATTTCTGAGAATGGAGGGCATCAGACCTGGGGCAGGTTTCCCGAGGAGCACAGCTCCCTGGATCTCTATATGGGGAGATCTGAGTGGACAGGGACCTTTTCTGCATTCCAGGAGCTGCCGGGTACAGAGAGACCTGGTGAGTCTGGTAGGAGAGGTTGTCCTTTGGTACCCAACACTCAGGGATGGAGATAAACACTGCTCCTATCACGTCTCCAGGGTCTGTAGGTGTGCTTTTCAAATAAAGATTTCCTTATTTTATATGCTTTGAAGAGCCTTTCTTTTTTTTTTTAATTTTTAACATTTATTTAATGAATATAAATTTCCAAAGTACAGCTTATGGATTACAATGGCTCCCCCCCCCATAACTTCCCTCCCACCGCAATCCTCCCCTTTCCCGCTCGCTCTCCCCTTCCATTCACATCATGATTCATTTTCAATTCTCTTTATATACAGAAGATCAGTTTAGTATATATTAGGTAACGATTTCAACAGTTTGCACCCACATAGAAATACAATGTGAAAAATACTGTTTGACTACTAGTCATAGCATTAAATAACAATTTACAGCACATAAGGACAGAGATCCCACATGAGGAGTAAATGCACAGTGACTCCTGTTGTTGACTTTACAAATTGACACTCTTGTTTATGGCATCAGTAATCTCCCTATGCTCCAGTCATGAGTTTCCAAGGCTATGGAGGCCTTTTGAGTTCACCGACTCTTATCTTATGTAGACAAGGTCATAGTCAAAGTGGAAGTTCTCTCCTCCCTTCAGAGAAAGGTACCTCCTTCTTTGATGACCTGTTCTTTCCGCTGGGATCTCACTCACGGAGATGTTTCATTTAGGTCATTTTTTTTTTTTTTGCCAGAGTGTCTTGGCTTTTCATGCCTAAAATACTCTCATGGGCTTTTCAGCTGGATCCAAATGCCTTTAGGGCTAATTCTGAGGCCAGAGTGCTGTTTAGGATGTCTGCCATTCTATGAGTCTGCTGTGTATCCCGCTTCCCATGTTGGATCGTTCTCTCCCTTTTTTGTTCTATTGGTTAGTATTTTCAGACACTAGTCTTGATTATATGATCTCTTTTATTCTTAGTCCTATCATTATGTTCAATTGTGAACAGAAATTGATCACTTGGACTAGTGAGATGGCATTGGTATATGCCACCTTGATGGGATTGAATTGGAATCCCCTGGTATGTTTCTAACTCCACCATTTGGGGCAAGTCCGATTAAGCATGTCCCAAGTTGTACATCTCCTC
Organism: Lepus europaeus; assembly: GCF_033115175.1. Classification (NCBI taxonomy): domain Eukaryota; kingdom Metazoa; phylum Chordata; class Mammalia; order Lagomorpha; family Leporidae; genus Lepus; species Lepus europaeus. Next base: position 4,122,021 of record NC_084845.1, read on the forward strand.
CCTCTCTTAGTCCCATTCTTACATTTAACAGGGATCACTTTTCAGTTAAGTTTCAACACTTAAGAATAACTGTGTATTAATTACAGAAGTAAACCAACAGTATTAAGTAGAACAGACAAAAAAATACTAAGAGGGATAACGTATTAAGTTGTTCATAAACAGTCAGGGCAATGGCTGATCAAGTCACTGTTTCTCATAGTGTCCATTTCACTTCAACAGGTTTCCCCTTTGGTGCTAGGTCAGTTTTCACCGATCAGGGAGAACATATGATATTTGTCTCTTTGGGACTGGCTTAATTCACGCAGCATGATGTGTTCCAGATTCCTCCATCTTGTTGCAAATGACCGGGTTTCATTGTTTTTGAATGCTGTATAGTATTCTATAGAGTACATGTCCCATAATTGCTTTATCCAGTCTACTGTTGATGGGCATTTGGGTTGGTTCCACGTCTTAGCTATTGTGAATTGAGCTGCAATAAACATTAATGTGCAGACAGCTTTTTTGCTTTCCAATTTAATTTCCTTTAGGTAAATTCCAAGGAGTGGGATGGCTGGGTTGAATGGTAGGGTTATATTCAGGTTTCTGAGGAATCTCCAGACTGACTTCCATAGTGGCTTAACCAGTTTGCATTCCCACCAACAGCGGGTTAGTGTCCCTTTTCCCCCACATCCTCGTCAGCATCTGTTGTTGGTAGATTTCTGAATGTGAGCCATTCTAACTGGGGTGAGTTGACACCTCATTGTGCTTTTGATTTGCGTTTCCCTGATTGCTAGTGATCTTGAACATTTTTTCATGTGTCTGTTGGCCATTTGGAATTCCTCTTTGGAAAGATGTCTATTGAGGTCCTTGGCCCATCTCTTTTTTTTTTACTTTTATTTAATGAATATAAAATTCCAAAGTACAGCTTATGGGTTACAATGGCTTCCCCCCTTCCATAACTTCCCTCCCGCCCGCAACCCTCCCCTTTCCCGCTCCCTCTCCCCTTCCATTCACATCAAGATTCATTTTCAATTCTCTTTATATACAGAAGATCAGTTTAGTATATATTAGGTAATGATTTCAACAGTTTGCCCCATATAGCAACACAAAGTGAAAAAACTACCATTGGAGTACTAGTTATATCATTAAATAACAGTGTATAGCACATTAAAGACAGAGATCCTACATAATATTTTTTTTTAAAAATTAATTTTCTATGCCATTTCCAATTTTTCATTTCCAATTATCTTTATATACAGAAGATCAATTCAGTATATATTTAGTAAAGACCTCATCAGTTTGTACCCACACAGAAACACAAAGTGTAAAAATACTGTTTCAGTACTAGTTATAGCATCACTTCACATTAGACAACACATTAAGGACAGATCCCACATGGGATGTAAGTACACAGTGACTCCTGTTGCTGACTTAACAATTTGACACTCCTGTTCATGGCGTCAGTAATCTCCCTAGGCTCTAGTCATGAGTTGCCAGGGCTATGGAAGCCTTTAGAGTTCGCTGACTTTGATCTTATTCCAATAGGGTCATAGTCAAAGTGGAAATTCTCTCCTCCCTTCAGAAAAAGGTACCTCCTTCTTTGATGGCTTGGCCCATCTCTTAAGTGGGTTGTTTGTTTTGTTGTTGTAGAGTTTATCTCTTTGTAGATTCTGGTTATTAACCCTTTATCTGTTGTGTAGTTTGCTAATATTTTTTCTCATTCTGTCGGTTGTCTCTTCACTCTCCTGTTTCTTTTGCAGTACAGAAACTTCTCAATTTGATGCAATCCCGACAGTTAATTTTGGCTTTGACTGCCTGCATCTCCCGGGTCTTTTCCAGGAAGTCTTTGCCGCCAATATCTTGAATGGTTTCTCCAATGTTCTCTAATAATTTGATGTTGTCAGGTGGTAGATTTAGGTCTTTAATCCACGTTGAGTGGATTTTTGTGTAAGGTGTAAGGGAGGGGTCTTGCTTCATGCTTCAGCACGTGGAAATCCAGTTTTCCCAGCACCATTTATTGAATAGACTGTCCTTATTCTAGGGATTGGTTTTGGATCCTTGATCAAACATAAGTTGGCTGTAGATGTTTGGATTGATTTCTGGTGTTTCTATTCTGTTCCATTTGTCTATCCATGCTGTTTTGATTATAACTGTCCTGTAGTATGTCCTGAAATCTGGTATTGTGATGCCTCCAGCTTTGTTTTTGTTGTACAAGAATGCTTTAGTTATTCGAGGTCTCCTGCATCTCCATATGAATTTCAGCATCATTTTTTCTAGATCTGAGAAGAATGTCTTTGGTATCTTGATTGGCATCGCATTGAATCTATAAATTGCTTTTGGGAGAATGGACATTTTGATGATGTTGATTCTTCCAATCCATGAGCATGGAAGATTTTTCCATTTTTTGGTATCCTCTTCTACTTCTTTCTTTAAGATTTTGTAATTCTCATCATAGAGATCTTTAACATCCTTGGTTAAGTTTATTCCAAGGTATTTGATTGTTTTTGTAGCTACTGTGAATGAGATTGACTTTAGCAGTTCTTTCTCAGCCATGGCATTGCCTGTGTATACAAAGGCTGTTGATTTTTGTGCATTGATTTTGTAACCTGCCACTTTTCCAAACTCTTCTATGAGTTCCAATAGTCTCTTAGTAGAGTTCTTTGGATCCCCTAAATAAAGAATCATGTCAGGCCGGCGCCGTGGCTCAACAGGCTAATCCTCCGCCTTGCGGCACTGGCACACTGGGTTCTAGTCCCGGTTGGGACACCAGATTCTATCCCGGTTGCCCCTCTTCCAGGCCAGCTCTCTGCTATGGCCCGGGAAGGCAGTGGAGGATGGCCCAAGTCCTTGGGTCCTGCACCCGCATGGGAGACCAGGATAAGCACCTGGCTCCTGGCTTCGGATCAGTGCGATGCGCCAGCCACAGTGGCCATTGGAGGGTGAACCAACGGCAAAAAGGAAGACATTTCTCTCTGTCTCTCTCTCTCACTATCCACTCTGCCTGTCAAAAAATTAAAAAAAAAAAAGAATCATGTCATCTGCAAAGAGGGATAGTTTGAGCTCTTCCTTCCCAATTTGTATCCCTTTAATTTCTTTTTCTTGCCTAATGGCTTTGGCTAAAACTCCCAGAACTATATTGAATAGCAATGGTGAGAGTGGGCATCCCTGTCTGGTACCAGATCTCAATGGAAATGCTTCCAACTTTTCCCCATTCAATAGGATGTTGGCCGTGGGTTTTCCATAAGTTGCTTTGATTGTATTGAGGAATGTTCCTTCTATACCCAATTTGCTTAGAGTTTTCATCATGAAAGGGTGTTGTATTTTATCAAATGCTTTCTCTGCATCTATTGAGATAATCATACGGTTTTTCTTCTGCAGTTTGTTGATGTTGTGTATCACATTGATTGTGAACATTGAAACATCCCTGCATACCAGGGATAAATCCCACTTGGTCTGGGTGGATGATCATTCTGATGTGTTGTTGCATTCTATTGGCCAGAATTGTATTGAGGATTTTTGCATCTGTGTTCATCAGGGATATTGGTCTGTAATTCACTTTCAATGCTGCATCTTTCTCTGGCTTAGGAATTAAGGTGATGCTGGTTTCATAGAAAGAACTTGGGAGGATTCCTCTTTTTTCAATTGTTCTGAATAGTTTGAGAAGAAGTGGAATTAGTTCTTTAAATGTTTGGTAGAATTCAGCAGTGAATCCATCTGGTCCTGGGCTTTTCTTTGTTGGGAGGGCCTTTATTACTGTTTCAATTTCTGTGTCAGTTATGGGTCTGTTTAGGTTTTCTATGTCTTCATGGTTCAATTTAGGTAGATTGCATGTGTCCAGGAATCTATCCAGTTCTGATAGATTTCCCTGTTTGCTGGCATACAAGTCCTTGTAGTAATTTCTGATGATTCTTTTTATTTCTGTGGTGTCTGTTGTTATGTTTCCTTTTTCATCTCTGATTGTATTGATTTGGGTCTTTTCTTTTTTTAGTTAATTGGGCCAATGGGTGTCAATTTTGTTTATTTTTTCAAAAAACCAGCTCTTCGCTTGGCTGATTTTTTGTAATTTTTTTTGGATTCAATCCTATTGATTTCTTCTCTGATTTTAATTATTTCTATTCTCCTACTAGATTTGGGTCTGGTTTGCTACAGTTTTTCTAGGTCCTTGAGATGCGCTGAAAGCTCATTTATTTGGTGCCTTTCCAATTTCTTGATGTAGGCATCTGTTGCTTTAAACTTTCCTTTCAATACTGCTTTCGTCGTATCCCATAAGTTTTGATATGTTGTGTTGATATCCTCATTTACTTCCAGAAAGCTTTTGATTTCTCTTTTGATTTTTTCTATGACGCATTGTTCATTCAGGAGCATGGTGTTCAGTCTCCTTGTGTTTGCATACTCCCTAGGGTTTCCTGAGTTTCTGATTTCCACCTTCATTCCGCTGTGGTCTGAGAAGCTGCATGGTATGATTCTAATTCTTTTGAATTTGCTGAGACTTGCTTTATGGCCTAGTATGTTGTCAATCCTAGAGAAGGTTCCATGCACTGCTGAGAAGAATGTAGTCTTTAGATGTAGGATTGAAAGTTCTGTAGATATCAGTTAGATCCATTTGGGCAATAGTGTCATTTAAATCTTTTGTTTCCTTGTTGATCTTCTGTCTGGATGATCTGTCTATTTCTGAGAGTGGAGTATTGAAGTCCCTCAGTACTATTGTATTGGAATCTAAGTCTCCCTTTAAGTCCCTTAACATATCTTTTAAATAAACCAGTGCCCTGTAATTAGGTGCATATACATTTATAATAGTTACATCTTCCTGTTGAATTGAACTCTTAATCATTATATAGTGCCTCTCTTTGTCTCTCTTAACAGTTTTTGTGTTAAAGTGTATTTTGTCTGATATTAATATGGCTGCACCTGCTTTTTTCATTTCTGTTGGCATGGAATATCTTTTTCCAACCTTTCACTTTCAGTCTGCATGCATCTTTGTTAGAAAGATGTGTTTCTTGTAGGCAGCAAATAGATGGGTTCTGTTCCTTAATCCATTCAGCCAGTCTGTACCTTTTAACTGGAGAGTTAAGTCCATTAATGTTCAATGTGACTATTGATAAGTAGTGACTTTGCCCTGCCATTTTCCCAAAGATATTTTCTAGTATATGCTTTGAGCTTCCTATGATCTTTTACTGGTAGGTTTTCTTCCTTTACCTTCTTTCATATTGATGGCTGTGTTTTTGTGTTTCTGTGTGTAACACATCTTTAAGCATCTTTTGTAGGGCTGGACGAGTGGCGGCAAACTCTTTCAATTTCTGTTTGCTATGAAAGGTCTTTATTTCCCCTTCATTCATAAATGAGAGCTTTGCAGGATATAATATTCTGGGCTGGCAATTTTTCTCTCTTAGCACCTGTGCTATGTCTCGCCATTCCCTCCTAGCCTGTAGTGTTTCTGATGAGAAGTCTGCTATGAGTCTAATTGGAGATCCTCTGAGAGTAATCTGATGTTTATCTCTTGCACATTTTAGAATCTTTTCTTTATGTTTCACTGTGGTGAGTTTAATTACAACGTGTCATGCTGAGGATCTCTTTTGGTCATGTTTATTAGGGGTTCTATGAGCTTCCTGTACTTGGATGTCTCTGTCCTTCTCCAAACCTGGAAAGTTCTCTGTTAGTATCTCACTAAAAAGGCCTTCTAATCCTTTCTCCCTCTCCATGCCTTCAGGAACTCCTACAACTCTAATGTTGGTTTTTTTAATAGTATCCCTGTAGATTCCTGACAATATTTTTTAGATTTCTGATTTCCTCTTCTTTTCTTTGGTTTGACTGTATGTTTTCCTGTTCTCTGTCTTCTAAGTCCGATATTCTCTCTTCTGTTTCACTGACTCTGTTTTTTAGACTCTCTAATGTGTTTGTCATTTGATCTATTGAGTTCTTCATTTCATTTTGATTTCTCGTCACTATCACACTTTCCTGTTCTACTAGTTGTTTCATTTCATTTTGATTCCTCCTTAAGATTTCATTTTCATGAGAGAGATTTTCTATCCTGTCCAATAAGGATTTCTGTAGTTCAAGAATTTGCTTTTGAAAACTTCTAATTGTTCTATCATAAATTTTTTGAAATCTGTATCTTGCATTTCTTCTATCTCATCATCTTCATAATCTTGGCTTGGGGTGTTTTGTTTATTTGGAGGCGTCATAGTGTCTTTGTTGATCTTGTTCCCTCGGTTTTTGTATTTGTTGCTTGGCATTGTGAATTCTTCCCTTTTTTTTTATACTATGTCTGTGTTAAGTGGACTGTCTGCTGTTGGAGGAGCCTTGGAGGCTAGAGATGAGTGTGGCCTGAGAGCTGTGTTTGGTTCCTCAGGGTTGAGGGTGTGTCGAAGATGACACTCCCTGGTTAGGCATGGTAAATCTCTTTTTATTTATTTATTTTTTATTCAGGAGGGAAGTAATACCACACAGCTGAGCAGAATTGATGGTATTTAGCTTCCGATCCCCGGCTTCTATGTGTATATCATTCATCTGCTTTTTCCCACAGACCACCCAAAGAATCTGTGCTGCCCTCAGTGTGGGTTCAATTTCTCCTGCAGTCTCCCACCGGGTTGCCTAGGTTACCAAATTGTAGCATCTCTGGAGAGTACTCACATAACCTCCGTGAGTTCTCTTACCCACTGTCTCTTTTTTTCCCCCCGCCTCAGTTCATTAGCTCTACCATTTCACTAAATCCTAACCTCCTGGTATTTCACACCCCCAGTGTCAGGTTTTTCTGTTTGATTGAGGGCAGGCGCAGGTCTGTCACACTCAGCCCTGAGGTCGTGCACAGTCCTGAGGTCGTGCACAGTCCTGAGGTCACGCACAGCACTGAGGTTGCACACCTTTTACGTATATCCAGAATGGCACCTGCTCTTTGTCTCTTGCTCGCCTTTGCAAGGTCGGCGGAGAGAGAAACTCGTCCGTACCAGTCCCCTCCCCCCTTTTGTTTTTCCCTTCTCCTCTCTCCTGTAGTCAGTCTGGTGAATTTTCCCCAGCGGGGCCTCAAGGCCAGTTCACTCTAGGCTCTGTCTGCCATTTCCCCCACAAATGTCTCGGGTTACTGAGCTCACCTCCCCTTCCAGGGCCGATGTGTGGACTCGGAGTCGTGGGCGTCCCTGCTCTCCCTGCTGGTCGTCTGTGTCATATCCACTAGATCCAGAAGAGTTTCCTCTGCATTCCTCCCCCCCCCCCCGAGCCTTTCCCTGTAATTCCTCTTTTATCAACCTATCTTTTCCCAGACTATCAGTGCGCGTCCTCACTATTCCACCATTTTCAGGTCCTTTATTCTTAATAGCATGGAACTCAGCCCAGGGCAGGGGGCTCCACGGAGTCTCTCGGATCAGCCCACAGGGCAGAGCCCGTTGGCTCAGCCGCCTGCCCACCAGTCCACTGGGCTCTGCATGTCAAGCCTTTCTTTTAAAAAGATTTATTTATTTATTTATTTATTTATTTATTTATTTATTTATTTATTTGAAAGGCAGAGTTACAGAGAGAAAGAGAGAGAGAGAAAGGAAATCTTACATCTGCTGGTTCATTCCCTAAATGGCTGCACTGGCTAGGGCTGGGCCAGGTCAAAGCCAGGAGTCCAGGTGCTTCTCCCTGGTCTCCTACGTGGGTGCAGCACTTGGGCCAATGTACTTTACATCTGAAGTCCTCCTTTCATGTTCCTTCTTCCTTACATAAAAACATCGCAAGAAATAATCATCACCAATACTTTTTTGGATATATTGCAATACACAATAGCTGAATCACAGCACATTTATTTGTAAGATACTAGAATAAAGCTAATTAAGTATTCTCATCAATTACCCCTTGCCCAATGCCAGTTGTCTCTCCAGATGGAGAATTCTGCATCACGTTGAGATGCAGCCCCCTTTTTATGCAATTCAGATATCACAGGGTGCTCCATGGTGATGCATACTAACATTCTTTGGAAAATTACTTAACTTCCATCCTCTGGTTTACTCCCCCGATGGCCATAACAACCAGGGCTGGGCCAGGCCAAAGCTAAAAGCCAGGGTGGCAAGGGCCCAAATCCTTGGACCATTTTACACTGCTTTTCCCAGGCCATTAGCAGGGTGTGGATCAGAAGTGGAGCAGCTGGGAGCTGAACTGGCACCCATATGGAATGCTGATGACGTAGTTGGCAGCTGTATCTGCTATGCCACAAGGCCATCTTGAACTTTTTCTTTAATTAAAAAGGTATATATCATATCCACTCCTAATTTTATAAAACACTATGTTATGAAGATGGTGCTTGTTTTATTCTATAGAGTAAGTCATTAGAAAGGACTATTACATGTAAATAGTGATAATTACTTTTATGAGCCATCCTGAAATATAAGTAAAACTGTGGTGACAATAATAAAATACAAAACATTTAACAAAATAGAAGGATGCCTATATGTTCAAATTTCCAACAGTCAGAAGCATACTTAGGAAAATAATAAGCATAATATCATAAGTTCATAATATCATTAGTTCAGAGAGAAAACTGACCTTTTTATTCATTTTTAAAAAAGATTTATTCATTTATTTGAACATCAGAGTCACACAGAGAAGGAGATGCAGAGAGAGAGAGAGAGAGAGAGAGAGAAAGAGAGGTCTTCATTCACTTGTTCACTCCTCAGACGGCTGCAATGGCTGGAGCTGTGCCAATTTGAAGCCAGGAGCCAGGAGATTCCTCCGGGTATTCCCACGTGGGTGGCAGGGACCCAAGGACTTGGGCCATCTTCCACTGCTTTTCCAGGCCATAGCAGAGAGCCGGGTTGGAAGTGGAGCAGCCAGGACTTGAACCGGTGTCCACATGGGATGCTAGCACTGCAGGAGGCAACTTTCTCTGCTAAGCCACAGCGCTGGCCCCAAAACTGACCATTTTATCTTCCAATCGAGTCCCTCTGTCAGGGCTAGCATTGTGGCTCAGCAGGGTTAAGCCACCACCTACAAGCTGACATCCCATATGAGCACTGGTTTGAGTCTCAGCTGCTCCACTTCCTATCCAGTTCCTGAGTAAGGTGCTTGGGAAAGCAGCAGAAGATGGTCCAAATGCTTGGGCCCCTGCACCCATGTGGAAGACCCAGATGGAGTTCCAACCTCTTGGCTACAGACTGGTCCAGCCCCAGCTGTTGCAGCCATTGGGAGTGCATGGAAGATCCCTCTCTCTGTAACTCTGCCTTTCAAATAGGTAAAAAAATCTTAAAAAAGAAAAAGATATGGCAGAAAGAACAAGAATACTGAACAAATGTCAAGAGGTGCACACAGTAATTAGATAAATCCAATCTCAAATATATGCAGTGTTATTTTGAAACAAGCAGACTGACTATTCCTGTTAAACATTGTTTGCCTATACTTAATTAGTTATAAATATATGTACCTAAAATATAAGGCTTAAAGTAGAAAAATGAAAAATAATTTCATGTGAGTTAATTAGTGACTGTATAAATATCAAGTAAACTAGGCTGTAGATTTAAAGCATTTTATTATTGTGACTAATATTTTTATATTTCTAAGTATATTTTCCTACTATGATTGCTTGATAACAAATGTAATCTAATAGTGTCTATTACACCCCTATATACATACACACACGTGTGTAAGCATGCGTATAGGGTCTTGTAATATGGCTACCAAATAACTATGCCTATACTATTGTACAACAAGTGAGTATCATAAAACAAATACAATGTACATGTTTCTGATAATGTTGGGGGACTTTGTATTCCTTATCCAGGCAAAGCAGAGCCTGGATACCCTGGAGTCACAGCTCATGAGAAGATAGGGGCTAAGAGTTGGGAAACAGCCAGCAAATAATGCAGACATGTTCACTGTCAACCGACTGGGCTTACTGAAAAGAGCCAAATACACTTGGAAAGTGGAGGAGACTGTATAGAAAAATACAAATGTGCTCACCAGGGCAAGGATGCTCCGAGTAGCTCTGGATTCAGGGGAAGTCCTGGGGGAAGCATGTGTCCCATGAATGTGCTGCACCTGCTGCTTGTGTCTGTGCAGGATGAACACCATGGAGCTGCTGGCCAGGAGCATGAGCCCCAAGAACACAGCATCAGGCAACAACAATAGTGCCAAGAACAGGGAGACTGAGAAGGTGTCTTGGAAGACAGCTTTACAGTACCCATAGTCTTTTCTCTTTGTGATGCTTGTGTTGGTCCACTTACTAGTCACATAGATGGGGAAAATGGTATTTAGTAACATGTTCAGGATCCAGCACAGCATGGAGGAGAGGACTATGTACCTGGGAGCTTTGACTTTAAGCTCTGCCCACCTAGAGTTCCTGGGGCTGATGGTGATGGCCTGGAAGATACTCAGGAAGCAGGTGCTTTTGATAGACATGGCCCTGGACACTCTTTGTATGTAGAAAAGAAGGTTGCACTCGGCATCGCTAGGGAGATTTTTCCACCTTAAAGCTGCCACTGCCTGTGGCACTCCATAGGAGAGAATGACCAAGCAGTTGGCTACAAGGAGGTGCCTCAGAATCAAATCTGTGCATCTTGCCTTGAATCCAGTCAAGGAAAGGAAGACATGATGGGAAAGAAGAGAGAAGTTCCCCAGAATTCCACATATGACCTGAGCTAAGAAGAGCGTTCCTGTGGCCACCTCCCAGGAAGCCATTCTGCTAGCTCCTGGTGACTGACATGTGTCTTCACACCAGGTGACCTGCATGAGAAGATCAAGGGTGAGATGCATTTACAGTGCCAGCTGAACACCAACCTTCTCTAGGAACTGTGATTCCACCACTGAGAATTACTGAGAGCTCTTCTTTTATTAAGAGATCTGCCCCCGCCCCCCAAAATGAAATCCTCTCATTCACAAGAAAACCAATACAACTGAAAGCCATTACAGTTAGTAAATTAAGCCGGTCCTCCAAAAACAAAATACCTTATGTTCTCTTGAATCTGTGGTAACTAATAGAGTACCTAAAGATAATCTACAGGAGTGAAGTTGGCACACTGTGATGTGATGATTTTGAACAGACCTTGTCTTACTGTTGAGGAACAATGCTTTTTTGTTTGCTTTTTTTTGGTTTTTCTTCATACTATTTGTTGAACTCTCCACTTAGAGTAGGGTTAATTTTATGAGTTCAATGTTAACTGATGATAGATATTGTGAAAAATAAAAATAGGAATGGGAGAGGGAGGAGGAAGAAAGGTAGGAGTATTGTCAGGAGGGTGGAAGTGTGGGAAGAATCACTATGTTCCTAAATTTGTATATATGAGATGCATGAAGTTTATTTTGATTAAGTAAAAAAAAATGAGATTACCAAGAGTTTAGGGTGTAACCTGCAGACAAGACTTACAGTGTATGAATCACTGCAGTGAAGAGCACACACAGACACCGTCTTTGCTTTCCACAAACATGTGAGGCACTCCCTGCTATTACTTACATTGTAAAGAAGCAGGGAACTCAGAAAAGGAGAAGTTTAGTGTTTTGTGTGAATTCATCAACAGGCTGGGGGACTTGAACAGGTGAGGACTTGAAACTGCCTGGACTGGCAATGAAGACATGAAACCACCACATGGGTGAAAAGCTGCTTAGCTGTGGTCCCCAAAGAGCCTAGATAAATGAGGGAACTTTAAAAAATCCTTGGAAAATTTTAATTAAAAGATAAGCTTATTATAGTGCAGAGATTTCAAAATCCATGTATCGTGTTTTCCATAATATGCATCGCCATGATCTTTATGAAGAAACTTTCATATGCATGAATTTAAAAAAAAATATTTCAGACCAAATTAAACTTACCTTTTAATTCCACTTCCCACTAATTTCATAACTTGTTGTTTTATTTTGGATTGGGGAATACTTTATTTGATGCTATTGGTTGTTAACAAGTCCCTATTTATGTCTGCAGATTAGCAAATAGGCCAAACTCAACGAGGACTGGAAGATGAGAGATTTTCATAAGTGGAGGTGTACTGAGAGCCGTGCAGCACTGCAGATGCCTGCCCCACATCTGGCTGGAGTCGATGAAAGGAAGAAGGCCTCCACAGGAAGAGGGAAAGTTTAATCTGCTTTCATGCTAAAAACACAAATACAAGGACTCCTACGATAGGAACTATTAGTCCAGGCCATTCCATAAATTATGGGATGGGGAACAATATTGCATTACACAGCTTTCTGAAACACATAGTTATACAATTCATTTTCTTTAAATGCCATTTCCCCAACTTAAAGAGGGAGAAATAACCATAATCCAAAGACCACAGATGTCTTCAGTATAAACATAATCACTGTCTTCATTAGTAATATCATACACCACAGTTAGAGAAAACATTCCCAACAACTGTCATTCAATGCACAGGAAAATACAATGCATGTTGATTAATCCCATCTTTATTTATATTCATGGAGGTATTATAGGCGCACCGCTAGGCATCCTCAAATTTGTACTATGATTCTGTAAAGCTGGTTCAGTAGCAGATTGATCCTGGAACTACAAATGTCCTCCAAAAAGTTCTTGGAACAGTCTCAAAGACCCTAAAGTCAGATTTCATTATCACCTATATCATATGCCAACAGTCACTGCCATTGATTATTACACCAAATTGCTTTAGGAATTACCTAGAATTCCAATTAATTCTTTCGTAGCTCAGCTCATACCTCAGGAATTCTTCTTCCTGCCTGTGAGGCTTTGACTTTGGACACAGTTCATATACAGATGCCCAGGAAAGTCCTTCCTTCCCTCTGACATACTCTGCTTCATGACTCTGCCTCTCAAATCGAAACAGAACTCATCCAGCTTCTTCCCGGTGGCATCACGATGTGCTCAGTGAGCGGGTCACAGCAGTCAGTACAAGTGCAGAGGGAAGGCTGTCAGGTCCTGAGATATGGGTTTGTGATTCCATGACCTCACCTCCCCACAGACTGAACGTTAATAATTATCCACTTGGAGCAGCAATTAGAGTGTAGAGTTGGCACTGGAGAAGTTTTTATGAAAGTTTTTTCCCAGCTGCTAATTACTGCTGCAACCAGTAAAAGTTTCTAATTAGCTTCTCCAAAGGCAACTGTGATGTGTTTGAAAAGGCTTTTTAGACAGTCATTGCAACAGTGCAATGGGGTAAGTAGGGACAGTGGAGATCTGACACACGAGGGACTGGCAGCAAAGGATGGGAGTCTCACTGCATTTCTGGTTCCATCAGAAGTCATTTTTATACAAAAAGTGCAGCTTCCTAATCTGTAGACCATTGGGCTACACTGTAACTTAGGAGCAGAGAAACAAGATGAGACAAAGTAAGGGAACAGTCTTTATGAAGATATACATGCAAAAGGAAGAATATGATGGTAACAATTTACTTAGAAACCACTGGATTTATTTGTACAGCTGGGTTCATGAATTTCAACTCATACACAAATCAATGCCAGCTGATTGAGAACTTTTGTAGGAAAATACATTTGACAGTATGGCTTTTACTCAGGATAGATACTACCAACAGAAAAATTTTCAATAGAAGTGAGAAGAAATAAAAGAGGCACTGAGAAATCAAAGTATGGGGTCAGATGTTTAAGAGGTAGATCCTGGCTTACTTTTGATTTTACAAGAAAAGCTAATACCACTCATCGAGTTCATCAGTACAGAGTGGTTACCACAGTTCTCCATGTGTATTTTTTTTTGATAATTTTCATCAATAAGCACTGGTTGCCCTTACAATTAATTAAGAAATACTGCAGAGTAAAATCCACCTTTAAGTGGTGTGCCAGCCGCAGCAGCCAATTGGAGGGTGAACCAACGGAAAAGGAAGACCATTCTCTCTGTCTCTCTCTGTCCAACTCTGTCAAAAAAAATCTCTCATGATGCCACGAGCCATTTTTTCCATCACTAAATGGGCCTTAAGCCATTAACAACTTAACCACTTGTATCCTCAACCTGACAATGCACTTCAATCACATTAAGAAGTCTAACAGGATTTTGAGTTTTATTCCGCTCCCTACCATTTTCTCCTCCTCTTTAGTCCCTCAACAACTCAAGGTCTGAATCCCCATCATGTTCCTGTAGCCTCCTTCTCCTGTGATCCCTTTCTTATCCTGTCCTTCCCACAATCTTCCACCTCCCTACCATGGGTCATATATCTCAGGTGGTAAAGCCTACGACAACATTTAAGGCCATGTATTGTAAATGTTCTGTCTCCTCCTGTCACTACCAGGGCTCCATAACTGTAAAGTCCATTCCCTACAAGGCTTTGCTACTACTTGACACTGAACTGTCTAGGGAGTCCAGACTGACTGGCATTCACGCAGATGAGTCCAGCCACTTCTAGTCTGAGTGACAAATACCAGGTCCTGCCTTTTACTTGTCTCTCTCCAAAAACCCTTCCAGACATTTCTCATCCTGTTCTGTACTAATTACTGCAGTGATGGTGCCACTCAGTGAAATGCAGAGCAGGAAAGAACTAGCTTGGGGACAGGAAACTTCCCAGGAAGGCAATCAGCACAAGCATACAACCCCACTGCCAGCCCCTCAGTCACACCTAAGTATTTCCTGACACCCAGTCTGTCTCTAGGATTCAAGGAAAAAAGAGCTTCCCAATAGTCACTTCAGAGATGCAGGCAACTTCAATTGTTCTTGATAATCAGCAACTGAGAAAAAGTGTTCTCAGCACTTCTGCAGGTGACATGATGATGGAGGCTCTGAGGGGAGGGGAGGGGAGGTCTGGCTCCCACCAACAACTCACACAGGGAGCGTAGAGCTCACCATCCTGGAAGGGAAGTAGCTGGGCAGGTGTTTCCCCTTTCAGTTGTAGAGACAGCTGGTAGGGAAATTACAGATGAAAGTCTGGGTGAGTGAGCAAAGGACTTCTTCTGGGTGGGATTGGGCTGACTGCCAAAGCTACACAGGAAGAAGAATCAATTCCCGAGGAATGGGCTCAGCTGGCAGAGAGAAACGGGGATCCCTGACCCTGTACCAACTCCTGAAGGCTTGTAATTTAATTTGATGTATCCTGCACCACTGTACACAGTAACTAACTCCTGTAGTTATTGTTGGGGCTTAATCCAAGTACCAATATGACTGATTTTTAAGGTGCTAAGGATGCTGTTCTGACACCCATCTGCCACTCAGCCTACATTACAGGAATTGTACACTCAACTTCCAGGATAGCTAGAGAAGGGTCTGTACTCCCCCCATGTGTGTAATCAAGAGTAGGAAGAGTCTACAGGAGTCTTCTAGTCCTGTGTAGAAGGTGTGTTTGGGTGATACTCGCTAGAACAGAAGGTTTCATCAAACTGTGGACACTTGATGCAAGCAAGAAAGACAGTAATTGTATGAATCCTGAAAACACCAGTAGCCTATGATTATGGTAAGGCTATTTTCCTACACAATTTAGGTAATGAACATTTAAAGCAAACTTAACATAACAATTATGGGTTTTCTAGAAATCATGTCACATATCTTGTTTTCACCTCTTCAAAAGGTATTCTCTGAAATGAGAATTTGATCATGGAGAAGGCTATGCCTATGCAAGGGTGTATGGGAAATCTCTTGAACTGCTGATCAATGTACCTGAAATAGCTCTACACAGTGAGTCTATTTCACAGATATATGTATTCAAACCACAGCCCCAAACTTCCTAAATCAATTTCTTCAATGCAGTAAATTTCATGGAATACATACAGGTGTACTCTAAAAATCTCATGAGAAATTGAATTAAAAGATAAATTTGTTTTGGTTAAATACACTTTGAAATCCATGCACATGAATGCTCCTTGAAAAGTTCACAGAGGGTCTGGCTCTGTAGCATAGCAGGAAGCCTCCCCATGCAGCACTAGCATCCAGCTACTCCACTTCCAAACCAGCTCTCTGCTGTGGCCTGGGAGGGCAGTGGAGGATGGCCCAGGTCCTTGGGCCTCTGTATGTCTGTGGGAGACCCGATGGAGGCTCCTAGTTCCTGGCTTCGGATTGGTGCAGCTCTGGCCATTGTGGCCAATGGGGAGTAAACTAGCAGATGGAAGATCCCTTCCCCCACCACCCTGCCTCCCTTCTCTGTAACTTTTTCAAATAAATCAATCTAAAAACAGAAATTCTTAATCTAGGTGGATGTTTACAACTTCCCTATTAAAGATTTACAGAACACAAATCAGTACTGGAAAACTGTATTTACAATAAATAATTTTTAGTTCATGGCTGGTTTCACTTTGATTAAAAAATAACATGTGATCCGTTACAATCATAGGTTCGGCTGCCTTATTAACATGTGTGATCAACCGTAAGTGTAGGCAAAACTGACTTGCATGTGTGCTGGCTGTAATTGTAGGCAAGGCTAACTTACACATAAGTCAGCTGTACTCACAGCAAGGTTGACCTGCACCTTTATTTAGAGTGGAATCCAGCTGTTCCAGTGTCAAGGAAGAGCTGCCACTCTCAAGCCAGCAATGGGAACGTGGACTGAAACAGGCACTTGCACAGCTGTTCTGAGTGCATTTCTTAAAATCTAATTTCCTTGTCAGTACTGAACACTGCCACAACTCCATGAACATTTCTTTTTTTTTTTTTTAAGGGAAAGGGTTTATTGGGGAACACCCTACACACCGGAGTGAAGGGGTGGCAAAGAAAAAAAAGAGAATATAAGAGAGAAACAGAGAGGGGAGGAGCTAGCAAGGAGAGAACACAGAGCAGAGCAGAGGAGAGAGGAGAGCAGAGCCATGAGAGAAGAACCAAGAGCCAAGAGGAGGAGGCTAGAGAGAGGGACGGAGAGAGCGCAGGAGAGAAGGGCCAAGAGAGCACCTGTTTAGGAACAGGCCCTTTTAAAACTTTGCCTGAGGGCGGGCAGGGAAGCAGGAGCATGAATCCAATTAGGATGGGGGTGGAGACTGGCTCAGGTAGCTGGGCCATGCAGCCACCTGGCTAAAACTACACCAGTTTCCTAACATTCCCCCCTTTTGTTCTTTATAAAGCAGGATTTGTATGGGGTTACATTAGTCCCAAAAGTCCAGGAGGGGTAGAGGGATGATGATCTGACTTTAGAGCTACTTCCTGCTGACATGGGGCGATGAGGTACTCTTCGCTGGCATGGGGCGATGTCTCAAGCCACTGTCTCCTGGGTGGGGAGCGGAGTATATCCCTGTAGCAGCATTTGGTTGACTGCCTGGTTGCTGAAGGCCTTCGTTTGTTCCATTATAACCTGCTGTAGACACTTAGACACTGTAGTATAAAAGACAGGGTGAGACTAGTAACCAATGATCCTAAGAGTAGCATTAACCAGGTAATGAAAGGATTTTATAGAGGAGAGGAAATGGAGAGGTCTCTGGACCCTTGTGGGTACAGTTTGATGGATGTGGCTTAAAGCTGATTCCAGCCAAGGCTGGGAGAAACGCCACTCATCTTTTACAGGTAGTGGGGTTTTTCTGTAGAGAAATTCTGAACAATCATACAACATAAGTGGGGGAGAGGACCAACGGTACACACAGGTTGGGAGTAGAGCCATTGGTGGTAGAGTAGAGGTTATGATTACAAAGGAATGAGGCCCAAGTGGGCTAGACACAGAAGACAGAGTCATTATTAGAGGAGCTAAGAAAGGTGCTATCTAAGCTACAAATAAGTTTTCTGATTGAGAGGCAAATAGAACCTGACAGAAGGGGCTTGATAATAATCAGGTGGGCATTAAAGCCTTGTAAATTATGAGGCCCAGACTCTTCTATCTCTTCATATAGCCTACATCCTAAGGGAGGTGTGAACCTCCTTGGGGAAGGCACCCTGTTGACTTCCATTACTTGGCTGGCCTGGGAGGAGAGCTGGCCAGGTAAAGGCAGGTGACAACTCTAACAGGAAATTCACAGTTCTGCCTGCAATGTTACTGACCCTGGTTGGCTGTCCCCTCAGCTGCAGTGGTCATTTTTGAAGCTGGGCTGAGTGAAGGGCTTTTCAGCTTAGAGCCAGTAAGATCTGTGGGTCTGACCTGGGCATCCTTTGACTCCAGGGCAGTTCCATTTCCAGTGATCCAACTCTTGGCAGAGCTGCCAGGGCTCTTCACAAGCTGACTTCCATGAACATTTCTTATGCAAAGCCAGGTGAGGCTCTAGTGAGCAGAAAAGGTGGAGGAACCTTTTCTGCCAATGGGAGCAGGGCACACCCATCTATGAGCTCATAAAGGGAGGCCCCTCAAATCAAACTGCACGGTCTACAAGCTGAGCTTCCAGATTACATCTGGGGCAGGTGACCCAGATCCCCACTGTTACTCCCTTCAGTACTCAGCAGACTAGCCCTCCTTCTTACCTGAAACTTAGAGAGGTGTTCCGATGGAGAGGAACTGAGGAAAAAGGCAAGACATTTCACATTCCACTGAGAGCCAAATCCACACGTAAGGTAGGGAATTGGGCTGTTCGTCTGGACACTGGAAGGAGGGTTGTGGTTAGGAATGCCAAGTCGGGTGTATTTCATTGTGTTGTATTTATGCGTGGGGGAGGCACATGGCTTTTAGATCCCAGATAGGTTTAAGAAATATGATTCTATATTGAATGGGGGAAGATTTGGAAGCATTTCCACTAAGATCTGGAACCAGACAAGGATGTCCACTTTCACCATTGCTATTCAATATAGTTCTACACTTTTGGCCAGAGCCATTAGGCAAGAAAAAGAAATCAAAGGGATATAAATTGGAAAGGAGGAAGTCAAATTATCCCTGTTTGCAGATGACATGATTCTATATATAGGGAAACCAGGGTTTATGGGGTGTGGTTCAAAAACATCTCAAATTCTATCTACAGAATCAGAACGCCACTGAAATGGAAAGGACTCTAGAAAGAGGAAATCAGTTTCTATGACATAAAAAGGAGAATTTTTTTTCTTTGTACTTTGTTTTTGTTTTGTAATTTTTTTTTGTCCCAAGTGACCCATCGAACCGGTAACTGATTGATTAAGGGAATGGAAGGAACTGCTTAATGGATTAAAAGAGTTTGTGGAGCCAACAACCCAGGGCTAATTTGGTAGAGGGAGACTGGGCATGGCCCTATCTCCTAGAAGATATTAAGGATCTCAGTGGGAGTGAAAGTGATCAAGTTCATGAGAAGTTCATGGTGACAGCTCCTGGGGTCCTTGGGAGTTGCTTTGGGGAGTTTTTAACTCACATGCTTCATCTGTAGGAACCTCATGTAGCAGAGTGCAAAATTAAGTTTAGGAAATGAAATGAAGTTACTGGATACTAACGATATACCGAGACTTATGAAGCCTGCTAACGGGGACCTAGGCCGGACCCCTTTGAGTGCAGCCAGCAATACATGTTCTAGTCTCCAGGGCGGGAGGCTCCATCCTTTCCAAACTCAGGATATGTCCTAGGGCAGTCCTAGAAGGTACATTGCTCCTCTGCCCTGAGAGCAGGTGTTGGATTTCACTCACGTCCTGGGGCCCCAGGTTACCATGGTATGGACTTTCTACCTATGGCTACTCAGGCAGGCTGGGTGTTCTGCTAGTATTTTGTTGATGATTTTTGCATCTGTGTCCATCAGAAATATTTTGTGGTTTGTTTTTTCCCCCTTGTTTAGTTGTGGTATCAGGATGATGCTGATTTCATTGAAAGCACTGGGAATAATTCCTTCTTCTTCCACTTTCTGGAATAAACTGAAGACAGTTGGTATTCGTTTTTCTTCAAATGTTTTGGGAAGCTTGGTAGAGAAATAGCCCCCAGGATTTTCTTTGATGGGTGTATTAGTCAGCTTTTTTTTTAAGATTTATTTATTTATTTGAAAGGCAGAGTTAGAGAGGTAGAGAGGTAGAGCGGTAGAGAGGTAGAGGTAGAGACACACAGAGAGAGACAGACAGAGAGAGAGAGAGACATGATAGTCTTCCATCCATTGGTTCACTCCCCAGATGTCTGCAATGGCCAGAACTGCGCTGATCCAAAGCCAGGAGCAAGGAGCTTCTTTTAGGTCTCCCATGCAAGTGTAAGGGTCCAAGGACTTGGGCCATTTCTAGTGCTTTCCCAGGCCACAGAAGAGAGCTGGATCAGAGGTGGAGCAGCTGGGAATCAAATTGGCTCCCGTATGAGATGCCGGCACTGCAGGTGGCGGCTGTACCTGCTATGCCATAGCACCGGCCCCAGTCTGCTTTTGACTACTATGATGAAATACCCAAGACAAGTTTCTTATGAAAGATGGAGGTCTATTTGGCTCATGGGTTTGGAGGTTTACAGTGCAGTATCAGCTGGGCCTATTGGTTTTACCACCTGGTAAGGTTGGAGGCTGGTAATGGTATAAGGTGTGCAAAGGAAAGAGAGTCTTGGTTCAACTAGGCTTTTAGAACCAATACTCTCAGGAGAACTGTCTTCTGAGGGCATGGTCCCTCTCAGGGACCAGGGACCTTCATCCCACTGAAATCACCTCTGTAATTGGATTAAGTTTCCAGTTGCTATGTCTGTACTTGTTCAGAAGTCACATCCTATTGAAATCATAGGACTCTCCCCCTGGCTCCCCTTACATGCCTCATACAGTCATTCCATGCCCCAGAGTTACTAAGTCTCAGCTCAGTCCAGCATTAACTCAAAGTCCAAAGTCTCAGTTGAGATCCAAGACAAACTCCTCCAGTTGCGAACCTGTAACAATTCCAAGGTACATACTTTCAAGATAAAGTGGGGGTCAGGCACAAAGTGTACATTTCCATCCCCAAAGGGAGCTAACAGGCAAGGATAAAGGTTTAATAAGACCAAAGAAAGCCCAAACACTAGCAGGGCAAGCAGTAAGTTCTAACGTTCTGTGTGAGCGCCTGTGGTGGCTGAGCTCCCAGAGGCTTGGGCAGCTCTGCCCCGTGGCTTTGCCAGTCACTCCTCAGGCTGCAGGTCTTGTGGGTGGGTGTGTTATCTCTGCAATTCCTCTACGCATTGCCCTGGAGGAGTCTCGGCAGCATCCGTGACCCACATTTCCACTCTGGGTCTACCTCAGCGGCTCCATCCCCAGGACAGGTCTCTGCCTGTAGCCTCAGCTTGTGTGAGTTACCTTTGAAATTCGGGTGGAGAACTCCATGCATCTTAAATTGACTCACAAATATTTTTAGGAGATGTAGCTGATACATCTTTTAATCACATCAAACCTAAGAGAGAGGAAAATAATCATCATTTAGCAAATGCTGCTGGGTCCCACTGTTTATACAGATGGACAGCTCGACTGGTTCCATCAAACTCAGTATTACAGGCATTCAGAAACTGTACTGAAGGAAATAACTGCAGTAATTTATCAGTAATTGTGGCATGAGAGAATGAATAACAAAATAATTTCTGAATGACACTCCTAAGAAGTAGAAATATTATTTTAAAAAAAGATTTTTTTTGAAAGGCAGTCACAGGGGGGTGGAGCCAAGATGGCGGATAGTGAGGACGTGCGCCTTTAGTTTGGGAGAATAAAGTTTCATAAAAGTGGAATTACTGTAGCCTCAGGAAAAGACTCAAGAAAAAAACTGCAGAGGAAACGCTTCCGGATCTTGTGGATGGGACACAGACGACTTACAGGGAGCCCACCGCGTGGAAAACCAACCAAGACGAGCCGAGCAGCGGGAGAGGAGCCAGAGCCACAGATTCTCGCCAGTGCGGGAACCGAGGAGGGTAAGACAAAGACCTCAGAAACCTGAAAAACTGGGGGTGGGGGGAACAGAGGCCTCTCCCTTCACTCACCAAGCAAAACAAAGAGCACCGCGATTTTACATATGTAAAGCGCAGCCAAACTCAGTAACTTTAGCGAAACTGGAGAACACATTGAGGGCTGCATAAACTCTGTGTGTGGTCCCAGGGGTAGATCAAACGAATACTCACAGAGGCCAGATTTCAACTACCCTCAACTCCACTCCCAACTGAGTCAAAAAAAAAAAAAAAAAAAAAAAAAAGAGAAAGCGAGCCAGCAAGGAGCAAGAGAGTGAGCAATCTGGGACGCTCTTTACACAGCCTTAAACCTGAAGAGTTTACCTGAAGCATAGCTCTCTGGCCACACCCATCACAGCCCCTAAGGCTCCAACAAAGCAGACAGCTCACTTAGAGGAATAGTATAACGAGAAAAAAAAACACCACAGCAAAAAAAAACCCATAAATTATCTTCAACATGCCAAACAACAAACATAGAAGCCGAGGTAACAAGAGCAAGGAAGACACTATGACGCCCCCTAGTGAACAAGGCACGCCAATGCAAGATTATGAAGATGAAGAGATAGAGGGAATGCAAGAAGCAGATCTCAAAAAATTGATAAGAACATTAAGAAGTTCTCAAAAACAAATTCTTGAACTACAGAAATCCTTAATGGACAAGATAGAAAATCTCTCCCGTGAAAATGAAATATTAAGGAGGAATCAAAATGAAATGAAACAACTAGTAGAACAGGAAACTGAGATAGTGACAAAAAACCACAATGAAATGAAGAACTCAATAGATCAAATGACAAACACATTAGAGAGCCTTAAAAACAGAATGGGTGAAGCAGAAGAGAGAATATCGGAATTAGAAGACAGAGAACAGGAAAGGAAACAGTCAAATCAAAGAAAAGAAGAAGAAATCAGAAATCTAAAAAATACCATCAGGAACCTACAGGATACTATTAAAAAACCCAACATTCGGGTTCTAGGAGTTCCTGAAGGCATGGAAAGGGAGAAAGGATTAGAAGGCCTTTTTAGTGAGATACTAGCAGAAAATTTCCCAGGTTTGGAGAAGGACAGAGACATCCTAGTACAGGAAGCTCATAGAACCCCTAATAAACATGACCAAAAGAGATCCTCACCACGACATGTTGTAATCAAACTCACCACAGTGAAACACAAAGAAAAATCCTAAAATGTGCAATAGAGAAACGCCAGATTACTCTCAGAGGATCTCCAATTAGACTTACAGCTGACTTCTCATCAGAAACCCTACAAGCCAGGAGAGAATGGCGAGATATAGCCCAGGTACTAAGAGAGAAAAACTGCCAGCCCAGAATATTATATCCTGCAAAGCTCTCATTTGTGAATGAAGGCGAAATAAAGACCTTTCACAGCAAACAGAAATTGAAAGAATTTGTCGCCACTCGTCCAGCCCTGCAAAAGATGCTTAAAGATGTATTACATACAGAAACACAGAAACACGGTCACCAATATGAAAGAAGGTAAAGGAAGGAAACCTCAGAGCAAAAGATCACAGGAATCTCAAACCATATATTAGAAAATATCTTTGGCAAATGGCAGGGCAAAGTTACTCCTTCTCAATAGTCACATTGAATGTTAATGGCTTGAACTGTCCAGTTAAAAGACACCGATTGGCTGACTGGGTTAAGGAACAAAACCCATCTTTTTGCTGCTTACAAGAAACTCATCTTTCCAACAATGATCCATACAGACTGAAAGTGAAAGGCTGGAAAAAGATATACCATGCCAACAAAAATGAAAAAAGAGCGGGCGTAGCCATCTTAGTATCGGACAACATAAACTTTGCCACAAAAACTGTCAGGAGAGACAAAGAGTGGCACTATTTAATGATTAAGGGATCCATTCAACAGGAAGATATAATGATTATCAATGTATATGCACCTAATCACAGGGCACCAGCTTATTTAAAAGACTTGTTAAGGGACTTAAAGGGAGACTTAGATTCCAATACAATAGTACTGGGGGACTTCAATAGTCCACTCTCAGAGATAGACAGATCAACAGGACAGAAGATCAACAAGGAGACAGCAGATTTAAATGACACTATAGCCCAAATGGATCTAACAGATATCTACAGAACATTTCATCCTACATCTAAGGACTTTACATTCTTCTCAGCAGTACATGGAACCTTCTCTAGGATTGACCACATACTAGGCCATAAAGCAAGTCTCAGCAAATTCAAGAGAATTAGAATCATACCATGCAACTTCTCAGACCACAAAGGAATGAAATTGGAAATTAGCAACTCGGGAATCCCCAGAGCACGTTCAAACACATGGAGATTGAACAACATGCTCCTGAATGAACAATGGGTCATAGAAGAAATTAAAAGAGAAATCAAAAATTTTCTGGAAGTAAATGAGGATAACAGCACAACATACCAAAACTTATGGGATACAACAAAAGCAGTGTTAAGAGGAAAGTTTATATCAATAGGTGCCTACATCAAGAAATTGGAGAGGCACCAAATAGATGATCTTTCAAGTCATCTCAAGGATCTAGAAAATCTGCAGCAAACCAAACCCAAACCCAGTAGAAGAAGGGAAATAATTAAAATCAAAGAAGAAATCAACAGGATTGAATCCAAAAAAACATTACAAAAAATCAGCAAAACAAGGAGCTGGGTTTTTGAAAAAGTAAACAAAATTGACACCCCATTGGCCCAACTAACTAAAAAAAGAAGAGAAAAGACCCAAATCAATAGGATCAGAGATGAAAAAGGAAACATAACAACAGACACCACAGAAATAAAAAGAATCATCAGAAATTACTACAAGGACTTGTATGCCAGCAAACAGGGAAATCTATCAGAAATGGACAGATTCTTGGACACATACAACCTACCTAAATTGAGCCAGGAAGACATAGAAAACCTAAACAGACCCATAACTGACACAGAAATTGAAACAGTAATAAAGGCCCTCCCAACAAAGAAAAGCCCAGGACCAGATAGATTCACTGCTGAGTTCTACCAGACATTTAGAGAACTAACTCCAATTCTTCTCAAACTATTCAGAACAATCGAAAAAGAGGGAATCCTCCCAAATTCTTTCTATGAAGCCAGCATCACCTTAATTCCTAAGCCGGAAAAAGATGCAGCATTGAAAGAGAATTACAGACCAATATCCCTGATGAACATAGACGCAAAAATCCTCAATAAAATTCTGGCCAATAGAATGCAACAACACATCAGAAAGATCATCCACCCAGACCAAGTGGGATTTATCCCTGGTATGCAAGGATGGTTCAACGTCCGCAAAACAATCAACGTAATACACTACATTAACAGACTGCAGAAGAAAAACCATATGATTCTCTCAATAGACGCAGAGAAAGCATTTGATAAAATACAACACCCTTTCATGATGAAAACTCTAAGCAAACTGGGTATGGAAGGAACATTCCTCAATACAATCAAAGCAATATACGAAAAACCCACGGCCAACATCCTATTGAATGGGGAAAACTTGGAAGCATTTCCGCTGAGATCTGGTACCAGACAGGGATGCCCTCTCTCACCACTGCTATTCAATATAGTTCTGGAAGTTTTAGCCAGAGCTATTAGGCAAGAAAAAGAAATTAAAAGAATACAAATCGGGAAGGAAGAGCTCAAACTATCCCTCTTTGCAGATGATATGATTCTTTATTTAGGGGACCCAAAGAACTCTACTAAGAGACTACTGGAACTCATCGAAGAGTTTGGCAAAGTAGCAGGATATAAAATCAATCCACAAAAATCAAAAGCCTTTGTATACACAGGCAATGCCACGGCTGAGGAAGAACTTCTAAGATCTATCCCATTCACAATAGCTACAAAAACAATCAAATACCTTGGAATAAACTTAACCAAGGACGTTAAAGATCACTACGATGAGAATTACAAAACCTTAAAGAAAGAAATAGAAGAGGATACCAAAAAATGGAGAAATCTTCCATGCTCATGGATTGGAAGAATCAATATCATCAAAATGTCTATTCTCCCAAGAGCAATTTATACATTCAATGCAATACCAATCAAGATACCGAAGACATTCTTCTCAGATCTGGAAAAAATAATGCTGAAATTCATATGGAGACACAGAAGACCTCGAATAGCCAAAGCAATCTTGTACAACAAAAACAAAGCCGGAGGCATCACAATCCCAGATTTCAGGGCATACTACAGGGCAGTTGTCATCAAAACAGCATGGTACTGGTACAGAAACAGATGTATAGACCAATGGAACAGAATAGAAACACCAGAAATCAATCCAAACATCTACAGCCAACTTATATTTGATCAAAGATCCAAAACTAATCCCTGGAATAAGGACAGTCTATTCAATAAATGGTGCTGGGAAAATTGGATTTCCATGTGCAGAAGCTTGAAGCAAGACCCATACCTTTCACCTTACACAAAAATTCACTCAACGTGGATTAAAGACTTAAATCTACGACCCGAAACCATCAAGTTATTAGAGAGCATTGGAGAAACCCTGCAAGATATAGGCACAGGCAAAGACTTCTTGGAAAAGACCCCAGGAGCACAGGCAGTCAAAACCAAAATTAACATTTGGGATTGCATCAAATTGAGAAGTTTCTGTACTTCAAAAGAAACAGTCAGGAAAGTGAAGAGGCAACCGACAGAATGGGAAAAAATATTTGCAAACTATACTACAGATAAAGGGTTGATAACCAGAATCTACATAGAAATCAAGAAAATCCACAACAACAGAACAAACAACCCACTGAAGAGATGGGCCAAGGACCTCAATAGTCATTTTTCAAAAGAGGAAATCCAAATGGCCAACAGACACATGAAAAAATGTTCAAGATCACTAGCAATCAGAGAAATGCAAATCAAAACCACAATGAGGTTTCACCTCACCCCGGTTAGAATGGCTCACATTCAGAAATCTACCAACAATAGATGCTGGAGAGGATGTGGGGAAAAAGGGACACTAACCCACTGTTGGTGGGAATGCAAACTGGTTAGGCCACTATGGAAGTCAGTCTGGAGATTCCTCAGAAACCTGAACATAACCCTACCATACAACCCAGCCATCCCACTCCTTGGAATTTACCCAAAGGAAATTAATTTGGCTAATAAAAAAGCCATCTGCACATTAATGTTTATTGCAGCCCAATTCACAATAGCTAAGACCTGGAACCAACCCAAATGCCCATCAACAGTAGACTGGATAAAGAAATTATGGGACATGTACTCCATAGAATACTATACAGCAGTAAGAAACAATGAAACCCAGTCATTTGCAACAAGATGGAGGGATCTGGAAAGCATCATGCTGAGTGAATTAAGCCAGTCCCAAAGAGACAAATATCATTTGTTTTCCCTGATCGGCGACAATTGAGCACCAAAGGGGAAACCTGTTGAAGTGAAATGGACACTATAAGAAACAATGACCTGATCAGCTATTGTCCTGACTCTAGATGTACAATGTAATACTTTATCCTTTTTAGTATTTGTTTTTGTTGTTGTTGTTCTAGTACTGGTGGTTGAACTCTGTAATTAACACACAATTATTCTTAGGTGTTTAAATTTTAACTGAAAAGTGATCCCTGTTAAATTTCAGAGTGGGAAAAGAGAGGGAGGAGATGCACAGTTTGGGACATGCACAATCAGTCTTGCCCCAAATGATGGAGTTAGAAATGTGCCAGGGGATTCCAATACAATCTCATCAAGGTGGCATGTACCAATGCTATCTCACTAGTCCAAGTGACCAATTTCAGTTCACATTCAAAGGCTTGGATAGGTCTAAGAAACAAAGGGATCACACAAACAAGACATGTGTCTGCTAATACTAACTGATAGAATCAAAAAGGGAGAGAAAGATCCAGCATGGGAAGTGGGATACACAGCAGACTCATAGAATGGCAGATGTCCTAAACAACACTCTGGCCTCAGAATCAGCCCTTAAGGCTTTCGGATCTGGCTGAAGATCCCATGAGAGCATTGTAGGCATGGAAAGCCAAGATACCATGGAAAAGAAAAAAAGAAGAAGACCTAAATGAAAGATCTCTGTGAGTGAGATCCCAGTGGAAAGAACGGGGCCATCAAAGAAGGAGGTACCTTTCTCTGAAGGGAGGAGAGAACTTCCACTTTGACTGTGACCCTATCGGAATAAGATCAAAGTCAGCGAACCCTAAAGGCTTCCATAGCCCTGGCAACTCATGACTAGAGCCTAGGGAGATTACTGACGCCATGAACAGGAGTGTCAAATTGTTAAGTCAGCAACAGGAGTCACTGTGTACTTACATCTCATGTGGGATCTGTCCTTAATGTGTTGTCTAATGTGCAGTGATGCTATAACTAGTACTGAAACAGTATTTTTATACTTTGTGTTTCTGCGTGGGTACAAACTGATGAGATCTTTACTAATTATATACTGAATTGATCTCCTGTATATAAAGATAATTGGAAATGAAAAAAAAAACCTGGTGTTAAATTGGAAATGGCATAGAAAATTAATTAATTTTTAAAAAAAATAATATGTAGGATCTCTGCCTTTAATGTGCTGTACACTCTTATTTAATGCTATAACTAGTACTCCAACAGTATTTTTTTTTTCACTTTGTGTTGCTATATGGGGGCAAACTGTTGAAATCGTTACCTAATTTATACTAAACTGATCTTTTGTATATAAAGAGAATTGAAAATGAATCATGATGTGATTGGAAGGGCAGAGGGAGCGGGAAAAGGGAGGGTTGTGGGTTGGAGGGAAGTTTTGGGAGGGTTAAGCCATTGTAACCCATGAGCTGTACTTTGGAAATTTATATTCATTAAATAAAAGTTAAAAAAAAAAGAAAGGCAGTCACAGGGAGAGGAAGACTCTCTCTCTCTCTTTCTCTCTCTCTCTCTCTCTCTCTCACACACACACACACAGACACACACACACAGCGAGCGAGAGAGTATTTCATCTACTGGTTCACTCCCCAAATAGCTGCTATGGCCAGGGCTGGGCCAGGCTGAAGCCAGGAGCTTCATCTGAGAGGTCTCCCATGTGGGTGCAGGGGCCCAAGCACTTGGGCCATCTTCTGCTGTTTTCCTAGGCCATAAGCACGGAGCTCGATTGGAAGTGGAGCAGCAGGGGCTTAGATGTGCCCATATGGGATGCCAGCCTCACAGGTGCAGCTTCACCTGCTATTCCATGATACTGGCCCTGAAATATTATTAATAGTGCTTTTAGAAGATTGCAACAGTTCTCATAAGTGAGGATTATGTTAAAAAATGAATACACTGGGAGTAGGGAGAGATTGGTTTTAGACCTGTTTCTCTCCACATGTCCCAGGAATTACTCCTCCTTCCTGTGTGGCTTTGGTACTGAGCCAATTTCTACCTCAGAAGAATCTTTTTTCAAGACATGAGGACTTAGTTGGGCACAAACACTATACACATCATTCCCTAACAGGCTCTGCCTCTTGTACTCAATTAGAAACTGCTCACCTGAGTGCTGCTGCCAGGAAAGTGGTCTCCGTGTAGTCATGCTGACTCCATCTGCATGTGTGAGGGAAGCAGCTGAGCCCTAAGAAATGGGGTTGCAGCTCTGTGACCTCAGCTCCCCACAGAAATGCAATCATCACTTCACCTGTTGTTTCAAGATGCCGCACAGTGGGGCAGGTAAGGCTCTCATAAAAACTTTCTCCCAGGTCCCAATTCCCCAGCATAGTTAGAAGTTTCTAGTGAGCATCTCCAAAGACACAGGCGAGTGCCTGATTGGAGCTCTTTCTTTTCCATAATACCTCGAGACAGGCAGGGGCTCACATGGTAAAAGTAGAGAACACCCAGATATGACAGATGAGGGACCTGCAGTGAAGTGCAGGCACAGGCACCTAATTGGATCCCAAGCTTCTCTGTGAAGTTCATTGTTCCCCACATATCACTACCTGCTCTGAACTGCAAAATAAGGAAGGTTATGAGCAAACACAGGGGAAGATACAAAGGGTCTGGAAGCAATTTTAAAGAGGGAAAGGAAGAATGGAATGCCATGGGAATATTTTTAAAAGTATGAGATATGACTTGTATAGCTTAGTGAAAATTAATTGGAAAGTCTAATGTAGACTATATAGAGAGCAAGACTATCTATTTTTAGTATTGACTCAGAAGATATGCAGATTTTGAACTTAACAATACCTGTATGTGAAACAGCCTTCTTTATTGAAAGATCTGTCACAAAAACCACGCTGGGAATGTGCTGTCAGTGACTTGCTGCAATTTTCAAGCATCAGAGAAGGCATTCTTAGTCATTCAAAAAAATTAAGAATATTGCTTCCAAGTAATGTATCCAAATGTCATAGAAATTTTCACTATAAAGTATTTGATACATCTCACATATAACACCCTAGGGATTTTAATGTGTTAAATGGGGCAGGCACTGTGGGGTAGTGGGTAAAGCCACCACTTGCAGTGCCAGCATCCCATATGGGCACTGGTTTAAGTCCTGGCTGCTCCACTTCTGATCTCTGCTATGGCCTGGGAAAACAGTAGAAGATGGCCCAAGTCCTTGGACCCGTGCATCCATGTGGGAGACCTGAAAAAGCTCCTGGCTCCTGGCTTTGGATCAGTCCAGCTCCAGCTGTTGCAGCCATTTGAGGAGTGAACCAGTGGATGGAAAAATCTCTCCTTCCCCACAACCCCTGCCTCTCTATAACTCTGCCTTTTGAATAAATAAATCTTTAAAAAATGTGTCACATATAATATCAAATATGGTCATCTTTAAAAGATTATAATGAGATCAAGTGCAGCTTATACAAGTTCTTCAATTGTTTCATAGTTAAGAAATACATAAATATAGTGATTCACTGTGTACATTTAAGGATGGAGGTAGATGACCCAATGGATTGATGTAATCAACACAGGCAGACTCTAGAGCCACATCCAGAAGTCAGGGAGCAGAGATTCCGAGATGACTGAAGAGGGAGAAGATGTGCTGATTCTGACCAAGGGAAGACAGCAGGAAAAAAGCGGAGAAAGTGTATTCCCAGGGGAGAGCTGGAGAGAAGTTCACAGTGAGAACTCTACAGAAGGAAGAGGAATGCAGCATGGGAAGTGCAGACATGCAGCAGTGAGTGGGGACACCATGCCCGAGTCTGGCAGCTGGAGGCTAGAGGAAATGCTAGGTTCTGAGAGTGATATTGCCTGAAGCACAGCCTTGCAAACACATTCTTTGAGTCCTGCCTGGAGCCCCAGCAGGGGGCAGGGTGCCACCTAATCCAGCAAAGGAAAAGCAGCTTTCTTTCTCCCCATCCCTCCACCAAGTGGAGAGGAGAAGGTGCCATCTTGACACAGTAGAGGCTACAGTGGCTCTTGTATGTGCTCCCAGGCCACTTTAGCAGAGGGAGACATCTGCATTTCCCACTGCCTTTCAGTCTGCCTCAGAGGGCAGACAGGGTGCTGGGTACCCACTTAGGATTGTGAGGTGTCCCAATCCTTTCAACTTACCACAGGCTACGGGGCTCAAATAGCCAAGGCAGAGCACCCACAGGAAGCTGGCTCTGGAAACAACTCTGTTCTCTCCATAGACAGGTCAGGATCATGGGGTAGAAAGGGGATCCCTTGTACTCTGTGACTATGGGAAGGCTATGACTGCATGATAGAGTGGGGGTGTATCCGGGTCTCTGGGCAATCACAATGTTTGCTTTCAGAGGTTCTAAGCTCCCTGATGGCCTGGGGTGTTCATTATGAGGGTTCCATGCTCACCCTGAGGACTGCATAGATCCTTTATGTAGTTCATGTGCCAGTATGGGTGAAGGTTGTACCAACTATGGGCTAACCCGGGACATCGATCACTTTGGAAGAGAGGTGAGGCTGTGCTTATACTAAATGTGATCATATCTTCCCGACTACTGACAATAGAGATCTATCATGCCCAACTTGGGTGTTGCCCTGGATTCTCTCTCAACCCTTGAGCACTGACCAGAGCTCCCTGCCCCACCCAGTACACACATCTAGGTATTCACTGAAGGAGCAGACACACTACTAAGCTACAGAGGAATAGTTCAAAGATAAAACCCACTAGTGGAGAAAACAAGTTTTCCTATAAATTCCTACAAATAAATGCAGAAATACAAGAATCAAGAACAAGGAAGGCAACATGACTCCCACAAAGGAACATAGCAACACTTCAATATTAGAATGTGAAGATGGAGAGACAGATGAAATGCCTGAACAGGAATTCAAAAGAATGATCATAGGATTACTCAGAAGCAAATTCATGAGTTAAATAAATCTATACATGACATGGATGAAAAACTTTCAGAGAAATCAATCTGAAATATTAGAAATGAAGAATTCAATATATCAAATAAAAAGTACAGTGGAAAGCCTTAACAGACTTAGGCAAAAGAAACACTATCAGAGATAGAACAAAAAGCTTTGGAAATACCTCAGACAAAAAAATTAAAAGAAATCAGAAAAATGAAAAACAGTATTGGATATTTATGGGATACTATCAAAGGGCCCAACATATGGGTGATTAAGGGATCAATTCAACAGGAAGATGTGTCTGTAATAAATGTATATGCGCCCAGTGCCAGGGTTTCTGGCTATTTAAAACAAATAATAATGGCTCTAAAAGTATACACAGACTCCAGGGCCGGCGCTGTGGCTCAACAGGCTAATCCTCTGCCTTGCGGCGCCGGCACACCGGGTTCTAGTCCCGGTCGGGGCACCGATCCTGTCCCGGTTGCCCCTCTTCCAGGCCAGCTCTCTGCTGTGGCCAGGGAGTGCAGTGGAGGATGGCCCAAGTGCTTGGGCTCTGCACCCCATGGGAGACCAGGAGAAGCACCTGGCTTCTGCCATCGGATCAGCGCGGTGCGCCGGCCGCAGCGCCTACCGCGGCGGCCATTGGAGGGTGAACCAACGGCAAAAAGGAAGACCTTTCTCTCTGTATCTCTCTCACTGTCCACTCTGCCTATCAAAAAAAAAAAGTATACACAGACTCCAATACAATAATAATGGGGGACTTCAACACCTCTCTTTCATCAATGGACAAACCGACTAGACAGAAAGTAAACAATAGAGATAATCGACATTATGAACCAAATGGACCTAATGGATATCCACAGAACCTTTCATACACAGCTGCAGAATACACATTCTTTTTATCAGTGCATGGAACTTTGTCTAGGATGGACCATATGCTAGGCCATAAGGCTAGTCTCAGCAAATAAAAAAAAAAAAACTGAAATCATACCATGTTCTTTTCTACCCACAATGGAATGAACTAGAAATTAACATATCAAGAATCTTTAGGAAATATACAAACACATGGAGACTGAACAACACACTCCTGAATGAACAGTGGGTCACAGAAGAAATCAAAAGAGAAATAAAAAATACTGGAAATGAGCAAAGATGATAACACAACATATTAAAACTTACGGGATACAGCAAAAGCAGTGTTAAGAGGGCAGTTCATAGTGCCTTCATCAAGAAATTGGAAAGGCATCAAATAAATGAGGTATCAGTGGCTTTTTCTGGGTCTCCCATGTGGGTGCAGGGGCCCAAGGACTTGGGCCATCTTCTACTGCTTTCCCAGGCCATAGCAGAGAGCTAAATCAGAAGAAGAGCAGCCGGGACTAGAACTGGAACCCAGAATATGGATGCACCATATGGGATGCCAACGGATCAGGCCAGGGCTTTAACCCACTGTGCCACAGAACCGGATCCAATACCCCACTTTCAGCAATGGACAGATCAAGCAGACATAAAATCAGCAAGGAAACAGTTAATGACACTACAGATCAAATGGACCTAACGGATACCTACAGAACTTTTCATCCTAGAGATGCAAATACACATTCTTCTCACTAGTGCATGGAACTTTCTTTAGGATAGATCACAGGCCAGGCTGTAAAGCAAGTCTCAGCAAATTAAAAAAAAATTGAAATCATACCATGCATCTTCTCTGACCACAATGGAATAAAATTCGAAATCAACAACTCAAATCTCTAGAACATATGCAAACTCATGGAGACTGAACAACATGCTCCTGAATGAATAGTGGGTTACAGAAGAAGTCAAAAGAGAAATAAAGAACTGTTGAGGAACAGCTTTCTTTCCATACTATTCGTTGAACTCTTAGTATATAGTTAATCTTCTGTGTATAAAGTTAATTGAAAATAGATCTTAGTAAAAAATAAGAATGGGAATAGGAGAGGGAGGAGGAAGAAGGGTGAGATGGTGGGTATAGTGGGAAGAATCACTATCACTATGTTTTCTAAAGTTGTATTATGAAATGCATGAAGTAAGTATACCTTAAAAAAAGGTTTCTGGTGGAAAAAAAGTCCAATATCCAAAATCTATAAAGAGCTCAAGAAACTCAACAACAAAATTATGCAATTAAGGAATGGGCAAAGAACTTAACAGGCACTTTTCAAAAGATGAAATTCAAATGGCCAATAGACTCGATGATTTCTGGGAAGAGCTCCAAAGTTGTCAAATCCTACTCATATTTTGTGTGTTCCCTGACAGTAAATTAACCTTTTTTTTTGACAGGCAGAGTTAGACAGTGAGAGAGAGAGAGAGAAAGGTCTGCCTTCCATTGGTTCACCCCCCAAATGGCCACTATGGCCAGCACGCTGCACTGATCCGAAGCCAGGAGCCAGGTGCTTCCTCCTGGTCTCTCATGCAGGTGCAGGGCCCAAGCACTTGGGCCATTCTCCACTATCTTCCCGGGCCACAGCAGAGAGCTGGACTAGAAGAGGAGCAACTGGGACAGAATCTGGCACCCCAACCGGGACTAGAATCCAGGGTGCTGGCACCACAGGCAGAGGATTAGCCAGGTGAGCCATGGCACCGGCCAGTAAATTAACATTTATCACTACCAGTGAGCCTACATTGCCTTGGCCCAAAGAGATGGACTTTAGGTAAGTGGTGGTAAGTTTCTCACAGTGTGAAGATGACTTTCTTTAGAATATGGTTAGTTATAAACACCTTGTAGAGATAGGGTATGCTGAAAAAGAAGCCTACTTATTAATTTTAAAAACATTTCTGGGAGTGGATAGGGAATGTAGAGATAGACAACAAAAGATTGGTCAAGGCTGTTCCTGATGGCTAAGGTGAAACAAGTCCTGTGTGCACGTCAACCAAGTGAAATTGACCTGGTAGGTAAGACTGATAGGTCTGTCTGGACACATCTCAGACACATTTCAGTAGGAAATTCTCCTGAATGCTCTGCAGGCTTTTAGGGGAAGTCTGTTCTATTTATCTATTGATAGTTATAGTAAAAGATACATATCATGTATTTATCATCTATTGACATATATTTATTTTTATTATTTTTGAAAGCTTTTATTTAATGAATACAAATTTAATAGATACAGTTTTCAGGAATATAGTGGTTCTTCACCTCATTCCTGCCCTCCCACCCCCACTCCCTCCCCACCTCCTACTCCCTCTCCCATCCCATTCTTAATTAAGGTTCATTTTTAATTAACTTTATATACAGAATACCAACTCTATGCTAAGTAAAGATTTCAAAAGTTTTCACCCCCCCCATGCCAGGTATAAAGTACAGATTGAGAGCAAGTTTTAAAGTTATTTCTATTTCTTTTTTAATTTATTGGACAGGTAGAGTTATAGACAGAGACAGACAGACACACACACACACAGAGAAAGAGAGAAAGAGAGAGAGAGAGAGTGTGTTCCTTCTGTTGGTTCACTCCCCAAATGGCTGCTACGGTTGGGGCTGCACCGATATGAAGCCAGGAGCCAGGTGCTCTTCCTGGTCTCCCATGTGGGTGCAGGGGCCCAAGCACCTGGGCCATCCTCCGAAGCAGAGAGCTGGATTGGAAGAGGAGCAACTGGGACTAGAACCTGGTGCCCATATGGGATGCCAGCGCCGCAGGTGGAGGATTAACCAAGTGAGCGATGGCACCGGCCCTAAAGTTATTTCTCATAGTACAACTCATTAAGGACAGAGGTCCTACATGGGGAGTAAGTGCACAGTGACTCCTGTTGTTGATTTAACAATTAACACTCTTTTTTGGAAAGATTTATTTATTCATTTGAAAGTCAGAATTACACACAGAGAGAACGAGAGGCAGAGAGAGAGAGAGAGAGAGGTCGGTCTTCCATCTGCTGGTTCATTCCCCAGATGGCTGCAGTGGTTGGTCAGAGCTGCACCAATCTGAAGCCAGGATTCAGGAGCTTCTTCTGGATCTCCCACGCAGGTGCAGGGGCCCAAGGACTTGGGCCATCTTCTACTGCTTTCCCAGGCCATAGCAGAGAGCTGGATCAGAAGTGGAACAGCTTGGACTCGAACTGGTGCCCGTATGGGATGTCAGCATGCAGGCGGCAGCTTTTCCCTGCTATGTCACAGCGCCAGCCCCTGTTAATGACTATATTAAAACATTTCTACAAACAGTGTGGATGCATTTACTACACAATAGTTGCTATCTTTTATCATTTGATAAAGGCATCATAACAGGTGAGAGGCAGTGTCTCATTCTGGTGTTATGTGCAGTTTCTTGACAAGCACTTTGTTCTGTATGCTTTAGCAACTATACATCTCCTTTAGAAAAATGTCTATTCACATCTGTTGCCCACTTGAAACATCAGAGTTTTTAAAATTGTGGTATGTGTTGTTTATATATTTCACATATTAACCCCTGTGAGAAAAGCAGTTTGCAAAAACTTAATCTCTAAATTATGCTTTCACTTTGTTGATCTTTTCCTTTGCTGTCAACATGTTTTAGTTTGACATGGTGCACTCTTTTGTTTCCAGAACTTTTGGTGTCATATTCATGAAATCATTGCCAAGGTCAGTGTCTAGGAAATTGCCTTCTGTGTTTTCTTCTAATAAATTTTGGGTCTTAGCTTTAGTCTTTTAGCTTATTTTCAGCAATTTTTGTGTAGGTAATGGCTCATTCTTTTGGCCATGAATACCCAGTTTTTTCCAAACACATACTGAAAAGGCTACTTTTTATCTATGATATGTTCAAGGTGCCCTTGTTGAGACTGGTTGAGCATATATACTCCAGTCATTTCTGGGCTTACCATTCGTTCAAGTGGTCCTGGTGTGTGTTTTCACACCATACCATCCATTCTGTTTTATTTCTATTCATTTGTAATATAGAGATTTTAAATCAAGTGTGATGTCTCTAGCTTGATATTCTCTACACAGATGAACATTTATAAGGAGATGGTTACACTCAGGCACTGGTAATAAAAATGTCACCTCACCAAATGTTTATAAAGATCTGAGTGGACCAAAGGAGAGTTTATGGGATTTATGGGCTATGCTGTCTGGGGAGAGCAAAGAGGATGGAGGGGGATCTCCTCTTAGTCAAGTCAGGAAAGACTTAGAAGGGCAATGAGTTGAGCCTGTGTCCTATGCCTTTTGGGGGAATCTAGTGAGGGCTGACTCAATAAACATAGTGAAAAACACAAGTGAAGGTACTGTGTGCTCCTTCCACAACAGACACAAGAGACTGCGGATGTGCTGTGTTCACCTCTCAAGAGCATAACAAGGCTGGAGTCACGGCTCACTTGGCTAATCCTTCACCTGTGGTGCTGGTGCCCTGGGCTCTAGTCCTGGTTGGGGTGCCAGATTCTGTCCTGGTTGCCCCTCTTCCAGTCCAGCTCTCTGCTGTGGCCTGGGAAGGCAGTGGAGGATGGCCCAAGTGCTTGGGCCCTACACCTGCATGGGAGACCAGGAGGAAGCACCTGGCTCCTGGCTTCAGATTAGTGCAGCGTGCTGGCCATAGTGGCCATTTGTGGGGTGAACCAACGGAAGGCAGACCTTTCTCTCTCTCACTAACTCTGCCTGTCCAAAAAAAAAAAAAAAAAAAGCACAACGAGCGAGGGAGTTGGGAAACATGCGGCAACTATGCCACTAACAATGAAGAGCAAGGATCTGGGAGTATGAAAAACAGACACACACACTTCACTGATGGAGAGAACATCAAAAACACTAACATGCTCACCAGGGCAAGGATGCTGTGGCAGCTCTGGACTCAGGGGAGGATGTGTTGACCTGCTGTTTGTGCCTGTACTGGATGAAAACCATGGAAACACTGGACCACAGCATGAGCCCCAAAACAGGACGTTAGAGACATAGATCAATGCTGCGGAGATTGAGTAACTTTCTTACACACTAGAGAAGAACAGAATCCAATGTCTCCTCACTTTTGTGATTTCAGGATTTTCCATTTGTAGTCAGTTTCAGAAATAAAATGATAGTTATCAGTAAGCACAGGATCCAGCAGACAACAGTGGAAATGTTCAGATATTTGAGAACTTCTACTTTTAAGCTCAGACCACCTGGAATCTCTGGGGATGATTATGATGCCTGGAAGACACTCAAGGGGCAGATGCTGCCAAAGGCCATGCCCATGTCTACCGGGTGGATACAGCAAAGAAGTATGCATCCAAAATTACTGTGGAAATGTTCCATCCTCAGTGATGCCATGGTGTCTGTGATTCTTTTAGAATGACCAAGGAGGCAGCCATGGTCAAGTGCCTGAGGATCAAGTCTGTGGACTGTGATCTGCATCCACTGAAGTAGAGGAAGAAACTAACTTAAGCAGGAAAAGTTCCACAGGTTACTAGTGACAATCTGGAAAAGGAACATAATCCCAATTTTCAAATCCATGAGGCCATTCTGTTATTTCCTAGCATCAATATTGATATTCTTAATAAAGGGTTCTATATGAACACATGAGGTATGAATATTTCTTCATGGATAATTAATACAATGTTATCCAGTAACCATTACTTTTCTTTAAGAGTTTTCTCAAAGATTTTTCATTTGGTAGCATAATTTCCAAGGTTGAAATATTTCTTTCCATAGTATTTACC
Organism: Lepus europaeus; assembly: GCF_033115175.1. Taxonomy (NCBI): domain Eukaryota; kingdom Metazoa; phylum Chordata; class Mammalia; order Lagomorpha; family Leporidae; genus Lepus; species Lepus europaeus. The sequence goes on from NC_084845.1 coordinate 4,160,415, forward strand.
ATGTAGTGGCCACTGTTATTAATGCTTTATGTATTCCTAGCATATGATTTAGGCATTGCTACTTTTTATCTTTCACACTGAAGGAGAATTTAGTCAGAGGGAAATATGAGGTCATTTACATACTGGCAGAGTCTGGCTTTGACCTAAAGGAGCCTGGTGACAATGACTCTGATGTTACATTGTACTGTGCTGTCTTTGTTCCCAGACTGTGAACACTGAACGCTGAAATATACTCACAGTGGGATATATTAAATTTACTTTACTTTGTACTTACAATCATGTTAACTTTCCATTTTATCCTATAGGAAAACATAATGTAAATAAAGATTATTTGATGTTTTACTTAAAAGTAGATACACTGAGTAATGTCCTATCTCAAAGTCAGATTTGTTGAATATGGATCAACATTAGGATGATAAAATATGCATTTAATTTACTGGCAATGGTACCAACTGATAAATTATTGTAGAACACTGGAGATTGACCTAAGCTACATGACATGAAATATAAATGTAAAGAAATTCAGCGAAAAAACCCTGTCCCCAGAGGGCAGATAATTATCTGTTTTCAATTTGGAAAATATCTACTTCTACTCTGCTTAATGTATGACTTAGGAAAGTTATTAAAATATAACCCAAGTATGAAAAATTAATATTGGAAACATATTGTCATGTGCATGAAATAATCTAAAGTAGAAGAAAAGTACAAATTACACTAGAGCATTTTTTAACTGAACAAAACATTACATGGTAGACTAAAGTACTTCAGAAAGTGTAAGGAAAAATGGAATTAAAGGATAATGTGGATTTTCCAAGAATATTTTGGGGAATCCTCATATATAACACTGGCAAAGCTGAATAATGTTTTCTGCCCTCCTCTACCATCAAGTATGAGTTTATCTTCTTTAAAGTCTCTTTCCTAACTTCAAGAAGGAAAACTGCACCCCAATGTCAACAGAACAGCTGTGTTTTCATGTATAGATAGAAATAAACTGACTCAAAAGAATACAGCAATGTCTTAGTTTTTTAAAAAAAGTAATTTTACCTCATCAACTACCACTCAATATTTTACACTTAGAACTAGGTGGGTGACTAATTCTATCATATTCATCAGCAGAGGCACAGGATTTCATAAAAAACCGCACTAACCATGAAAATCTCTCTGTGCTTTCTCCATGGTACATTCATGGTCAGCCATTAATTTCCCAACGAGAGTCATGCACATCATGAAGTCATATTTCTTTTCAGATTGGTTCTAACTCCAGCACTCACCATCAATGACAGTTCTACTGAATTATAAAACACTAGCACAGTAGGGTCTAAGTCATCCAGTCTCTGCAGTTTCTGCTGGTGCCTTAGGAATTATTCCTCTTTTTTGTGTGACCTGGGCACTATACTGGGTTCTACCTCACAGGCACCCCATTTGCATGCGAGAGCACTTACCAAGAGTTCAGCTGCCCCTGAAACAAAAGGAGGAAAAGTGTCGGTCTCCTCTCCTCTGCTGGGATGGTGACTTCAGGTTGATTATCAGCCACTGTGTGTGTGGGAGGATGGTAGTCAGTCCCAGAGGTAAACACCAGTGATGCTGTGTTTACACACGATTGCAATCATCAAGCTCCCCAGTAGTGACAATGACAGTGCAGGCTTCAGAGCTTCAGCAGGTCTCAGAACTTTTCCCACTTTTAAATTCCAGGAAACAATTAGAACTTTGTAATTAATATTGAACATTTCCTAAGGGACAGAAAGTGTGTTTAGTGGAGGTGTTCCTTTTCCATCACACGCTGGGGTAGTCAGGACCCTAATATGGCGATCACAGGGAAAGTTCATGTCTGCTTTGGAAGGACGGATGGTAACCAAGGTGTGCTGCAGTGGATCCTGTGCTTCTCTGAGACATTATTTGTTCTGCATGTTCTCTCTTTCTACTACTAACCTTCAGTGTTGCTGTTAGATGTGGAAACACAGGGCCTGATCAGGGAAGAGTGAAAGGAAGAGCAACAATTGCTATTAAAAAATAAACGAAGGGGCAGGTTTTTCACTAGGTAAGATGCATGTGTCCCAGACAGAGTACTGGGTTCAATTCCTGGATTGGCTTCTTAGTCCAACTTCATTAAATATGGACCCTGGAGAAACAGTGGTGATGGTTCCACTAGCTGGGAAATCTGGATTGAGTTCTTTGCTCTCATCTTTAACCTCCCTCCCTTGCATCCATTGCATGCATTTGGGGAATGAACTGGCAGATGGGAGGTCTCTCTCTTTCCCTTTCAAATAAATAAATGAATAAATTAAAAGTTTTAAAACCACTGGAGACTATTGGTGCTATTCTGCATAAATTGGAAAGTGTAGATGGAATTTATCTGTTCCTTTTAGGTTTTCCAATTTGTTGGTGTACAGTGTTCATAATATTCCTTAAGCATCCTTTGTATTTGTTTGCTATCAGTTGTAAATTTCCCTATTTATCTCAGACTATATATTAAGTCTTCCCTCTTTTTTTCTTAATTACACTAGTTAAAGTTCCATTTTAAGCCGCCCTCCTTCCTTCAGAATCTCCAAATTTACCATGAGAATGCACTCACAGCTTATTGTGAAAACAAGTTACCTATCCCACTCTTAGCAGGCCAGACAGGATGGAGAATTGTACATGAGGTCTTTTGATGGTTTTTGTCCCTGCCTGGTAACTGAATGCCATTCTGGTTGTTGTTTTTTTTTCCTTCAAAACTGTTCTTAAAAAGCCCACTGCCATCAGTCCCTTTGGGTTTTCCTCTTTTTGAAGCCCCCTTTCATGCCACTCTGGCTGGAGGCCTTTGATTCTAATAAATACTTTTAAAACCTCAAAAAAAGTTCTGTTTTAGCAACACTTGTCCTTTTATTAATTCTTATATTTTCTTAGTTTTTATTCCATTTGTTTCTGCTTTGATATTTGTTATTTCATTCCTTCTGATGTGGGGTTTGGTTTCTTCTTATTTTTCTGGGTGCTTTGGATACATTGTTAAGTTGTTTATTTGATATTTTTCTGTTTTTTTTTGGTTGATGTAGGTGATTATTGTTAAAAACTTTTTAGTACTACTTTGCTGTATGAGTTGTGCTGTGTTATACTTTCATTTTCATTAGTTTTGAGGAATCATATAATTTCTCTTTTGATTCACTTATTGACCAAGAATGAGCATGTGGTCAATTAGTTATCAGCAAATTCAAACTTGTGTGGTCCTGTTCACAGCAAGGATGACTGGTAATGAGCCAGGGTTTGAGCACTGGGCAAACACCTGGATGGATGAGACATGAAACAGGAAGTCCACTTACTCCTCAGATTATCTGAATCCACCAGTGATGTGGACAAAAGCCAGGGAAACCTTTGGACAGTGGACAACCGAGGTATGGACATCAACTCTCAATGTTCAAACCTACTCTCCGGAATCCAGAAAGCCCTCCTGCCTGCCCTGGGATTGTCCTCTTTCATGGGGAAGCCCTCCTCCCAGTGAACCCCTCTGTTGCCCCATCAGGTTCTGGGCTTCCCGGGTCTTTGGGGCTAACGTTGTGTGGATGGCCTCAAGCACTGATTGTTTTTGATTTCCAAGAGTACAAAAACAACCACGTAGACAGAGATGTGGGATGTAGATATGGTATTTACCAAGCACCCACTTGCTCTTCTCACCACCTGATATCCACTCTGTACCAATCTGCCACTCTCTGCTCTGCATTCCTTCTTCAGAATAAGGTACCGCCTAAAACAAGGACACATGATTCACAAGGAGAAATCCTACATTCACCCTTGAATGCTCAATATAACGCATAGTCTGTCAATGCCAAGTATAGCTCCAGTATAGCTATTTCCTGAGAATCTGAAGGTTATAGAGCCTTGTGTTCCGAAGTGTGTCTGGCCACACCATCTGGCTTTTAAAGCCCCCTGTAACATTTACCAAAGACAACACACAGGCATCCACACCACTGAATTTATCTACTTAATTCTGGAAAAACACTAGTTTCATGTAGTAACTTTTTTTAAAAATAAGATTTATTTATTGGGGTGGCATAGTGGGTTGAATGACTGACAGCTTGCAACACTAGAGACCCATATGGATGCTGCATTGAATTCTGCCTGCTCCACTTCTGATCTAGCTCCCTGTGAATTGCCTGGGAAAGCAGTGGAGGATGCACAGGTGCTTCGGCCCCTGCACCTCTGTGGCAGACCCATAGGAAGCTCCTGCCTCCTGGCTTTGGCTTGGCTCAGGCCTAACAATTGTGGTCATTTGGGGAATGACCCAGTAGATGGAAGATCTACCCTCCCCCACCCCCGGCTCTCTCTGTAACTCTTTCAAATAAATAAATCTTTAAGAAAACTTTTAGAAAGGTTATTTGAAAGGCAGAGTTAGAGAGACAGGGAGAGACAGATCTTCAATTCGCTGCTTCACACCCTAATGCCTACAATGTCCAGAGCTGGGCTGATCTGAAGCCAGGAGCCAGGAGTGTTTTTTGGGTCTTCCACGTGGGTAGTAGGGGCCCAAACACTTAGGCCATCTTTTGCTGCTTTTCTCAGGTGCATTAGCAGTGTGCTGGATTAGTAGTAACAAAAACAGGTCTTAAACCAGCACCCACATGTGATGCTGGTGCTGCAGGTGGTAGCATTACCTACTACACCAGAGCACTAGAACTGCAGTAACTTCTTTTATTCTTTTTAAAGATTTATTTATTTGAAAGTAAGAGTTACACAGAGAAGGAGAGGCATAGAGGCAGAAATAGGGAGGGGGAGGGAGGGAGGGACAGAAGAGGGGTCTTTCCTCTGATGGTTCACTCCCCAAATGGCTGCAATGGCTGGAGTTGTGCCGATCTGAAGCCAGGGGCTAGGAGCTTCTTCCTGGTCTCCCATGCGGGTGCAGGAGCCCAAGGAATAGGGTTATCTTCTACTGCTTTCTCAAGCCACAGCAGAGAGCTGGATCAGAAGTGGAGCAGCCAGGTCTTGAAAGGGTGCCCATATGGGATGCCGGCACTGCAGCTGGTGGCTTTATCTGCTACGCCACAGCACTGGCCCCTGTAGTAACTTCTTACTGAGAGAACGTGTCAGCTCTTCCTAACAGAGTAATGAATATAAGAGGCTTATTAAAAAAGATCCCTTGAAATGTCACACAAGCTCCATGTGTCCACTCACTAATGCTTATGTGAAGGCTAGCATGATGCCACACATGACAGATCATCAGAGGGTTCCCATGAAAGTTGGCAAGTTGGCTCTGTGTAAAGAGTCACTCGAGAAGTACAGTAGTCAGGTTCTCCAGAGAAACAGAACAGATGTGTACACACACAGAACGACAGATTTAAATTGAGTTGGCTCACATATTAGTCTTTGTGAGTGCAGAATCTATTGAGGTATACTGGGTCCATCCAGTATAAAGGAGAGAGGAGGGTTTAGGAGAGACGTGTAAAGGAGAGAGGAGGGTTTAGGAGGTTTTTGGGAGAGAATGCCTGGGGAGATGTGACTTCTGGTTTCAGCATAGGGCTCTGGTTGTTCTCTCCTTCAAATCACAAAGGGGACACTAATGAGACAGGAAGAGTGTGGGGCGTGTGCTCCTGCATTGTAGTGTAGTCTGACTTTAGTTTCCTCTATGTTCTAAGAAAGAGGCTGCCTGAAGCAGCCCTTGGCTGCAGAGTCAAGGGTAGTGACTATACACCTAGAATTTTCCAGAAATGAGAAGAGTCATCATTTGCCAAGGACAGAGGTTTTCAGACTGCAGAGCTGCTATCCAACCTGCCCACCTATGGGGTTCAATTGGAAACAGCTCTCCACTTCTTAGGGGCTCTGCCCATCACTTGTCTGTGATATGCCAGATTCATGGTCTGCTTGTGCCACCTGTTTTGCTATCTACATAGGAATGTGTATTCTACAACCTCTCAAGCCTGCCAGCTTTTGGGCAGGTGCAGAGAGGCACCAGCAGTCTGGTGGGAAGGATGTGGCAGGGAGTGTTTCCCACTGCTGTACATGACATCTCAACCTGGGCTGTGTTCGTGCTCCTGACGAGGGCCCCACTGCTGCTGCTCAAGCCCTTCAACCTCCCCTGCTCCAGCCCTGGTGGGGGATCTGCCTGTGAGGGACCAAGCTCTATGTGCTTCAACACTCCCTCTGAGGGAAACACACAGAGTGATCCTTTTCCTTCACTGGACTTGTGAGAAAGATACAGGAAATGAGCACGTGTGTTATAAATAATGGTATCTTACATCCACTAAACTGGGGGATTTACAGCTTCTTTTAAAGAGCCTTTATTGTGAATACATTTATAGTTACAGGATAGGTATTATTCAAATGTCATTTATAGAGATATAATTTACATGAAGATGCACACCTTTTAGGTGTAGAGTTCTATTAGTTTCCACCACCACGGTATAGGAAGAAAAGATTTTGCATCCCCACAAAGAGTGCCCTCCAGCATGTCTGAAGTCACTATTTTCCCCCCACTCACAGCCTGGGAACCTCTGATCTGGTTGCTGTCATACTGTTAGCTTTCCAAGCTAAACTATGGGACTTTGGGTACTCTGTGATTATTTAACTGGAATCATACACTACGTGACTTCTGACACTGCTTTCACTTTCTCAGCATAACGCTTTTGACAATCAACCATGTGGTCCTCTGTTTCATCTTCAGCCTTCTCCATCACTGTGATCCCACTGTATGGATGCATCATGGTTTGTTTATCCACCCATTTGTTGTTGGGGATTTGTTTGCAACTTTGGAAATCATACTATAATACTATACAATACCTAGAACTCTCCTTTTTGAAGTACCACTTGTATTTCTGTGTGTAAATATTGGAGATTACTGATAGTTGCACATTTTGCTATCTTTAACTCTTTAGATTAAAAATTTAAATTCCAGTGGAAATAACATAGTTCTTCAAACTCTTCAAATGTAGAAAACTAACCAATGCTATGCCACGAAACTCCCAGTCCACATGAGAGAAACAGCAACACTACTGACACAGTGCCACAGGAAGTTATTGGACAGTCCTGATTCAAATATCATAACACATAGAGAAATCCTGAATCAACGAGAATGATGACACTGCAGCACTGTTACTCATCCAATATCAGGATTCAGCTGGAAAGAGGAGGGTACTAAAAGTCTTGACCCAGATGTGGTATTAAATTATGTAACCTAACAAATCATAAAATTAACAATGTCATCTGGTGATCTTTATTCCACAGAGTAGATAGGAAAGAACTAGGGGAGATCATTAATTTTTAGATATATGTCTAAAATATCCTTGTCCAATATGTTGCATACATATCCAAATTTTTTTTGACAGGCAGAGTTAGAGAGAGAGAGACAGAAAGGTATTCCTTTCCGTTGGTTCACCCCCTACATGGCCACTAAGGCCAGCGTGCTGCACTGATCTGAAGCCAGGAGCCAGGTGCTTCTCCTGTTCTCCCATGCGGGTGCAGGGCCCAAGCACTTGGGCCATTCTCCACTGTCTTCCTGGGCCACAGCAGAGAGTTGGACTGGAAGAGGAGCAACTGGGATAGAATCCGGCGCCCCAACTGGGACTAGAACCTGGGGTCCTGTGCCGCAGGTGGAAGATTAGCCAAGTGAGCCGTGGCACTGGCGTCCATATTCAAAAATTTAAAACAGCATCTTTCAACAGCTAATAACCTTTCATAAGTGCGAGGACAAGTACAACATATAATTACAAGGATGTAGGTCCCTTTAATGTTATAATATACTTGACAATTAGAGATAAACAGGCTGAAAGAACTCTGAGGTACACTGGATTAGAGTAAGAGATATTTAGATAGGTAGACATACAGATATTTGTGCAAATGTATATTCTCTAGTTCTGACTGCCTAGATAAACTAATAGTAGTGATGTTCCAGCAGCAATGAGCATACTCAGCATACTCAGATCTTGGATTATAGCAGCACTCCCTGATAAAAAGTTTGTTGCAGAAATGTCTAACTCTACGTACAGGGTAGAAAAAATATCAGATGAAATTAAGAGTAATTTACAAAAATAGTAATTTACAAAAACAGGACATATCAAAGGGATAAAAGGGTCAATCTAATGACAGAGTTCCAAATGGCCAAAGCTGGAACAATCTTAACAAGAATGTGAGTATCATAGTCTCTAATTAAAATACACAATGTAACTTTACACTGATGGGAATAGTTAGTCAAGGAAATAAATGAAGGGGAAAATTATTCTAAGAGCAGAATGTCAAGGCAGAACATGTGCACTCCTTGCAGGAGGTGAAGACTCATCCAGTCACCCCCACTCCTTTGAGTGTGGACTAGATTTAGCAATTCCCACCCAAGGGCAATGGAAATGAGTGGGTGGCAACTTTAGAGTCCTGGAAAATGTGACCTCAACCAAAGGATCACGTTTAACATCACTAATTACCAACAAGTCCTAACAGGACATCATAACAATGTGGCATTCTTCTAAAAACTTGTAAACAAGAGATAGTCATGAAAAAACCAGCAGAAAACCCCAGCTTTAGGGATATTATGAAAGTACAAGTTTGCTCTTCTCAAACCTTCCAGCAATAAATTACTAGGACTGGTCCAGTAATCTGAACAGAACAGAGGCTACCAGGGAAACATGACTAAATACAACATGGCATTCCGGAAGGAATCCTGGAAGAAGTGATGAAATGCAAGTCAGGTCTAAGGTTTACTTAACTGGAAGTGCTAATGATGGTTTCTGAGGTTTGTCAGATGTACCATAGTGATATAAGGTGTTAACATCAAGAGAAATTGAGTGTGGTGTACATAAGTGTTTTCCGTATTATCTTTGCCATTTTTCTGCAAATAGAAGTAGATTCCACAATAAAAACATTACCTTAAAATTGCAACTGCCAACAGTTTACACAGTTTATTTACAAGGTTTGAAGTTAATTCCAGCTTTTTCTTTGGAGTAATCTATTTTGTTCCTTAGGTGCTTCCAAAGTCAGTAAGACTCCTCACTAACAGCACGTCTGCATCTTTTGCCTGCAAACTGCTACTCATGTATGGCTCCAGGTCTGGTGAAAATTCCCTCCTTAAAACTGTTTCTTAAAACTGGAAATGCAGAGGACTGCCCTCAAGCCTATTTCTTGTCAACAGAGCAAGAGTCTCTGCCATAAAGGTTTGAACAAAATGATCTACTCTGTAAAGATTACCAAACCCACTCAATTTGTTCTCAAAGAGGAAATGTCTACTTAGTGTTTGATTTCCACCTTCATTCTTTTCAAATATGAGCTGACACATATGTATTTCCCTTTGTCTCCGTCAGTTCGATATCCCCATATTTAGCTGAAAATATTTTAATATGCTACTGTTTCTCCACAAACATGATCATATCTCAAATAATGACATTTTCCTGGTTTTTAAGGTACAATAATAACTTGGTCTCAGATGTTTATTAAAAAATAGATAAAACTTAATTTTCCTTTCAGTTTCACTCCAGATTACTTGCATTACAATTCAGAATCACTAATTATGCCACCTCCAATTTTTTTTGGAAAATCATCCCAAATACTATGCCATTTAATGAAATTCTCCTTAAAACCTATTTTCAGCCAAATCTTGGGAAATTTAAATATAGCATATTAAAAGATACAAAGGTATTTCCAATGTCACAGAATTATTTCAGAAACTATTGACTAGACTCTGGTTTTCACCATATGGTCCTTAATAAAACACAATTATAAAAGTACTTACATAAGTAGGTAAGCAAGTAAATCATTTAAGACTCCATCTACTAGGACTGTTCCTATTTTCTGATTACAACAGAGTTTGTGTCTGGTTCACAGTTCTATTTGCAATGACACTGGATTATCATTGTGCTTAGGAGTCTGCGAGGCATGAATCCATCGATGTGTAAACATAAAAAAATACAACTCATAGTTTTCTGATGAGATGGGGAAATTGTACATGTCTTCCAAGGCACATCGGGAAGAACTTGCATATATCAGGGTCACGACTCAAGAGAATAAAGGGGCTGATAGATGGGAAGCATGCATTGATTAAGGCAGAGGTGTTCACCAGCCACCAGGTAGTCTTAGCAAAAAAAGAAAAATACAGGTAAATGATGGAAGACAGGGCATTAAAAGAGACAAAGGTGCTCACCAGGACAAGGATGCTATGGGTAGCTCTGGTCTCGGGAGAAGATCGACGTGAGATGTTGTTCCTATGAATGTGTCTGACTTGGTGCTTGTGCCTATACAGAAGGAAAACCATGGCCCCACTGGCCCACATCATGAGTCCTAAACACAAAACATCAGGGGTGGATATGATCATTGAAGGCAGTAAGTCTCTGCTTCTGTCATGATGGTTAGAGGAACAGTATCCAAAATCTATGGTTGCTGTGCTATTTTCTTCACTCCTTTTTTCAGTCACAAACATAGGAACTACGGTGTTTATCAGCATGTACAGGATCCAACAGAAGACACTGGAGGGGCCAGTGTACCTGATAGCTTTTACTTTAAGCTCTGCCCACCTGGAGTTCCTGGGGCTAATTGTGATGGCCTGAAAGACACTCAAGAGGCAAGTGTTGCCGATGGATGCACCCCTGCTCACCCTATGAACATAGAAAACAAGTTTGCATCCAGCATCATTAAGAAAATGTTTCAACCCAAAAGCTGTCATGGTCTCTGGGATTCCTCTTGAGAGAATGACCAAGGCGTTGGCCACTGTCAAGTGCCTGATGATCAAATCTGTGGACCTTGACCTGTGTCCACTCATGTACAGAAAAAAATAGTGACTTAGGAGGGAGAAATTCCCCAGGCTTCCAATGACAACCTGAGCCAGGAAGATAATCCCAATGTTTAAACTCATAGAGGCATTCTATTATGTTTTTCAGGACACAACAGTTACAGTCACAAATACAGGATTCTGATTGGAAATATGGTTGTGGGCTATTGTTATTATGGAAAATCAAAATCTCTTTGTACTATTACTTCATCCTGAGAATATATTTTAAATATAAATTTCCTTTAGTTAAAATGTTTATAAAATGTTATACATGTATTAATATTGGACTTAAAATGCATGAGCCACCTTTATTGATGCTTATTTAATATTGGCAACTCTGAGTTAACACCTAACATTATTTTCCTTTATCAAAGGAAGAGAATTTATATGATAGGAGACTGACAGATTAATTGGTAGAGTCAGGACTAGACCCTGGAGGTCTGGGTGCAATGACATTGGTGTTTACCACTGTGTTCTTATATAGGAGCTTTGTTTGAGCCCTTTAAATATTCCAAGTAGATATATAAATTACCATATTTCAAACTTGTTTTAATTTCTACATTCAATTATGCTAACATCAATCACCTAAACATTTATCATACATTTATCATATTTATTCATCACAAATTCACAATAAGAATAAACATTCTAAAGTCTTCATAAAATGTTTACTAAAAATAATTTTCTATTATCACGTTGGATTTACAGAATATGGGTCAATATGAGTACTGAGATAACAACAGAATGAATTATATCATTTATTTTCCTAGATGCATCTAACACATAATTTTTTTAAATGATACTGTTTACCCTCCACAGTGGTACTTGAAATTTAAATAATCAATATAGGAGAAACACAAGAAATGCCATGAAAATGACACTAAAATTTTATAAACCAGAGAAAGCATCTTCACACTTTTTAACCTGAAAAGAGCTTCAGTCCTTAATTTCTTCTATTGTCTGAATTCCTCAAATGTGAAGTTAATTTTCGTTAAAGCATCCTTTCCTAACACGAAGGAAGAAAACAGCCCCAGCAAGGTCAACAGTGCAGGGCTATTTTCAGGGAGATTTTATTAGCATCTTCTTTAGGCACAGCAAACATAACTGAGAGAAAAACGATGACAGGCCAGCACATCTACCCAGTCACACTGTTCATACAGAGATGGGCGATTCAAAGAGCTTCAACCAACCCACTATCACATTCACAAAAATTTTTATGGAAATAACTTTTTTAACTATGAAAACATTTCTGTAATTTCTGCAGAGAAGCTCAGATGAAAGATTGATTTCTGAATTACAGCCTTAATGATCATAAAATCAGACTTCATGACTGCCTGGGGCAAATTTCAACAATCACTATCACTGAGGATATTATTAACATGGATCTGGAACATTAAGAGATTGGTGTAGGGTCTCAGACCCCTCTCTCCACAGCTCAGCCATGTCTCAGAACTTGTTCTTCCTTGCTCTGTGGGTTTGTGCTGAACCAATCTCTAACCAAGAAATTCACCTTCCCAGACATGAGCACTTACCCAGAACCTGATTCACCACTTTCTAATCTTTCAGAATCAAATTTCACAAACTCAGCCAAGCTTCTCTTTTCTACACCAAAGTGGTGAGTGCAGTGTGAGCAGTCAGGAAGGTGTGTGTGAAGGAGGCGGCCAGCACTCAGGATATAGGCTTCTCAGGACTCTGTGACCTCAACTCCCCACAGAACTGCAATCACCAATTCCCTTGTAGTTGCAATGACAGTGAATAGCAGAGAGCTTAAGACTTTTCTTAAACACAAAACAGACTTTCTCCCAGCTCTCAATTCCCAAGTAGGACTACATGTTTCTAGAGAGTATCACCAAAGAGACAGGAGAAGCACTTGGGAGTAGCTCTCCTTTCTCCATGACATCTGGATCAGCATGTGGTGAAGTAAAGGACACTCAGATGTGACAGATGAGGGACTGTCTGTGAATAGCGGGTATTTAACCAGATCCCATGCTTGTCCAGGAAGTTCACTGTCCTCAACATGCACTTATTTGTTTATGCTCAGCCTCAGGACTGCAAAATCACTGAAAGATTATGTGCATAGACAGGGATGAACACAAAGGATCTGAGCAGGACTTCTCAAGTTGAGAGAAAGGAGAATATGGTACAAGGGCCACACACTAGAAACCACTAGGAGTGACTCAGCAGAAACAGAAAAGGCCACCTGACATGGATATTTTCTAGGAATATGTCTTTCATTAATATTTCCTCCAAAAGAAATCAAATGCTGAACTAAACAATGTCCAACAGTATTTATGAAAGGGTTCCCTCTCAAAGAAAGCACTAAGCAATATGGTTTATCTTACAGCCTCTTCATAGGAAACCCTTCCAATTTAGGCCTCTCAAAGTACTGAAGAGTAATAGTTTACCAAAATCTTACAAAAACTTCTCTATACAGAACAATCTCCTGTATATCTAGGGGGTCCAAATTATGAAATAGAATACTTACAAAATCCTACAAATAAAAGATTACTGGATGATCAATTGGAGCTTATACTGGGAATGCCACTTTTTTTTTTAGAAACTTCATTAAATAATCTTGTTCAAAAGTTAAGGAAAAAATATATGATCATGTTGACTGATGAAGAGATTTGGCAGTTTCTGCAGGTGATAAAAAAATATATTAATGACATCAACCTGATAAAACAATGTCACCAAGGTTTAAATATGTTTCTCAGCTATATAAAAATAGGTTAATTTCCACTAATGTCAGAAAGATTATTAAGTGGCCCATAACACATCAAATGTTAGATCACCTTATTGAGACATTAGAAAAGGAAATTAACCAGTCTATAAAGGAGTAAATCCACCACAGTTTACAAGGTATTTGAAAAGCTCAAAGTATTAATTAAACATCAAAAAAATAAGAGAATAAGAGATTAACTTTAAGAACACAAGTCTCCATATCTATCCAACCATCCATCTATTTACCAATCATCTAACTATATAGTCTAAACCAGATATGACCTATTATGGGAGACAGGGTACAATTAAGAAAAGTATAAGCCTTAGATAAAGCTCTTACTCTTCTATGCATAATAGAAAAAAGTAAAGTATAAGCCAGGAATAAGTCTAGTAAGACATGTGCAAAATTTACAAGCATTTTCCATACACACTTATATAACACATTTATTTATGTATAATATACAAACATTTGTAGAAATGAAAATAAAATCAGATTCCTGAATTGAAATGATAAAGCCAATCTTTGCAACACATTTTATATTGGAAGTAGAAATTTTATTGAATAAGCAAAATGTACATTCAGGAAAACCCTGAAGAAATGAATGAGGTTAGTCCTATCAGATATGAAGTCACATCACAAACACTAATAAGTAAAATGCTGTGATACATCTTACACTGAGTAAGTTGTGAACTCCCAATGAAAGCTTTGCCATGCTCATTACCTCTGTAAGGTTTCTCTCCAGTAGGAATCCTTTCAGGACTCCAAAGGTGTGAACACATGGAAAAATCCCTACCATATCCATTATATTTGTCAGGTTTCTCTCCAGTAAGGGTTCTCTTATTTGAGAAAGGTTGGAAGGCTCAGAAAAGGTTTTGCCAAACTCAGTATATTTGTAAGGTTTCTCTCCAGTATGAATTCTCGGACAACACCAAAGGTGTGGACTTCACAAAATCCTTACCATACACAGGACACGCCCATGGTTTCTCTACAGTGTAGATTTTCTGATGCCTTGTAAGTTTTGAGTCCCTGTTAAAGAATTTGCCACACTCATTACACGTGTAACAAACATCTCTGCTCAGAATGAATTCTTTGATGATTAGCTATGACTGAGCATTGGTTAAAAGCCTTCCCACAGACGCTCTTTAGTGATTTCTCTAACATGTGAATTTTGATGCATAAATAATGAGAAGTGCAGAAAATTATTCCCATACTTGCTAGATATTGGTTTTGAAACAAAGTTCAGTAATATATGGCTGAAAGCTTAATCTAGCCCATTTTCCAAATAGTTCATTTACCTAATTTCCTGAATAACCTGTTTTCTTGTTCTTTATTCCTCATACATGTTGTGTTAGTAATACTGATTTATACTTCTTTTTACAGAAGCATTTTGCTTTAAAGGGAAATTATTCCAGGCCTTGCTATTTTGCTGATCTCTTCTATCAGAATTTTATTATGGGTTGCAGTCATTCCTTAATCATTTAAAAATTCATGTATCCACTGACTCTCAAACTCATGTGAGGGGTCAGTGCTATGGTGCAGTGGGTTAATGCCCTGGCCTGAAGCACTGGTATCCCATATGGGCACCAGTTCGAGACCCGGCTGCTCCACTTCCTATCCAACTCTCTGCTATGGCCTGGGAAAGCAGCAGAAGATGGCCCAAGTCCTTGGGCCCCTGCACCTGCGTGGGAGACCTGGAAGTAGCTCCTGGCTCCTGGCTTCGCATCAGAGCAGCTCTGGCTGTTGCGGCCAACTAGGGAGTGAACCATTGGATGGAAGACCTCTCTCTCTTTCTCTGCCTCTCCTCTCTCTGTGTAACTCTGACTTGTAAATAAATAAATAAATCTTTAAAAAAAATTCATGTGAGTGACTTGCTGGATTTCCCTGAAATAAAATTCATCAACATCATGATTTTGTTGAACTTGTTTTCAAGTAATGCTCAGTAACCAAGTGCTATATAATAACATCTACATCATTCACTTATCTCATCACAGACCATCACAAGGAGAGAAGTGAGTACAGTATAATAGGGTATTTTGAGAGATGCCACATTTCCTTAACTTCTACTGCAGGATATAAATAGTTCTATTTTCTTATTATTGTTGGTAATCTCTTACTGTGCCTAACACAAATTAAACATTTATCATAGGTATATATGTTTAAGAAAAATATAGTATATATAGGGTTCGGTATTATCCATGGTTTCAGGTACCTTGAGCGTCCTGGTTCCTATGGATAAGGGAGAACCACAGTAGCCGAATATTATTTGCTATGCTTCTATTCTGATACAATATATTTGAAACAGAAGACAAAATGGAATTTTAAAAATTCAAACGACTTCCAGGATTACAGTTAATAAAAAATAAGATGATTTCAAATCAAAGCAGAATGCCATGAGCTGGTATATGTCACCAAAGCTTACATACTTCAGAAGTCAATTATTTTCAGAAAAGCAGAAATTCAATAAACCAAGATTTATCTCAATATGCTTGAAAAAGAAGTATTAGTTGTTTGTAAGACAGCTAGAAATCAAAGAGTGAATGCTGAAAGAGAACAAAAATATGAGACTTTTAAAAGACCATGCAGTGGCAGACTCATCAATTTTCTTGATCCATTTCACCTTCCCCGGAAAAGGGGAAAACTGAACCCATAACTGACTGCTACAGTCTCTTATCTTCCAGCTGCCTAGCAGTTGCAAAGGAAAGTTACCTTCCAATGAAAACGATTTTAAAATGTACAAGTCTTAAAGACACGCTGCTTTCTTAGTCTCGTCTGTATAAACAATTATGGCAATTTTAAATGAAAAAGAATATAAGCCTACAAATCACATTATACAGTGTGTGTATGCATCAAATCATCACAGAATACTCCAAAAATAATTTTTCTGTCAAGAATCTTAAAAGCTACAAACAACTTGTATCATCCATATCTAACCAACACATCATTCCTGAGGATCTCTATTCCCAGTCTTCTCCTGGATTTATTTACAGCTATTTATGTCTTTTTGTCTGATCTGCTGCACTCTCCTCAATCTTTGATTGTCGCTCATCGCCACACATTTCTTCCTTTCTCAACACCATTTCTGTGCTCTCTCTAGTCTCCCTGCCCCATCCTGTCGTTCTCCCCATGTGTGGCACCCCCAGCAGAATAAGCTGCTTCTGCTCTCCCAGTCCTCCCTGGCTCCCCCACCCTCGTCTCCTTCAATCGGTCTGAAGCATCTTACCCTCTCTTGCCTCCACCTCTGTTGACCAAGTTTAACTAAAGCTTAACTTACATGCTTTGTGTTCCGATGGACTGGTGAGGATAAACAGCTGAAAATGGCAGTTGTCAAAAACTGGACTTTAGAAAGGTGGTTTAAGCTAAACAAGGGGCTGTCCAGTAGTTCCTAGAAACAGTTTTTAGCAGAGTCTCCCTGTTTTTGCCCCCATTCATCTCTCTGGAGATCTCCAATTTTTCCTCTATTATTTCTGTTTTCTCTTCTTGTTACTTTCCTCAGTTCTTTTCTCCTTACTATTATATAACACACACACACACACATATATAATATATGTAAAGTTTATTTATTTGATGGGCATCGGCAGAGGGAGACACAGGTAGAGAAGATGCCCAGAGCTTCATCTGGGTCCTGCACATGGGTGCCAGGGCCAAACACTTGGAGGTGTCCCAGGCGCCGTAGTAGGCAGCTGGATGGGCAGTGCAGCCCGGGCTCCACTGGCGGCCAAATCTGGGAATCCAATGCGCTCGGGTGGTCGCCCAAAGACCCAAAACTCCAGCCCAGTAGATGCAAGAGCAAGAGGATTTTTATTAGGTGTTTGCGCAAAGGGCTCCCCAGCACCACAGGCAGTCGAGAGAATGAGAGAGCCCCAAGCAGGGGTTACAGCAGTTTTTAAAGACAATAGCCACCTGATTACCATATGTATGTGGGGCGTTTGGTGATTAGCTATTTTGAAGGGCAAACTGGTCACAGAACCTTATTGCAACTCTTTTCCGGACTTCTGCAAGTGTTATCACGTGAGACAGTTACACAGAGCAGTTTCCCAAGGCAGTTTCCCAAGGTTATTCTGCAGGCAGGTGGAGACACAGTTATTTTAAGGGCTGTCTACTGTCAGCAGCTAAACTTTTTAACCCTTTACTATAATATTATTTTAATATTTACTTTTAGCAGGGGTCTTATATTCCCTCCTCTTCTTTTTGTACTGATTTTAATCTTAAAATTTACGGGGCTTTTCTTAGTTTAGCCATAGAGTCCCTGATGACCCCTGAATGATCAGTGTAGAAGCAGCACTCTTTTTTCAGGGCAGCACACAAACCTGTTTTCTTTAAAAACAATAAGTCCATCCTCCTTCTGTTCTGCAACACTACTTTTGAAAGCGATGTTAAAGACTGTTCTAGCTTACTGATGGTCTGCTCCAGGTCCAGTATATTGTCTTCTACTGCCCTATGGAGGGCCTGATATTTCTGGCATTGATTATTTTTTTACAAGGGCGGCGGTGCTGTTCCCACACCTGCCGCAACCCCCTTTTTGTTTAATTGAGAATGGCCTCTGTCTTAGGTTGCCCTCAGTCATTCCTGTCCTTACCCATCATCGGTAACTCTTGGCAGCTTGGCCTAGAGCCCTGTCTTAGGTTGGTACAGGATGCTGAGTGTCTTACCCGTCTTTGAGTACCATTCCAGCCTGACATTAGGTGAGAGATGAAACATACAGCCAAATATTAATTATTTTTTATTACAAAGGAGATTTGGTAGCGAACTTGAACCAATTCTTCAGCTATATTGGACAGTCCAGTAGCAGTAAGATTAACTGTTTTGGTCACTAAACATGCAAGCCTTCGCAGTCCACGGTTATTTCCAAAGGCCAGTCCAGTAACACTACTGATAAACCCATGGCAAGGGCAGTGTCCTCTCCTATTAGGATGACATTGCCATTACAGTCTTCAGGTGAAGCATGCCGCCGACGCACTCTATCCGCCACTGTAAATACAGATGTCAGCATTGGGACCACACGGCCCAGGGAGCAATTGTGGAAATTATCAGAGGCTAATGATATTGGCTGCATAGAAAAACCCATCCCTTAGGAGCCCACGTCCCATTCCAGTACCGCATCAGGTCCATTCCATTGATTGGTGATAGGATCCCTCCATTTCACCATTGCTCTTTTCGCAGCAATTTTAAAACAGAATTTAACAGAGACATCAAGACTTGAACATAATAGATTACTTTAACTCATTGCTTTAACAGAGGATCAGATTTTGATTTTATGTCAAAGAAAATAGACTAATAGTTTTATAACTGAAAATGTCTTCTTTTTATAACATTTTGTAACTTTCTTACACCTTCTGTAACTTACTCAAACCTTCTATAACTTACTCAAACCTTCTGAAACTTACTCAAACCTTTTGTAACTTACTCAAACCTTCTGTAATCCACAGTCATTCTCCAGGTTTCACCTGATTTCTTAACATGCCAAATTAGATAATTTCTTTTAGTGATTACGGGAATCATCACTCCAGCATTAACATAATTTTTTACTGTTTTAGATATTTTTTATGTCTACCTGGAATTCTGTATTGTTTACACTGAATAACCTTAGTTGTCTCTGGCAGCGGCACAGAGGCTTGATATAATTTTTTTATTACCACCTAGCGGTTTGACTCCAAAGGGCAGCATTTTTTTTAAATTTATATTTATTCTGTACCGCTTTTTAAAAATTGCTTACACATGCATCAGTATGCAGATAACAAAATTTATTTTTACCTCCCCAAAGCCTATAGTTCATTTCCCTTTTCTACTGGCACTGATTGTAAACCTCAATAACTTGTGGAGGCTGTGCACTCCATAACTTGTCATTTTAATTTTCACTCAATCCTGAGCAGAGAGCCCATTTCTTTGCCAAAGAGGCCAACTGAGGGTCTTTCCAGCCAGGAACATCACAGGCTACATATGCAACTTCAGTTTTGTTTTTAAAGAAAGGTATTGCTTCGTATACTTGCAGAACCTGCCAACTTTGCCAATTTGTGACAGCAAATTATTTTTCAGCTGTCTGCTGTGCACAGACTTAGTTACTTTTAGTTTAATCTGCAAGAAATACGCTGCAAGCCTTGTAGTGCACACTAAAATTATTTAGAGGAAAGACGGTAAAGGAGCATAGATTAACAGAATGTTGCAATAAACATGGCTCCATTGCCATAATGATATTATAGCAAGAGGGTCCACTGACCCCTGTAGGGAGGGCCTGAGGCTGGCCCCGCTTTCAGTTTTTCTGAACTCTGTTTTTTTTTTTTTAATGAATTACCTTTTTTATCAGTTTTGGAGTGACATTAATTGGCCCAATGCCTTTCCCTTTTGCACCGGGGGAAAATCCCAGGAGGAGCCTTATTTTGATTTTTGACTTTTGGACAATTTTTGTACATGTCCCTGCTGTCCACATTTATAGCCCTCCTTGATGATTTTTTTATAATGACATACTATGCAGAGCGGCAGGTCCTGAATGTCCTGTTTTTAAGTGAATCCATTTTGTTAATCCCTTATCAAAGGGACTGTTACAGAACACCTCAGCCACAGTAGCCAATCGATCCATGTTTACATTGTACTTATGTTTAGCAGAATTTATAGTACTGTGGGCATCACTAGGCAATCTTCACAAAGCACCGGAAAAGGATCCATACTGAGAATCAGACATTATCAGTAATCATTACAGGCATGTTTAACATTCAGCTTGATGTGTGTTCCCCTGGGATGAAACAGCAGCAGCAGAGGCTTGTTCTGGCTCCCTCTTAAAGCCCCCAAGGACAAGGGTGCTCATTGCTAAGATTTTAGGCAAATAGTGCGTCCCATCTTGGATCTTGGCCAGAGAGCCGAGACACGAAGCATGCCCACCTGTTTATCAGAAACATTCCTTTATCCTTCTACCCGGGAACTGGCCAGGCTCCCAAGGAGCAAGAGAAGGTCATCCGGCAGCAAACTTACTTGTCTACCAGAGCCGAACCTAGATACAAGCCTCTCCATCCCAAAAATCTGTCCTTACATTTGGCCCTAGGGTTGCATTGAGAGGTAGACATAATTAACACATTATAAGAATACAATACAAGTTTTTTATACAAGTATATATCCAGCAAACACAATAATATTTAAGGCGTTTTAAGGATAAATTGAAACATATTTGAGGGGGAATTAGCTTCTTGGGCACTCATGTCAGGGACATAAAAAACAGTACCGTTCCAATACAACAACTCAAGCTGCTGCAGACAGCCTGAGAACTGGCTAGACAATCCCATGGCATGGAGATATGAGGCATTGTTACTTGTTAAACAGACATGTTGAGGCGCACACAATTAACAAATGCGCTAACATTTTGCATTACTCTGAAATTAGTGATTCGGGTTTCATTAAATATTTGTAACATCTCTTTTTGATAAGACAACAAATTTTTCAGTGGATGGAACACGGTGGGTAACCATTTAGCCATAATGATAGTAGCCTCTTACTATCTGTAATTGTTACATTCTTGTAGGTTTGTGCAATCTTAACTATTTGCGGCATATTTTGATTAACATTTTTTTGTAAAGCAAACCAAGCATAATCTGTCCAAGCATTCCTATTAATAATAAGGGTAGAGTTAGTACATAATACAAAAACAGAATGAGAAATGTTTGAGGTGATAGATATGCCATTTACCATAATCTGATTCTTATATACATGTATTAAAGTGTCACAGTGTATGTATATAAATATGTACAATTATTATCTTACAATAAAAAAATTTAAAATGAAAAAAAAAACCAGAATGGATAGCCTGGACACTTTGTCACCATAATTCCTCATTTTACATAGTAATATTAATTTTACAACAGGTAATATTTAAGTAAAATATTTAAATACAGGGTGAGGGCTGTCCAGTGTACACTGATTTATATTTTTTTACTCCCAGTGTTTCTTATTTACAACACCCTCTTCAGCAAACCAAGGACAAATTTTTTTAACAGTGCTGATAAATTGCTCTACGGTTTGTTTCTTTGACCCTATTCTCTATATCTGCAATAAAGTTTTTCCAGCCTTTGTCATGGCTTGTTTTGTTTCTTTAAATGCACATTTAAATCTTTTTTGAGTAAATTTTAATGTTGTTCATCCACGACTCCTTCTGCAAACCAAGGACTGACTATTCCTATGGCATCAATGAACTGTTCTATGGCTCACCTTTTTTAACCCTATTTCCTGCATCTGTAATGGAGTCTTTATAGCCTTTATTAGGGGAGGGTCTTGGGTCAGGTCTTCCCACACGGTGATATAGGGAACCTGGTCAGGGTGTCCGTGGGGTCCTGGTCAAAAGACTCATGCCTTGACCTGTGAGATAATATCAGCATTAAAAGTCCCGTCCCTTGGCCAGCCGACCTCAAAGGTCGACCATTCTGAGGAACAGAAAGTCACCCACTTTTTATTTTTGACGTCGATCGACTGATTGTGTGCACAGTTTTGAACTTCTTTTCAGTGGCCTAAAGTAAGGCTTAACGGGGTGATTAGGTGTTGCCCCATGGGTACGGAGAGAGTAAAACAAACAAGGAGGAGGACAAAAAAGACAGATGCACACAACACACAAGACGAGCCGCGTGGCACCAGATCGGCAGCAAACCGAAAATACAAATTCAAACGGGAGCGGCCAGATAGCCAGGCTCTCCCTGGGAAGGAGAGAGACACTTTCTCTCTCATTTCCCTCAAACCCCCGCTGGAGCGTCCCCCAGGGTAGGACCAGGGGTCTCAGGGCACGTCTGCCTCCCCCACTGGTCCGATACGAATTCAAGTCCTGTACGGGCACAAGGTGCAGACTTAAACACTGACCAGATGACGAGAAGGACACAACCAATAAAACAAGTAGCTTACCTCCAACTGGTCACGGAATTGGGTCTGGGGGGGTGTCCTAATCCCAGACAGGCCCCCAATGAAGGACCCCAAATCTGGGAATCCAATGCGCTCGGGTGGTCGCCCAAAGACCCAAAACTCCAGCCCAGTAGATGCAAGAGCAAGAGGATTTTTATTAGGCGTTTGCGCAAATGGGCTCCCCAGCACCACAGGCAGTCGAGAGAGCGAGAGAGCCCCGAGCAGGGGTTACAGCAGTTTTTAAAGACAATAGCCACCTGATTACCATATGTATGCGGGGCATTTGGTGATTAGCTATTTTGAAGGGCAAACTGGTCACAGAACCTTATTGCAACTCTTTTCCGGACTTCTGCAAGTGTTATCACGTGAGACAGTTACACAGAGCAGTTTCCCAAGGCAGTTTCCCAAGGTTATTCTGCAGGCAGGTGGAGACACAGTTATTTTAAGGGCTGTCTACTGTCAGCAGCTAAACTTTTTAACCCTTTCCTATAATATTTTAATATTTACTTTTAGGAGTCTTACTATATATATATATATATATATATATATATATATAACTTTATTTGATGGGCAGCAACAGAGGGAGACACAGGTAGAGAAGACGCCCAGAGCTTCATCTGGGTCCTGCACATGGGTGCCGGGGCTAAACACTTGGAGGTGTCCCAGGCGCCGTAGTAGGCAGCTGGATGGGCAGTGCAGCCCGGGCTCCGCTAGCGCCCACGTGGGCAGTGGGAAACCCGCAAGGCCAAGGCGGGTTACTGATTTTTCCAGGGAACCCCTTGTACTTTGTTCTTCTGACTTCTCATGGACCCCGCACTGCCCGCTCCCGCTTCCCAGCGTTTCTGCCCCCCTCGCTTTTTCCGGTCCCTCTGTCCTCTCACCACACTGACCGCGATGCGGGAGCCGGGAGGAGCGCACATCTCGGGGTCGTGTAAGGAGGGTGCAGGGTCAGCCGCAAGGGACAGGACAGACAGGGGCAGGGGCCGCCCAAGGAAAGCGGAGGAGGGCGGAGGGCGCGGCCCGCAGAACCCCGGGGTGTGCGCACGCGGCGAGTTGCTGCCCAGCGCCTGCCCAGGGGCCTCGGGGACCAGGCTGAGCGGGAAGGGGGCCGCCCCCTCACACTGCCATTTCCGGAGACCTTCAACGGCGCAGGGCGGACAGCGAGGCGGCACGCGAGGCCCACGCGGCGCGACCACCAAGACCGAGGCGGGACCCGGGCTCGCGAGGGCTGCGGCCGGAAGCGTTCCTGGACCCCTGCCCGGCGGCGAAGGCGGACGGCGACTCGGGGACTTACCGCGGGCGCGGGCACGGACGCCGGGCTGCTCACGTCCGCGGCGACTTCTCAGAGCCCAGGGAGGAAAGAACGGCGGCCTGAGGGAGGCGGGTGAGGCGGCAAAGCCGCCCCAAGGCACCTCGGTGCCGCCTCAGCTCCGAGCTCTCGGCCGCAGGGTCTGAGGAAAACTGCGCGTGCGCACACGGAAATGGCCGTCGCTGTGGGCGGGGCCTGGTGGGGGCGGAGTCACTCGGGGCTCGTGATTCCGTTGGCGTCGTCTCCAGTGTTCCCTGTTTTTCCCGCCGTTTGAAGTGGATGAAGTTGACTGGAGTCCGGTAGACAAACATCGCTCCATACCTACTTTAAGTTAATGCTTCAATCGTTCAAACACCGTTGGGTGAAAACTTAAAGAGTTCTTTGGGTTATTAATGGTTTTAATAATATAAAGCTTTATTTATTTATTTATGCATGCCTAGGGTTGGAGATTCGGGTCCTGTTGCTGAGGCAATTGGTGTGGGAACAGGGACTCCAGTATGGGTGTGGGTGTCTGTGTGGAGCTATGTTTGGGTCTTGCAAAGTCAACTCCCACTTAGAAATTAAGCATTTAATGAAGAGGATGCTTTTCCACCTGCAGAGGATACAAGCTTGAATGTGAAATATGACAGCTATTTCTAGGGAATAAGCCATTCCATGTTGATACCCTGATACCCATCAGCACGTCTTTTCCATATGTATCCTCCATCCTCCTTGGGAGGAGGATCTTATGTGCAGTTCTAGAGACTTCCATAGGAACAAGGCCTGGGGCATCGTTTTGGTTGGGTGACGAATGTGATAACTTAAGGAAACCTCCTACCAGGAAGTCAGCATACTCTTAGGAGGGGATTAAGAATAAGACAAAATTCAGTGTTTTGTGGGAGAAGAGAGCCTTAACTGAAGTTTAATGTAACAAGCATTTTGTTCTGATTGACTAGTGGAGGTAAAAAGTTAAGCTAATTAGGTTAAAAATGGGAATTTGGAGCATTCCCATCTGTCTTTGTTCTAGATAAAAAAGGGCAGTGCACACCAGTCCTATCTAATATAAGGGGGATTTTGGCATTAAACTCTTTCCTGGGAGAAAGTCCTTAACTGTCACTGTATCCCAGGATTGCATGACTCAGGTACAGTACAAGATTTTTGCTACATCTTGTGACACTAGACAGCATTCCAAAACCTAATATATTTGACAGAGCATTGAAAAACTTTAGGTTCATAACAGTAACAAATTTGGCTAGGAATCTCAATGATTATGCCTTCAAATGACATTAAAGGGCTCTGCATCTTCATTGTGGCTGTGTTGTGCCTGCTCTTATATGTACAAGAGTGTTGAACGATTTTGCCCTGGTGCTGGCATTGTGGCACAGTGATAAGCGGCTGCATGGAATCCCCTCATGCAATATTGGAATACTGGGTTAAGTCGCAGGCACTCCACTTTTGGTCCATCCTGTATCCAATGTTGGAATGCTGGTTTGAGTCCTAACTTACTTCACATTGGATCTAGCTTCTTGCTACTGCACCTGAAAAGCAGGGGATGATGGCTCAAGTTCTTGGGTCCCTGCCATCCGTGTGAGACTGGGATGAAGTTCCTGGATAGTACAGGGACAAGTGGCCATCTTGAGAAGACTTTATCTTTCAATGGTGATATGCTCAAGATTAGGAATCCTAGATTCCCTTCAGGAAACATGATGAATATGTCAGGAACCTTGGAAAGCATGAAGGGAGCACCCTTTAGGGAGCAAAGAATTCTTCCAATTTGCTGTGAGGTGGGTGAAATGGGATAGTAGTCTCTCCCTGGAGATCACAGGCCTATTTTTATGCTGTTCCCTCATGAACTAAATGCATCCAGCTCTCCACTGCCTTTAAAACTGACCTCCATGTGTGTCTAGTTGCTGGAAAGTTTTCCCAACTTGCTAGGCTCCTTGATTTCCATGGTTTAGACCCACTGGTATAGCTTATTTTCATTCTGGTCCCATGCTTGAGCCCAGAAGCTCCTGTGTCACTTAGCCCAACCTGTACATGCAGGAATGGATGAGAGGTGGAAGATGGGGGAAGAGTGGAGGGGAGTTTTTATGGTTCCCTGGAAGGACCCAGTTGAGTGGGCCTCTGCATGGGCTCAGTGAATTCACTGTTCAACTGCCGCATGAGTGCTGGATGAAGGATGCATGGATTCCTGGGGAAAGGCTGAGGGAGTGGAGCAGTAGAAGCAGGTTTAAGGGTGGTGATGAGCTCCATACATCATTGCGGTATTTTAGGATGTGTTTACCAGCACACATATTGAGATCAAGATTTTTCCTGCAGGACTTTAGTTGGTAGGAACCTCTTGGTCACAGCTGAGGAATGAAATGAACTTGGGAAGAGAGGAAAGCTATAGTGTGGTGTAGTTGCAGTGTAGTCCAAGCTAAAAAAAGAGTGGGCTGTGATACTGGAATGGCCTGTTGGAGTCAATCAGATTGAACGAAGGCTTCAAGTAGTATTCATTGCAGTAAGTAAGGAGGGAGATGAAGAGGCAACGATAACGCCAAGAAGGGAAGGAATTTCAGAGATATATTTCAGGTAAAATGAATTCATTGTTTTCTTAAAATTACAGTATGAGACTATAACAATCACTCTTTTCCTTCTACATTTATATCTCAGTTTATCACCTTGTGTCATTCAGGTCTTTCACTGAACTAGACTTAAAGGATCTAAATAAACTGGTAGCAAAATATAATCATCGGGGTAAAATGTAAATCCTACGTACACAGAAAACTGTAGTTCTTTTTGCCTGAAATATTTATCTCAGAGTTGCTGTCTAAAATTTACAAAAATAACTATTTTTTATTCATCTTTGGTATAAAACACTATTTGCTTTCAAAGGAGAGTGATCATCATTTCTTCTCTTCTTACAACAAATTGTTATCCTCACATGAAAATTTCTCAGTGTATTGGTTGGCTCTTTCTGATTCATGGTCAGTTAGTTGCAGCAATCCTTTCCAGTATTCCAAAGTGCTTATCTCCCATATAAATATTTCTGGAGGTGGCATTTAACAGATTAATCATGATGCATTTGCCCACAGTTGCATATTATCTTCTGTTTATCATTCTCATTCAAATTAACACCATATTATACCTTAAAATTTAGTGTCCCCCATCTTCCAGCAAACACTGGGTGTGTATGAACTGCACCTAATCAATTAGATTCTTTCACCTTAATCAACCCTTTCCACAAAGTCTCATGTTTACATATGAATGGACTGTAATCAAGACAACAATATATTTCAAACTTCAGTTTGAAAATAATAGTAATGCAGCCTTTCAAGAACCTCAAATGACTGAGTAAAATATTTTAAAAAGTGAAAGTAACAAGATTTTTCCACAGGTCTCCTTGGCAGCAATTACAGATCATGTTTTGATCTTTTCAGTCTTTATAGAATTTAACTCAAAACATCCTTGAGAACGAGAGGCTGTTTACTCTAGCATGGATTCTCTGATGTGTAGCCTGCTGTGAAAAGTTGTTATATTCTTGTTTATACTTACTACATTTGGATGGATTCTTTACAATGTAAATTAGTTGTTGAATCCTGAGGTCAGACTGTTGTCTAAAGGCCTTACCATAATACATACAATTGTATGTTTTCTCTTCAAAATGAATTCTCATGACTGAAAATTATGAACACTTGAGAAAAGCTTAGCACATTCATTCGATTTGCAAGATTTCTCTCTAATGCATTACAAGGGTTGAACTTTGGATAAAAGCCTTACTTTACACAGTGCATTTATCTGGTTTCACTCAAGGTGTGCATTTTGATGTTTAGTTAAATCTGAGCTCTGGTTAAAGGCTTTGTCAGATACATAATTTTCATATGGTATCTGCTCAGTATGATTTTGTGATGCTGAGTAAGGCTCAAATACATATTAAAGGTTTTGCTACACTCTTTACACTTGTAAGATTTCTTTCCACTATGAATTCTCTGACAATTGTCAACACTTGATTTTTTGAGAAAAGTGTTGTTACACGTATTTGCTTTACAATGTTCCTGTTCAGAATGCATTTTCTGATGTCCAGTAAGATTTGCAAGTTGACTGAAGGCTTTACCACACTCATTACATTCGTAAGGCTTCTCTCCAGTGTGGATTCTTTGATGTCATGTCAGCACTGCCTATGAACAGAGCACACTGAGTAGAGGATCCTGGCATGGAGGTGAGATCTGTTGAGGGAGCTTTTGGTTTCTTTGTTATGTGAAGACACCAACTGGGGCAGTGGGCAAGAAACAGTTTCTGTGGTAGACTGCCCTGTCTCTTGGGTGAGGAAATAAGTTTACAGTGGAGCCTTCCCTTAACCTCAGAGCTGAGAGGGAGTCAGCACTGAGAGACATTCTCTCCCCACCTCACTTTCTCTTGTGTTTATTTCCATGTATATATACATATGCTCTTGTGTTTCTGTGTGTTTCTATGTGCACATGTGTAGAGATATAATTAAAATTATGTTCCTTTTCTGTAAATCAATATCAGAAAATTATAAACAATCCACAGTAATGCCAATAAGCATGATAACAAGCTGTGTTAAACTCACTGTCTATTTAATCTGATGTGCTTGTCCCCATGTGTTGGACACTACAGCAGACAAAACTTGGCTGTACGAACAATGACAGGTAAAGGCCTCCTGGAGGTCCGCAGGGCCAACAATCCCTGTCCCTCAGCTGTAGGACGCAAACCAGCCTGGGGATCCCCAGTCCTGGCCCAGGGAAGCCCAGCAGACAAGACCACCCCAGCACACAGGCAGCTCTCACTCACCTAAAGCAAAGCTTCCCCTGCAAGCTCAGCTCCAACTCCCTTTAGGGCAGAAACCCCTCATACCCTATCTAGGCTGAATACAGGCATAGGAAAGGGGGCAGATTCACACAGGCTCTGAGAGAGGTCTTTGACTAGAAACCATCCCGGTCAGTGATCACCTGTCCTCCTGATTGTTTCTTGTCCAGGCCACCAGCCTGCTCCCAGGACCTGGCTTGCAGGAACCCTGCTAGAGTAACCTATTTGAGAATCAGTCCATGCCTGAGACTCATCTTTGACAGGAATCTCACAGCAGGAAGAAAGAAAATTGCCCTGGGGAAGCTGCTTAATTCGAACCACCTGAAACCCATTTGCATCGCCAAGCTCCTTGTTCCATTGGTTAGATTGAGAAGAACATGTATTTTTAACTTTTTATTTGAATCTTTTTATTTTATGTAAAGCTCTTTTAATAAAATTCAACTGAATAGATATATTTGGCTGTATTAGGAGTAGTCTGTAAGCTTAATGTAAAAGTGTATATATTTGCTGGTGTCCTATTATACACTGGGTGACTATAAATAACAAGAATTTTTCTGGATAATTTTGTAAACAAAAGGTTATAGAAGTATTTTGAGGCCGGCGCCGTGGCTTAACAGGCTAATCCTCCACCTTGCGGTGCCGGCACACCGGGTTCTAGTCCTGGTTGGGGCGCCGGATTCTATCCCGGTTGCCCCTCTTCCAGGCCAGCTCTCTGCTATGGCCCGGGAAGGCAGTGGAGGATGGCCCAAGTCCCTGGGCCCTGCACCCGCATGGGAGACCAGGAGAAGCACCTGGCTCCTGGCTTCGGATCAGTGAGATGCGCTGGCCGCAGCAGCCATTGGAGGGTGAACCAACGGCAAAAAGGAAGACCTTTCTCTCTGTCTCTCTCTCTCTCACTATCCACTCTGCCCGTCAAAAAAAAAATAAAGAAAAAGAAGTATTTTGAATGTTTTCACATACAGAACTTTTGAGGAGATAAATATATTTCCCTTGTTGTAGACATTACACAGGATCTATATGTATATCAGATCATCACATGGTTCCCCATATATTGTATTTATTTGTCAGTTATAAATTACAAAATTCTTTAAAAATATTCATTTATATACATACAGAGGAATGATTTATCTTCTTGTATTTTTCATTATACCACTCCCATTGTCCTACTGTCTTAATTCTTGTAGATTAAAATTCTTGTAGATGAAAAACTCTACATTTCCCTTATTTTTGAAGACTGCATAATTAGCTGGTGTAAATAATGTGGTGTTTTCTTCTTTTTCTCAATTTTATTTGTATTTTAGTTACACAAGAGCACTTCAAAAATTTATTAGAAAATTGGAATTAAATGAAAACTTTCTTTTGGTGCCAAGAAATTCTTAAATTTATTATAGTTTTATCATGACATGAGTTGTCCATGACCTTTATGAGAGCCCATGTCTGCCCAAATTTCAAAATTTTACCTTGGTGGGTTTATCTTCAGAATCTATCAGTTTTTACTTGGAAAGTGCATGAGAATTTCTTTACTTTCTTTTTATGATTTATTTATTTGAAAGGCAGAGTCAGAGAGAGAGAGAGAGAGGGAGAAGGAGAGAGAGAGAGAGAGAGAGATCGAGAGATCCTCCATCATCTGGTTCACTCCTCAAATGGTTTCAACCTCTGGGGCTGGGCCAGGCTGAGCCATGCTGAGCCAGGAGCTTCCTCCAGGTCTCCCACATGGGTACAGAGGCTAAAAGACTTGAGCCATCTTCTGCTGCTTTCCCATGTGCATCAGCAGGGAGCTGGATTAGAAGTGGAGCAGCTGGGTCTTGAACCAGTGCCCATATGGGATTCTGACACTTTAGGAAGTTGCTCAACCTGCTGTGCCAAGGAGACTTTTCAAAGCAAGTCACCATTTTGTGACATAAACATTCAACTCCAGCTGGACAGTACGATGGCACTCCAGCAAGTATCAACAGACTTCCTATCAAGTCCTTTTGATCCATAGTAAACCATTGTCAGTGACAAACACACAGGTCTTGAAAGCACTGCACAATGAAACCTCACAACCGAGCACCCTCTGTGCACAGCATGGGTTCAGAAACCAGAAGTCACATTTTGTTGTCTTCCCATTACTACCTGTCCTGACCACAGGTGACCACAGTTCTAACGTCTGAGAGCTCTCAGCCTCTTTTCCACAGCATTGTTGAAATAACACGGCAGTAATCTGTTTAAGTTTTTTCATTCCTCATATTATTTGTGAATATATGTTTATTGCTGCACGCTGTGCATTATTAATTAGCACTGCTTCTATGTGATACTTTAGGGGAGCATTTTATTGGAAGTTTTTATTTCTAAGATTATTTGATCATCTCTTCACGCAGAGAATAGAATTAGGGCACTTTTTTGTGAGGTTTCCTTTGGTTTGTTTTTCTATTTTTCTCTATTGTGTTGTTTTCCTTTTTCCTGCTGTTTTACTGAAGTGCATTAGTATTATCATTACACCTCCTTTTTTGCTTCTCTCTTTTTGATTTTCCTTTGATGAAGATCATTTCTATATTTAATATGACCTAAACTATCACCTGCCACTCTATATTTATTCTGTTCTCTGTCAGGAATCTATTCCTATTCTAAGACCAAAGAGATGTTCTTATCTTTATTTTCATGTAAGTTACATCATTCGTGTTTAAGATTTCATCAACCATTTATTCAGAAAAATTTGGTTGTGTGCTGAATAGCAACAGATAATTTCCCAGTATAACTGGGCAGTTTCAGCTGATGTAGAATATACCATATGATGGTGTTTTTTCTTTTCCCTCACCGATGATGGCTTTCCCAGGAATCATCACATCACCCTAGGAGCTGACTTTTCCACAAAGACCTGAGCACACTCTCCCCATCTTCTCCTGAAGGCTGCACCAGTCCCTCAGTAATGCGAAACAAGGTCCTGGTGTCCAGAATCTTAGTGGATTCTTTATGTCAGATCTTGCATTCTTGTGCTTAGAGCAGAAATCCACCCAGCCGGGGATCATTTCCTCATATACCTCTCATGTCTCCTCTAATTTATCAGCTTCTGTTCCAATTATCAAGGAGTTTTGCGTCACAGATCATTTAGAAAGATAATAGTAGTAAAACTGGGAGTAAGGATGATTGCACAGACCACTGATATGACAAAGGTAACAAGGTACCAACACCACTCACAGCCCTGTCCACTTCTCGACAGTTTTGATAAAGATGGGATGATGGACAAGACATGATGTTCTGGAAATAGGAAGACAAGAACCTCTATGCAATGAGTTGGGGGAGGAGGAAGGCTCGATGGCACCTGGAGTAAATTTGTTCACCACGTGGGCACCAGGAGGTATGAGGAGCCTTCTCTGTCCTGATCATGAGGCTCACATGTGGGAAGTAGGATTGAAACAAACTCCTGAATGGGCCTCGCTTGTTCATTCTCTTCCTGACTGGACTGTGGGCTCAAGGTGTCAGCAAACTGATGGACAGCTTGTAGTGAGATGAAAATGTCATCCCTTTCTTTGGTTGAGCTTGATGGACCGGTCTTATGGAATATGGGTAGCCCAGAGTTGCTCTGTCAGCCTAACCTGACTCTGGCAGCCTTAAAGAAGCAGCATTTATTACATCAATGATGCTGAGCTTAGTGGTCTGAAGTCTCAGAAAGAACTCACTCTGGGGTAGACAGATGTGTGAATCCAGGGAGACACAGGAGCTTCACTGCCAGGCTTCCCATGTCAGCCTCAGGATCTCCTGCTCCCTCTAGGTCAGACCCTGTCTGCTCCAGGGAGCTGAGAAAAGACAGAGTCAGGTGAGAGTCTAGCAGTCTCCTTGGAGAAAACAACTACAGTCGCGTAATTGTTTCTGTTATTGGGAAGAGGGAAAAAGTTTTCACAAACATCCTCAGTACCCCAACTTGACATTCACTGCAGCTGCAGGTGAAAAGTTAATTGCAGCTCCGCAGGGAGGTGAGGTCACAGGCACACACCATTTCTAGTGCCCCAGCTGCTCCAGCCCTCCCAGTGTTGACTCTGGTGACCTTCATGCCAATGCTTGTCCTGACAACGGAGAGAAAGAGAGTCTTCAGGCAAGGAGGCGTCTGGAGTCTGGGTGAGTGATCAGGTGAGAAAGGGGATTCGCCTGTGTTTGCACCTGGTCCTGTGCCCCAGCCTAACAGGAAGCAGGAAGGATTCTGAAATGTGCATTGAGCTAGGACAGGGGGTGGTGTCCTACATCCTGCACCAGTACTTGGGGGCTGCAAAGGAATTTGGTGTCATTCATAGTGACATTTGTTCTTGACGTTTGATGAAAGCATTCATGAAATTTGGTGTTTAATATGTTTAAAGACTACAGTTCCAAAACAAATCTGCTCTTTGGTGCTGTACAGGAGTCCCTGATTCCACTTTCAGGAGTACAAGAGATGCACCAGGAGAGCCCAATGTGCCGGTGACACGGAGCAGGACATAGCCACAGAAACAGTGCATCCCAGTGGTGATTCCTGGGCTAGAAAGCTTTTCTCTAATGTTGTTGTCTAAATTGCTCAATGGATGCAGTGAATGTTTCCTACCAAAAACACCCACAGCTCCTTAATTATGGTTTGATTGTTTTCCATCTTTAAGTCAGGGAAGCCTAGTTAAGGAAAAGGTAGTGGTATCTTGTAGCAATGGGTTTCAGGTGACAGCAGTCAGGTACAAATGTGTCCTTTGACAATTGCTCTGGGTTGCAAATATTTTCATGTCAATAGCAAGCTCTGTAATTTTAAGTTACAAGATAGAGAAGACTGGATACTGTAGAGATTTCATGTAGCATACATGGCTTATACTTCAATCTTTCAAAAACATTGCCTTATTGAAAAAACTCTACTTACGTATTCACTTAAGTAAATATGTAAGTATATGGCATGAAAGTAGTCATGCTGAGTTTCTACCAGAAACTCCTTGCAACTCTTTAAAAAAATGGTAAGCCAAAGTGGTTTGTAGGTACAATTCTTTTTTATTTTAAAGATTTATTTATTTATTTGAAAATCAGAGTTACACAGAGAGGAGGGAGGAGGGAGGAGGAGGGAGGAGGAGGGAGGAGGAGAGAGGAGGAGAGAGGAGGAGAGAGGAGGAGAGAGGAGAGAGGAGAGAGGAGAGAGGAGAGAGGAGAGGGAGGGAGAGAGAGTCTTCCATTCACTCTCCAACTGGCTGCCATGGCTGGAGCTGAGCCGATCCAAAGGCAGGAGCCAGGAGCTTCTTCCAGGTCTCCCATATGCATGCAGGAGCCCAAGCACTTGGGCCATCCTCCACTGCTTTCCCAGGCCATAGCAGAGAGCCAGATTGGAAGTGCAGCAGCCAGGACTTGAACCAGCATCCATATGGGATGCCGGCACTGCATACAGAGGTTTTACCAGATATGCCACAGCTCTGGCCCCTGTAGGTACAATTCTAAGAATGTAATACTATTTGGGGCTGGCACTGTGGCACAGTGGGTTAATGCCCTGGCCTGAAGCGCCAGCATCCCATATGAGTGCCCTTTCAAGACCAGGCTGCTCCACTTCTGATCCAGCTCTCTGCTATGCCCTGGGAAAGCAGTAGAGGATGGCCCCAAGTCCTTGGGCCCCTGCACCCATGCCCATGTGGGAGACCCGGAATAAGCTCCTGGCTCCTGGCTTAGGATCAGTACAGCTCAGGCTGTTGTGGCCAATTGGGGAGTTAATCAGCGGATGGAAGACCTCTCTCTCTCCCTCTCTCCCTCTCCCTCTCCCTCTCTCCCTCTCTCTCCCTCTCCTCTCTCTGCGTAACTCTGACTTTCAAATAAATAAATAAACCTTTTAAAAAAAAAAGAATGTAATGCTGTTCCCTTCTTCTCTCCCTCCTTCCCTCTTGCCCACCCACCCTCCTCTCCTCCCTTTCTTGTTTTTCATTTTTGAGATAGCATATTTTAAATTTACATTAGAGTAAAAAGGTGTAATATTTCACTGAGTAAGAAGTTCAAGAAGTGAAAAGCAAAAAGACCCTAATTTAGTGGGAATATACACAACAGCTATAAAAATAATTGCATGGAAAATGACCATTTCACCCATATGCAATGTATTTCAAAGTAATCGTAGATCATTATACCTGTAGTGGTATAACATTCTTAGCCATTGGTTGGACAGCGGTATAGAAAAGTTTTACAAAACTGTTTACAGCAATACTGATATAGACATTCGTTTCTTTTTTCCTTTTTTTGTTTGTTTTGTAAATTTTAGCTCCCACATATAAGGGAGAATATGCAGTATTTGTCTTTGTGGGTCTGGCTTATTTCACTCACCATGAGGTTCTCCTTTTGCTTCCATTTGCTGCAAATGGTAGAATTTCATTCTTTTTTTGCAGCTGAATAATATCCCATTGTGTATATATTCCACATTTTCTTTGTCCATTTATCTGATGATGGACACCTTGGTTGAATACAAAATTTTGGCTATTGTGAACCGTTAAGGAGAAATTTCTAAGTGTGAACTGAGATAAGTAGAGCATATTGTGAATAGAGACTATAGAATTTGGTTGATATTAACACATGTAGCTCTTTCCTCATTTCCCACACAGGAATCTCAGGCTAGAAGCAATAATTGGGCACTGGGAGCTGATGGGATGGTCTCCAGAGATTGGACAACAGGGATGATCTACTTATCACAGACCATCACTGGAATCCTGGGGAATCTCTCTCTTCTTTCTCATTATCTCTATCTCTACCTCACAGGATGCAAGTTTAGGTCCACAGATTTGATCATCAAACACCTGACTGTAGCCAACTGCTTAGTCATTCTCTGTAGAGGAGTTCCCCAAACCATGGCAGCTTTGGGGATGAAGCATTTCCTCAGTGATATTGGGTGCAAGCTTGTGTTCTATGTGCACAGAGTGAGCAGAGATGTGTCCATTGGCAGTACGTGTCTCTTGAGTATCTCCCAGGCCATCACCATCAGTCCCACCAACTCCAGGTGGATGGATCTAAAAGTAAAATCTCTCAAGTGCATTGGTCCCTCTAGTATCCTCTGCTGGATTCTGAACCTGACTATAAACATCATAGTACCAGTGCATGTGACTGGAAAAAGCAGTGACAAAAACATCACAAAGAAAACTGACTTTGGATACTGTTATTTTGTGAGTCGCGGCAAATACATAGATTCCCTGAATGCAGTCCTGCTATTATTCCGAGATGTTTTGTTTGTGGGGCTCATGTTCTGTGCCAGCAGCTTCATGGTTTTCACCCTGTACAGGCACAAGCAGCAGGTCCAATACATCCATGGGACCAACATCTCCTCCAGGTCCTCCCCAGAGTCCAGAGCCACCCACAGCATCCTCGTCCTGGTGAGCACCTTTGTGCCTTTGTGCACTCTCTCTTCAATATTTCACTTTTTCATAGCTGTATTAAACAACCCCAGTGTGTGGCTGGTGAACACCTCTGCACTAATCGCTGGCAGTTTCCCAACTGTGAGTCCCTACATTATCATAAGTTACTACTCCAGATTACCCAGGCTCTGTTTTGCACCCACAAGGAAGACATAATCCCCTACTTAGCCTGAATGTGCAAATTACATGCATATTCAAGATGACTCATTCTTGACAATTAATTAAATTGTTATCTGAGACTCAGCGGGACAGAAAGAAACTCACCATCCTCTGATTCACACCCAAATTTCTCTGTAAACCAGATCAGAGGCAAAAGCTGTGATCCAGGAACTTAGTTCAGGTCTATTATGTGGGTGGCAGGAACCCAATTACATATGCCTCCCAAGTCTGCACTAGCAGGAAGCTTGGCCTGAGAGCAGAGCTCAGTGTGAACCCTGGAAACTCCAATAGTGGATGTGGCAATTTAAGATTAAAAAATTTATTTGATAGAGTTACAAAGAGAGAGGGAGGGAGAGAGGGAGAAAGTTCAGAGAGGGAGAGAGGGAGGAGAGAGTGAGAGAAAGAGAATCTTCAAACTGTTGGTTCACTCCCCAAGTGGCTGCACCAGCCAGGGCTGGGCCAGTCTCAAGCTAGGAGTCAGGAGCTTCATCTGGATCTCCCATGTGGATGAAGGGGCCCAAGTACTTGGGCCACCCTCTGTTGCTTTCCTGGGCACATAGCAGGGAGCTGGATCAGATGTGGAGCAGCCAGGACTTATACCGGTGCCCATATGTGATGCTGGTGTTGCAGGTGGCGGCTTAACCCACACCTGAAAACAAAGCACAGCTCAAACCCCCTTTTACCCAGAAACACCTACTACATTATGTAGGCTGATCACAGGCATAGAAAATGGGGCAGATTCAGGAAGACTCTGAGAAAGGTCTTTGGATGGAAGACCTCCTGGTCAGTGGCACCTGTCCCCCTGACCGTATCTGGTCCAGACCTCCGGCTGCTCCTGGTACCTGGCTTGCAGGAGCCCTGCTAGAGTCAACTGCCAGAACATCAGTTGTGTGTGAGACTCATCTTTCACACGGATCTCACAGAGGGAAGGACGTTGCTTTGGGAAAGCTGCTTAACTTAGACCACCTGAAACCCATACAAAACGCCATGTTTATTGTTCTAACAGGGAGATTCACATAGATACATCTGACTTTACTAAGAGTATCCTTTAAGGTCAATGTAAAAGTATATATATTTGGTGGTATCCTATCAACAATGGGTGACTTAGGAAACAACATGTTCTGGATAATTTTTAAACAGAAAGATAGTAGACATGCTTAGAATGTTCTCACCATACATAAAGGAGAAGTGTTTAAGAAGATACATGTTTACCTTGTTTTAAATATCACACATATATTAAACCATGTATCAGAACATTTCATGTACTCCATACATATGTACAAGATGCATTTTTCAATTAAAGTAAAAATTCTCCAAAGCTCTGTCTCTATATAAATATATATGAACATATATTTGTAATTTAGGAATTCATTCATCTTTCACCGTGTTCTTCGTTGTATCTCTCCTATTGTTTCTGTCTACTTTGATGTCTTCTTGATCACTAGAAGAAGTATATCTACTTATCTTTGTGAGATGTTGCATAAGTAGTTGATCAAAGTTACATGGAATGTTTTTTTTCTTTTTTCTGTTTCAATCCTTGTCTTTTAGTTATGCAAAGGCACCTAAAATTTTCTTGGAAAATGGAGTTAAATTTGAGTTTCTTTTGATGTAAACATTTCTTGAATTCAAGTATAGTTCTTTCATGAAACACATCTTTGATGACCTTTTGAAAGTCGTTATCTGCATAGATTTAAAAATGTTTTCCTTTATGATTGTAGCTTCAGTTTTTATTAGTTTTTATCCTAGAAAGTAGGAGACTTTTCATAGCTAGTCACAGTATAGTGACATAAAACCTTCAACTCCATCTAGACAATAGGATCCCAATCCAGCAAGAATCTATCAACATCCTACCAACTTTATCTGTATTTAAAACACAGTCAATATCAAACATTCTGGTGTCGAATGAGTGTTTCAATGAAACTTTACAGCTAAAGACCCCTCTGTATGCAGTATTTGTTAAAAAAGCAGTATCTCCTCAATCTTCCCTCAGCTCAGAAATTATATTTTACCCCCAACCTTACTACATCTCTTAATGCCTAACAGGATAGACAACTTGGAGGGACTTTTATATATTGTAATTGATATAATATGGCAATAACACATTTTGTCTTTCTTCATTCTTTATAACACTTGTGAATTTATGTGCATTGCTACAAGTTGCTGTTGATAATTAATTACCACTGCTGTATAAGTTTCCACTGTGTGACTATCAAACAATTTACCCCTGTTCAACCTTACTAGATACTATAAAATATTTTTTCTTCTTTTTTTCACAAATTTTCAAACCCATCAGCCCTCTGTAAGGTCCTGTTTTACTCAGATTCTGCCAACACCCACTGGTTTCTGTTGTTTTAATTTCTTGTATGTATGTTATTGTTTCAGGAAGCACTTTTATTTGCACTTTTTATTGCTAGAGATTTAATTATCTCCACACATGTTATCAGATTTTGGGCACCCCTTTTGGAAGTATCCTTTGGTTTCGTTTCCATTTCTCCAACTTGTCTTTATTTTTCCTGTTGATTTATTGAAATGCTTGAATATTATAGATAAAACTGCTTTTTCTGTTTCTCTCTGTCCATCTCTGTCTCTAAATCTCTTTCTTTTGGTGAAAGCTCTAAATTTAATATAATCTAAATTGCCATTTTCTCTTTATATTTAGTATATTTTGTTCTCTGTCAGAAATCTTTTATTCTTCTAAGACCACATATTGTTATTCTATGAATAACAATTCCATCATGCCTTTTTTTTAAAAAAAAGATTTATTTTATTTATTTGAAAGGCAGAGTTAGCGAGAGGGAGACGAGGGGAGAGAGAAATATTCGATCTGCTGATTATCATGAAATACCAATTGCCTTAGATCAAAGGCAAAATGAGTAAATTAGTACAAGGCTATAAACACGTCTGAAAACACATTATAGAAAATATTAAACATTTCTCTGAGTATTTCCCTACCCTAATTGGCTTTTCAAAGTGTTAGGCAAATTCACACTCTTAATATGACTTTGTTTGATATATAAATACTTCTAACAAAATCAGGTGCCCGAACAAAAATGATCTTTGCTGGGAGAGCCTCTGCTGAGTACCTGGGGTTGGCCTGTGTAGTGAAGAGTCGTTTTTGCCTGAGGGAGGAATGGACACTGCCCTCAGATGCTAGAGATAATATCCAAAGCATGCGAATGTCCTGCCTTTTCACTGTACTAGTTTCACTGGGAATTTGGGCCATCAGAATTTAACAATGTGACTATGATGGTGGCTTCTGGAACATGTCAGTCTAACCTCTGGCAGCGCTGTGATCTAGAGGTATGGTCAGGTGAGCCTCCCTGGTTGGTGATACTCTGTGTGCACTGTCACATGTCACAGCTGGGAGGCAGTGACACTGTCCATGTCTAAACAGAGAGAGAAGAGCTTGAAGCATCTGGTTTGGACCTCTCCAAAGAGTCTGTTCTGTGTGTCCTATGTCCTTTGTCCACAACAAACCATAACAGCTTTCATCAAGTTCTGTGAGTCCTTCTTGCAATTATAGATTCTGAGGACCTTCATAGAGACCCCCAAATTTACAGCTGACTGTTTTGATGTTTAGGTGGTCTTGGGGCTCATTAAACTTGAGGCTGGTGTTTGAAGTAATAGCAGCCTTATGTGGCCACTCTGCCCACTTACTGAACAGTTGATTAAACTGTGATTACTGATGCCATAAACAAGAGTGTCAATTTGTTAAGTCAACAACAGGAATCACTGTGCACTTACTCCTCATGTAGGATCTCTGTCCTTAATGTGCTGTACATTGTGATTTAATGCTATAACTAGTACTCCAACAGTATTTTTCACTTTGTGTTTCTATGTGGGTGCAAACTGTTGAAATCTTTACTTACTATATACTAAACTGATCTTCTGTATATAAAGAGAATTGAAAATGAATCTTGATGTGAATGGAAGGGGAGAGGGAGTGGGAAAGGGGAGGGTTGTGGGTGGGAGGGAAGTTATGGGGTGGGGGAGCCATTGTAGTCCATAAGCTGTACTTTGGAAATTTATATCCATTAAATAAAAGTTAAAAAAAGCAAAAATGCAAAAAAAGAAAAAAGTATCATAGGCCTAAATTAAATACTTAACATTAATCTTTGTTCTGATAATTCAATTATACCTCCTTGTATGCATACAAAGATATGAAAACTAAAACATTAGCAATAGAACTGACATAAGGAAAAATGGATAAATTTCATATATATTTGAATTTTAAATGTTTATTGTCATAATGCTTGTGTATATTATATATTTATGGGGTACATATATCAACATATATTTTTATTGTGGGATGCTTATATAAATCTAATGAATGAACCTAGTACCTCACATACTTACCATTTTTTCAGTGAAAATGTTTAAAGCTGGCTCTCACTAATATTCCAGACTAATGTTAATGAAATTTACTGTATAAAGAAGGGATCTGGGAATCCTGTTGCATGTAAACAGTGATCTTGTAAGTCGGATGCAGAGCCTGAATTTTTGTATTTATTTAGTTTCTAGGAGCTCCTGCTCATCAGCTGACCATGCAGGAAGGAGCAAGGATATAAGGAACTGGAATAGAAAAACTTCATTCTCCCCTAGTAAACCAGAAAGCATGACAAAGAGAATTAAACCAGTACAAATAAATGAAAGATACCTCGGATTCCAAGATCTGAATAACTGATATATATATATATATATATATATATATATATATATATATATATATATTGACAGGCAGAGTGGACAGTGAGAGAGAGAGAGAGAGACAGAGAAAGGTCTTTCTTTACCATTGGTTCACTCTCCAATGGCCACTGCAGCCAGCACGCTGGGGCCAGCACACTGTGCTGATCCGAAGCCAGGAGCCAGGTGCTTCCTCCTGGTCTCCCATGCAGGTGCAGGGCCCAAGCACCTGGGCCATCCTCCAATGCCTTCCCTGGGCCACAGCAGAGAGCTGGACTGGAAGAGGAGCAACCGGGACTAGAACCCAGCGTCCATATGGGATGCCAGCACCACAGGCGGAGGATTAACTTAGTGTGCCACCTCGCTGTCCCCCTGATCCATATTTTCAACAAGGATACCAAGAACACACAATGGCGTAAGGAGTGTACCTTCAATGAATGGTGCTGGGAAAACTGAGGATCCGTATGTAAAGTACTGCAAACACCACCTCAGGTGCATTGAAGAGTTAAACTGATGTATGCGGGGAGGAAGCTAGGAGTGAGGAGCTGAGGTCACTGGCCCTTCCCTGGTGCTCTGCATGTACTGACCAAACACTCTCATTTTCCCTGCAGTAAAAAGGGGCAGCTTCCACAAAATCACTCCTGAGACATGACACTGGCTAAAAATAACCAACATAGTTGCAGACTGCTCATCATATGGTTATAATGAAATTACCATGGCTGACATCCCTACTCTCTTCATGCACCTGAGGCCATTACACTTGCAATACTTCCCCAGTAAAGGGCAAGGAAATGGCTGATACTCAAGGTGCACCCCCAAACTCTACCCCCATGAGTATTCATTTAACCCTCTACAGAGAGCACCCTATGCTTCAAGATCCGAAGAAGGAAAGGACCTGAGCATCTTGGAGTGCAGCCACTCTAGAGTATGCCTGAGCCCTTTCTTGACTGTGTACTTCCACTTTTCATACAAGCAAATCTTACTTCTCTGGTGATCTTCACCTATGTCTGGCGGTGCATCACAATGTCAGTCCACAGTACAGTATTTTCATATATGCTGACACTGTGGAATTACCATATCCATCTAATTAACAAACATTATCACCTGACATCCTCACTGTATATTGCAGTGTATGCATTTAAAAGCTACTCCTTTACTACTGCTCCAGAGCAGTGTTCAGGAACCATCAATGTATACGGGAGTGATCTAGGGATTCTGTTACCTGTAGACCATGACCCAGCAGGGTGGAGGTGGAGGCTGACTTCTAATTCATCCAATTTCCAAGGGCTTCTGCTTGTCAGCTGACCACACAGGATGCCTCAAGGCTCAAATTATCAGAGTAATAAATCCAATAAAACACAGAGAGCCAGAAAACACTGATGAATAAAATGAAACCAGACACACATAAATGAAAATGTATCCTGTTTTCCAGAAGTGGTGGACTTGATATTTTTAAAAGAACATGCTAGCATGTAATCTACAGATTCAATTCAACCTCAATTATAATGCAAAGGTACTTTTAAAGTAATTTTAATCCTAAAATTAATGTAGTATAACAAAAGACCCTATAAGAGCCATAATAATATTAAGAAAGAAAACGGAAAGTCTCACACTCTCTGGTTTTTAATTATATGACAAAGTCACAGTATTCAAACAGTAGGGTCCTGGGAAAGGCTGACACAGACTTTGTAGGCACAGAATAGGACCTGAGATAAATCTATCATACATGATCTGCTAATTTTCAACAAGAGTTTGAGAATAAGATGCGGAAAGGAGAGTCCCATCAATAAGTGGTGCTGAGAAAACCATAGATCCGCATGTAAAATAATGCAGCTGTACCCTTAAAACACACTAAAGCAAAACCAAGTGAAAATGAATTAAACATATAAATATAACACCTGAAACCCATACAGGCAGGGAGGCAGCAAGCAAGGAGGAGCCGAGGTCATCAGGCCCTCCCTGCAGTCCTGCATGCACTGCCCAGCTCCTCCCCAGCCCAGGCAATGGAAAAGCACAGCTCCTGCTAAACCAACTCTGAGAACAGGCACTGGCTGGAAAGAAGGGGCCATCAAAGAAGGAGGTACTTTTCTCTGAAGGGAGGAGAGAACTTCCACTTTACTTATGGCTCTGTCTAAATACTGGCAGAGTTTGTGGACTCAAAAGGCTTCCATAGCCATGGCAGCTCATGACAACAGCCTACAGTGATCACTGACGTCACAAGAGGGTCAATTGTTAAATCAACAACAGCTAAAGGAACAACAGAAGTCACTGTGCTCTTACTCCCCATATAGGACCTCCATCCATAATGAGTTGTACTATGGGAACTGACTGCAATTTTTGTTCCCAAACTATACATATTGTGTGTGTGCATGGGTGCAAACTGTTGAAGTCTATGCTGAGCATGGAGTAGGTCCTCTGTTTATAAAGTCAAACTAAAAATGAACCATAATGAAGAAAGAGATGAGAGAGTGGGAGGGAGGTTGGATGGGAGTAAGGGATGGGTGGGTATGGGGGAAAGAACCACTGTATTCCTAAAATTGTATCTATAAAAAAGTATTCATTAAAAAAATAAAATAGAATACAATAAAAAAGTCAACAATAGCAATCACTGTGCACTTGCTTCCCAGGCAGGACCTCTGTCCTTAATGTGTTGTACTATGAGAATTAATGGTAAACCAGTCTTCAAACACTACTTTATACTTTGTGTGTCTGTGTGAGTGCAAACTGTTGGAATCTTTACTTAGTATAGAGTTGATCTTCCATATATGAAGATAATTAAAAATGAATCTTAATGGAGAATGGGATGGGAGAGGAAGTAGGAGATAGGATGGTTTGTGGGTGGGAGGGTGGTTATGGGAGAAGAATTGCTGTAATCCAAAAGTTGTACATTTGAAATTTATATTTATTAAATAAAACTTTTCTATTAAAAAAAGGTTATGTAGAAAACAAGATGGACATAGATACCTGATCTCTGGATCTTATATTCCACTTGGAGCAGACAGATAATAAGTAATATCTACAATATCAGGTGATGATAA
Organism: Lepus europaeus; assembly: GCF_033115175.1. NCBI lineage: Eukaryota > Metazoa > Chordata > Mammalia > Lagomorpha > Leporidae > Lepus > Lepus europaeus. The sequence goes on from NC_084845.1 coordinate 4,204,048, forward strand.
ATGCTGTTAAAACACTAGAGAGACCATGTGGAATAGGGGTGGCAGAGGAACTGGTTTAGATAGGGTGGCCAGAGGTGGACATAGTTCAAAACTTAAAAAAATAGTGCTCTCCTTCTTAAATAGTGCACAAATCTTCAGCTTCTGCTTTAATCTTGCCAAAGTGAGTCAAGTCAGGAAAAAGATCAGGGGACACAGGGTGAGATAAATGCCATGCTGTTGAGGAGGGCATTAACTAGGCCTATCTTGTTCGTTTTGTGCAAGGAAATGTGTGCTGTGTTCAGTTCCCTCCAGGCTTTATACTTTATACTTTGTATGTCTGTGTGGGTACAAACTGTTGAAATCTTTATTTAGTATAGAGTTGATCTTCCATATATAAAGATAATTAAAAATGAATCTTAATGAAGAATGAGATGGAAGAGGGAGTAGGAGGTGGGACGGTTTGGGGGGTGGTACGGCAGATGTGAGGGGAAGAACTGCAATATTCTAAAAGTTGTACCTATGAAACTTATATTTATTAAATAAAATCTCTCTAAAAAAAACCAAAAAGAATAGACACTGGCACCAGTATGCCTGCAGCATCCAACCTGTGATGACTCTTAGCTCTTTATACAGTTGTTATCATAAATTACACGGGTAACAATGCTACTGCAATCCTCGGCTAAGCCAGGGCAATTCCAGGGCAAGCGACTGGGGAGTCCTGAAGCCCTGCCCTGAGACTCCAGCCCTAGCGACTATTCAGTTACACATGGCCACAGACACTGCCACCTGTGCTTCTAGGCCCTGTTAAGGAGTGGACCTCAACCCTGAGGAGTGCAGGCCACTCTAGAGTGTGCTGGAGTGTGTCCTCTCACTCTTCAGGCACATGAATCCTTCATTTCTGCTGACCTCTACCTATGTGTTGTCTTCAAATTCATTCCTGTTAGAGATAAGAATCTGGACACAAATACCACATAGAAAACACAGGGGAAAAGCTCCCTGACAATGGTCTTGGTGATGATTTTTTTTTTTTTGGCTATGACACCAAAAGCACAAGCCAAAAATGCAAAATATATAAGTGAGATAGCATGAAAATACAAGGATTAAGCATAACAAAAAATTATATAAATGCAACTGTTGAATTGTAAAAAATATTTGCAAACTATACAATGACAGCTATTAGATAACAGCAAAGGAAAAAGCAGTCGGTATTTCTTCCAGAAACAAATGCATAAATTTTAGCTTATATGTTACCTTTTCTCAAACTATGCAGTCAACCAAGACTGCCAACGATTAAGCATAAAGAAAAACATGGGGAGAGAAAACCGTGATACACATTCCAATATGCTGAATTGAGAAGCTAACATGGCCGATGTGGTAGTTAAGGGAAACATGAAACATGCCTGCTACGTCATAGCTTCTCTGAGGGTGCTCATATACTTGTGAATGTCTATGGATGTTATTCTCTTCAGATCCCTGTATTCACTGGAGATTAGAAAGAAAGGAAAATACTGGCAAAGCATTTTTGCTATAAAACCCCTATGTTCTCTGTGATTCCAGACTGTCTTGAGTGTCAGACAAACCCAATGTCTTCTCATGTAAACTACGCTCATCACGTTCTCCACTGCACCTGTGTATCTGAGAGCCTTTCTCAGGAGCATTCTCCCCATTGCTCTACTCAGTACATAAATGATGCTGTGCTTTGGGGTCTGAAGTCTGGGGAAGAACTCAAACTGGAGTAGAAAGAAATCTTCATGAATCCAGGGAGACACAGGAGCTTTGCTGTCAGTCCCTCCCATGTCAGGCTCAGGATCTCCTGCTCCCTCCAGGTCAGACCCTGTCTGCTCCAGGGAGCTGAGAACAGGAGGAGCCACTTTCAAAGACTTTCCCAGCCTCTTTGGAGATTGTAACTACGGGGTGTAATTGTTTTCTTTAATTAGCAAGAGGCAAAGTTTTCACAAATATCTTTCATATCCAACTTTACTTTCAGTGCAGCTGCAGGTGAAAAGATAATTGCAGCTCTGCAGGGAGGTGAGGTCACAGGCGCCACCATTTCTAGGGCTCCAGCTGCCTCCAGCCAACCCAGTGCTGACTGGGGTGACCTTCATGCCAAGGACTCTCCAGGCAGTGGAGAGAAATTTGGAATTTTCTCTGCCAGTGAGAGAGAGTTTCCAGGCGAAGAGGCAATCGGGAGTCTGGGTGAGTGATCAGGTAAGAAGTGGGATTGTCTTGTGTTTGCACCTGGTCCTGTGCCCCAGCCTCACAGGAAGCAGGAAGGATTCTGAGACGTGTGCAGAGCTAGGATAGGGACATAGGGTCCTACACGCTACTCCACACCTTGATGGCTCCTAAAGTAATTTGATGTCAGCCACAGTGATATTGATTCTTGGAATTTAATAAAAAATCATGAAATCTGCTGTCCAATGTGCTTAGAGACCATAGTTCCAAAATAAATCTGGTGTTCAGGTCACCGTGGGAGTCACAGACCAAAATTTCATGATTCCTAGAGATGCACCTATAGAATTGAACATAGCTGTGACTTAGTCAAGTCAAACCTACAGGATTCTTTCAATCTTGAGCCAACACAGTGGGCCTAAGTGGCAGTTTCAGGAAGAGAAATGCTTTTTCTAACTCTGTTGTTGAACTGATCAATGGTAACTGTGATAATTCCTATGGAAAAATTCCCGTGTTCCCAGATTATAATAAGATTTTTTTCCCAAGCCCTTTAATATTCATTTAAACAGCTTAGGCCAAGCAAATATAAACTGCAATTTTAACATCACAAGAAGACTTGTTTTTATCTTCTTGTAAGGGCAGACTTTTTAAGAAAGAAGAGCTATGCTGTAGTGGTGAGTTTCACATGGCAACTTTCTTTTCAATTATACCTACTGACATTTGCTCTGGACTGAAAATATTTTCTCCTCAATTGCAGGTTCTACAATTACAAGTGATAATATATACAAGATTTAGTACTAGAATTTGTATGTGATATACTTCAATACCTTTCAAAAATTTTGACTTATGGAAAATACATTTATTTACTATTTAATCAACAGTATATTGCATGAAAAAAGTAATATTTAGTTTCCACCTTACTTGATTTCACCACAGACTGATGTTAATGTTCAATGGTGTAGGGCACAACATATTTTCTATAGTTGAGTGTCAGTTTTCCTGGTACTTAAACCAAATAATGTTTCAATTGTCTTCCCAATATACAACCAATTTTGAATTATGTAAGGAGATTTTTCCTCCAGGAGAAACATCCTAGAAAATTATAATATAATCAGTTTCTCTGCATCTTAATAAGATACTTGAATGTAAGTCATTATTGATGTGGGCTTATCAAGCAAACTTTCATGCATAACGGTAAGCTAATACACAGAAAATGATGAAACAAATACCAGAAGTCTAAGATGAATTTACCAGGCATGAAAATAGCCAGGTGTACATATGTGTCATGTGAGGACCACAGCTAAGTAGCTCTGTTAGAATAACAGTGTTGTTAATTTGAGTCCTTTAGGAAAAGCCAAGCCAGGTTCAATATTTCACTTTGAGCATAAAATAAAGCTTAAATTTGGACACATCACTAAGCTGAAGCAGCCTGTGTGAACATTTAATTTCTAATGAAATGAATCCTGCTACCTTCTCATGGAGTTATGAAGAACACAGGAATCAGTGCATGTGTCTCTTCATGTCTGTAATTAGCAATGTGTAAATAGCCTTAAAGATCATATATCCAAGTCTTTGGAAACATGTTCAAAAATATTAATCAGTTATGACTAAGTGTGAGCTGATGCAAATGGAGATTATGTGAACAGAGAAAACTGAATTTCAGTTGATATTAATCCATAGAGCTCATGCCCCATCTCCCATACAGGAATCTCAGGCTCAGAGACAATAATCAGACATTGGAGGTGATGGGATGGCTGCTGGAGATTTGACAATGGGGATGATCTTCTTTTCACAAACTCTTACAGGAATCCTGGGGAACGTCTCTCTTCTTTCCCATTATCTCTATCTCTACCTCACAGGATGCAAGTTTAGGTCCACAGATTTGGTCATCAAACACCTGACTGTAGCCAACTGCTTAGTCATTCTCTCTAGAGGAGTCCCCCAAACCATGGCAGCTTTGGGGATGAAGCATTTCCTCAGTGATGCTGGGTGCAAGCTTGTATTCTATGTGCACAGAGTGAGTACGGATGTGTCTATTTGCAGCACCTGCCTCTTGAGTATCTCCCAGGCCATCACCATCTGTCCCAGGAACTCCAGGTGGGCAGTGCTTAAACTAAAAGCTCACAAGTACATAAGCCCCTTCAATATCTCCTGCTGGATGCTGTACATAATAGTAAATGTCATTGTGCCTGTGTATATGACTGGCAAAATGAAAGACAATAATATCACAGAGAAAGTTGATCATGGATACTGTTATGCTATGAACTCTGGAATACACATAGCATCGTTCCATGCAGCACTGGTATTTTTTCAAAATGTTTTCTTCATAGGTCTCATGCTGTGGTCCAGTAGCTTCATGGTTTTCACCCTGAACAGACACAGGAAGCAGGTTCAATATATCCATGGGACCAACGTCTCCTCCAGGTGCTCCCCAGAGTCCAGAGCCACCCAGAGCATCCTCATCCTAGTAAGCACCTTTGTGTCTTTGAGCATTCTCTCCTTCATTTTTCACATTTGCTTGACTGTTTTCAAGAATCCCAGTTTGTGGCTGGTGAACATCTATGTACTGGTTGCTGGGGGTTTCCCAGCTGTGAGCCCCTACATTCTCATGAGCCACGAATCCCGAGTGCCCAGGCTCTGCTGTGCCTACTCCAGAAATAGTGAGTGCCCTACTTAGCATGAACATATAGCTCTATGCATATTTACAGCGGGTAGTTCTTTGACACTTCTAAAATTTCATTTATTTTCTTGAGAAACAGAGACATGGCTTGTCATTTTGTGATTCACCTCCCTAATGTGTGTCACTGCCCTGGGTGTGATCAAAGATGGGATCCAGGAGCTCAATTTCTGGAGATATCATCACTGCCTCACCGGGGTCAGTGTCAGCAGAAGCTACAGCTGGTGTCAGAGCTGGGTGTTGAACCCAGGCCCCCTGCTCTTGAAGGTCAAAGTATCTGCATGCTAACTGCTGGGCCTATCACCTTCCTCCACATTTGATTTCTGGACTCCTTAATCCCTCTCAACTTTAAGTGTGTTTCTTCAAATAGTCCCTGTCTTACAGTGTGCTGGACTAACAGCTGGAATTTCTGGTCTAAAATGAGCAATGAATGGATTCATTATTATAAATGAGTTCCTATGTAGTTCTCACATCAATTCCTGAAATATGGACAACAACTAGTGTTTCAGCCTCCAACAATAATGTGGAGATTATGAACAAGTCATGAGTGTCACTTGCATCAGATATAATGAATTCATTCAGAAATTAATACACTATGGGCATGTAAATCAGCTCCACAAACAGGACCAGCATCTCAGGTGGGCTTTGAAGTACAGACATGGAAGAAAGCTCCCCTGGAGCAATGAATAACATGGAATTTGGTGGAGGGAAACTCAGTTTCCCAGAGTGTTAGCTGTGAAGACCTGCAGGAGTCCTGTGCACCACATCCTTAGGGGACGGAGCCCTTTGAACTCAGATGAAGGAGCTCAGCTATGTCAAACATTTTCATGTATAAATGAGTAGTTTACCTGCATGGGGCACAGGGGAGCACAAAGCATGTTTTGCTGTTTTATAAAAGACCCCAAGGCTGTATAGATAATGAACAGAGCACATTGTCCGGAATAGCACATTGTGACGTGGAGATCTACAGAGGGAGCCTTTTGTTCTTGTAACTGACATCAGTATCTGGGGGTGTGGGGAAGAAACATGCTCCATGGTGCACTGCCCTGTTAGGGGGGGGGGGGGCTGCCATTCACCTTGGAGCCTAGAAGAATGTGCACTGAGCTCCTCTCCAGCTCCCTCACTCTCTCTCCACATGCTTATCTCCATGTGTATGGAGATACATACTTGTGTTTCTATGTTTTCTATGCACACATAGAGATACAATATTAAATGATGCTTCTATTCTATTAACCAATATTGTTGGATAGTTGTACAAAAATCCAAGGCAGTGGTAATAGGAATAACACAAACTGTGTTACAGTCTGCTTTAGTCTGATGTGTGTCCCCATGTCACCACAGTATACAAACCACAGCTGCGAAGCCAAAGACAGCTACAGGCCTCCTGACGGGTGGGCAGGGTGGACACTCCCTGTCCTTCAGCTGTAGGATGCAGCCCAGCAAGGAGATTTCCAGTCCTGGCTCATGCATTTCCAGGAGATAAGACCACCCCAGCACAATTCTACTCTCACAACCTAAAGCAAAGCTTCCCCTGGGAGCATAGCTCCAACATCCTTTAGAACAGAAACACCTATGACCCCATGAGGCTGCACACAGCCGTGAGAGAGGGGGCAAGAGTCTTCAAATGTGAGAAAGCTCTCCAGATGGAGACCCTAACAGTCAGTGTCACTTGGCCCTGACTGTATGTGGTCCAGGCCCCCTGCCTGCTCCCAGTATGTGGCCTTTGGGGGTCCTGCTACAGTACCCTGCCTGAGCATCACTTAGTGCCGGAGACTCATCTTTGACACAGATCTCCCAGCAGGAAGGAAGTTGTCCTGGGGAAGCTGCTCAACTCATAGCACCTGAAATCCAACCATTTGCAACGCCAAGGTGCTTGTTGAACTGGTGTCTCACTGGAGAATATTTGTTTCCTTTCTTCTATGAAGGTTATAGATTCTCTGTATCTATTCAATAAGATCCAAGTGAATTCACTATGAAATGTTTGAATATTATCAGTAGCCTTTATGGTTAATGTAAATACATATATATTTGTGCTGTCCTATTGTACAGTGCGTGACTACAGACAAAATAACATTCTGTATATATCTGCGAATAAAAAGGTAACAGAAATTGTGTTTGTTTTTTACCATACAGAAATGATAAATGTTTGAGGAAATAGATACGTTTACCTGGTTTTGAAGAATACAGTGTATGTATTTATCAGAACAGCATATGATACCGGTAAATATATATAATACTCTTTGTCAAATAAAAATAAAAAATGACTTAAAATCCTATGTGGGCATGCATATATATATATATATATATATATATATATATAAATGAATTCATCTTCTTGTGCATCTTCTATCTGTACTTCCCATTGTCTTACTATAATTTGTTCTAGATCTCTAAATCTATTTTAAATATTTTCCTAACATATGGTGTAATTATTTGATTATAATTACTCAGAATGATTTTCCTTTTTGTGTTTTAATCCTTATATTGTAGCTATACAAGCTACCTCAAACCTTTTTTGGAAATTGGAATAAAGGATAAGTTTCTTTTGATGCTAAAAATTTTAAATTCATGCCAAGAATTTTTTTGACATACATTTTCCTCAGTCTTTCTGAACCCCTGTCAGCATGGATTTCACAATTCTAAGCTTGCTGGGAGGATTTTTATATGTATCAGTTTTCACCTGTAAAATACAGGAGAATTTTCAAAGTTAACCACAGTGTAGTGTCATAAAGCCCGTGACTCCACCTGGACTGTAGGATGGCACTCCTGCAGGACTCTGTCAGCATCTTATCAACGTTTTCTTGACCTGTATTAAATATTGTCAGAGTCAGAAACATAGTTTTTTTTTTTTTAAAGTAAAGTAGGATTTATTTAGGTTGGGAACCTCTTTTCAGGGCAGCAAATAGAGGGGCTCCTAGAGAGGAAGACCCAAAGGGGACTGGTGGCATTCTGCTTTAAGTACAAACTTGACAATCAGATTGGCATTCAGTTACACAGGCAGGGATAAAAACCACCAAAAGACCTCATGTACAATTCTCCATCCTGTCTGGCCCCTAAGGGTGGAGTAGATAACTTGTTTTCACAATAAGCTGTGAGATCAGGAGGAGCTCCCTTGCTATTCTCATGGTAATTTGGAGATTCTGAAGGAAGGAGGGCAGCCTGTTTGTTCTTTGCTAAAGACAATGTTTTGGGGAAGGAAGCAAATATTTTATACCCCAAATTCCATTGGGGTCCCCTGACTATCTATTAACCCATCTGACTTCACACATTCCCTCCTCCAGGATGGAAACCCTAACATCCATTAATGGAACTGGGTGATGATCACTCTGGATGCTTCATGCTGAAAAGGGGCAACTTTGGGAAGGGGGATCAAGACAGGGTTGCAGCAGGAGGTGGCTTCTGTAGGGGGATGCAGTGCCAGCTTGCAGAAACTGCTTCGATTCCAAGTTTCAAACACATAGGTCTTGAGTGCATTTCCCATTCTATTTTCAAACTCAGTACCCTCTCTGTATACAACAGTGGTTCCTAAACCAGAATATCCCCAGCCCTCTCTCATGACAGAAGTCACATTTCACACCCTACTCATTACCACCTCTGCTAGGTGACCACAATTCTAACACATAAAATGATAGACAGTCGCAGCCTTTCTATATCATAACTGAAAAAACTCTCACCAACTCATTTTGGCTTTGTTCATGCCTTATATTGGTTGTGAATTTATACACACTATTTCAGTTGTAGGTTATTAATTAGCATTGCTGTGTAAGATTCTACCATGTGAAAGTTTACTTCTGTTCAGTTATTTTAAAGTCAGTTCCATGAAATACTTCCAAAATGTTTTTTTTCCTTTTTCTATTAATTTTTTTTTTGACAGGCAGAGTGGACAGTGAGAGAGAGAGAGAGACAGAGAGAAAGGTCTTCCTTTGCCGTTGGTTCACCCTCTAATGGCCGCCGCGGTAGCGCGATGCGGCCGGCGCACCGCACTGTTCCGATGGCAGGAGCCAGGTGCTTATCCTGGTCTCCCATGGGGTGCAGAGCCCAAACACTTGGGCCATCCTCCACTGCACTCCCTGGCCACAGCAGAGAGCAGGCCTGGAAGAGGGGCAACCGGGACAGGATCGGTGCCCCGACCGGGACTAGAACCCGGTGTGCCGGCGCCGCAAGGCGGAGGATTAGCCTGTTGAGCCACGGCGCCGGCTCTATTAATTTTTAAAACCAATTTTAAAATTTTATTTTGTTTAAGGAATACAACATTAATACATACAGATTTGGTGGCATGGTGATTTTTGCCTCCTTTCCCACCTCCCTCCATTTACTGTCCCACTCCCATCCTCTACAGAGATCAATTTTTCATTTAATTTTTATACTCACAAAATTAATCCTGCACTAAGAAGAGAGTTCACTGTTTAGCATGAAGAAAAAAATCAAACAAGCCAAAAGAAAATATTGTTCCTTAACAGTCAAGGCAAAGGCTATTCAAAATCAACGCACTTCCAAGCACCAGTTTCTCTCCTATAGATTATCAATGTTTTTAAAGATTCTATTTATTTATTAGAGAGGCTGAATTACAGAGAGAGAGAGAGAGAGAGAGAGAGAGAGAGAGAGGTGTTCCATCTTCTGGTTCACTCCCTGGATGGCTGCAATGGCTGGAGCTGAGCCATCCAAAGCCAGGTGTCAGGAGCTTCCTCCTGGTCTCCCATGCGGGTGTAGGGCCTCAACGATTTAAGCCATCTTCTACAGCTTTCTCAGGCTATAGCAGAGAGCTAGATCAGAAGTAGAGCAGCAGGGACTTGAACTGGCACCCATATGGGATGCCAGCACTACAGGTGGTGGCTTTACCCTCTATGCCACAGCGCAGGATCCCTGGGCACTTTTTTTTTTTTTTACCAATTATAAACCACCAGCATTGTATATGATTCCTGGTCTATGCAGACAGGGCCAACACTAATTTCTGTCACTTTAATTGTTATAGAAGTGTAACTGTTTTAATAGCTGTTTTAATTGCAATTTTTGTTACAAAGGAATTTTATGATATGTCCAAAAGTTCAATAGAATTTGGATATCGTTTTTTCAAAGTATTTTTAGTTCATTTTTCATTTTCCCTTTCTTGTTGCTTATTTCCTGTTTTATTTTTTAAAAAGATTAATTTATTTTGAAAGAGTTATACAAACAGAGAAGGAGAGGCAGAGAGAAAGAGAGGGAGGGAGGGAGAGGGAGAGGGAGAGGGAGAGGGAGAGGGAGAGGGAGAGGGAGAGAGAGTCTCTTCCATCCAATGCTTCACTCCCCAGATGGCTGAAATGGCTGGAGCTGCGACAATCCAAAGACAGGAGACAGGAGCTTTTTCTGAGTCGCCCACAGGGGTCAGGGGCCCCAGGACTTGGGCCATCTCCTACTGCTTTCCTAGGCCAAAACAGAGAGCTGGATCAGAAATGGAGCAGCCTGGACTTGAACCCACACCCATACGGGATGCTGGTACTGCAGATTGCAGCTTTACCCACTGTGCCACAGTGCCAGCACCTCCTGTTTTATTGAAGTGCTGGAATACTACAGAAACAATTCCTTTACTATTTCTTTCTCTCTTTCCTACCGAAATAACTGAATTTTTGATGAAGATCAGCTCTAAATTTATTAAATCCAAACTGTCATTTCTTACTTTTTATTTAGCATGATTTATTTTCTGACAAAAGTTTTTTCTTGTTCTAAGAACACAGAGAAATTCTTCTCTGATTTCTTCTATAAATTCCATACTTCCACTTTATGATTTAAACAGTCATTTATACACAGTCAACTGGCTATGTCCTGGATAACATGTGATAATTCTCCAATAAACTGAGTAGTTTCAATTATATGGAAAATGTCAAATTATGCTTTGCTATTTCTCACCTATGATGGCTTTCGCAGGAGCATCACAACACCCTCGGAGCTGACTGTTCCTGGAGGACTTGTCACTCTCTCTAGCTCTCCCTGATTCCTGAAGACTGCACCAATCCCTCGGAAATGGAACTCAGGGTCCAGGTGTCTAGAGTGGGTCTTTCAGCTCAGTCCGCTGTTGCTCTTATGTTTTTAGGTCAGAAGCCCACTCCATTGGAGCTCATTTTCCCATTTATCACTCATCTTTTCCACTTCATTTATCAGCTTCTGTGTCAAGGATCAAGGATTTTTGTATAACAAATCATCTAGAAAGATGTCAGTAGTATCATAATTGGGAAGAAAGAAAGATGTTTGTGAACAACTCATACAACAAAGGAAACACATCCCACTTCATGGCACTACGCATTTCTCGACAATTTTGACAATGATTGGGTGATGAGAGACACATGCATTCTGGAAATGGGAAGGACAAGGATCCTTTGTGGGGTGGGTTAGTGGACATTGGAATAAACTAGTTCACAACATGGGGACAAGGAGGTGTGAAGAGCTTCCACTGTGCTGTTTGTGAGTTCACACATGAGAACTGAGAGTGAAACAAACTCCTAACTGAGCTTTGCTTGTGCCTTGTCTTCCTGGCAGAAGAATGTAGGTTCAAAGAGGAGCCAAATTGATAGAGAGCTTGGAGGGAACTGAACATAGCACACCATTTCTTGCACAAAACTAACAAGATAGTCCTAGTTAGTACTCTCTGCAGGGAAATTAGGCACACGAGGCAATCCAAAGATGGCACCCAAAGGAAGTAAGGTGGGCGGAACCCAAAGTTGTTTACCACCAAAGCTAATTGGGCATGCAGCATCAGGAGAGGTGATGACGACTGATGACAAATGTACAGACATATGGCTGGTCCTGTAAAAAATCACCCTGTAAAATGACTTTTTAAGTAATTGGTTGGTACTTATGCCCTGCCCCAATAATCCTGTGCTTTTGTGCTTTAAAAGGCTTTGCTACGCACGCAATAAATGAGTTCCTGCTTGACTCGACTCCCCGCTGCATCTGATTGTCTCTGGGATCAAGGGAGGCTGGGAAACGGGCGAGCAGCGCACTTACCTTTCCTTGGCCTCAGTCCATCCTCATTCAGGTGCACTAAGACCTGGCAGCTCTCCTAAACAGCATGGCATTTCTCTCACCCTGTGTACCCGGATATTCTCCCTGACTTCACTCACTTTGGCAAGATTAAGCAGAAGTTGAAGTTTTGTGCACTATTTAAGGAGGAGAAGCACTACTTTTTTTTAAGTTTTGAACTATTTCTTTTTATATGAAACTTTAATATACATAGGAAGCCTCCTCAGAATGTCCATCTCTGGCCACCAAACTTAAAGCAGTTCCTCTGCCACCCTTATTTCACATGGTCTCTCTAGTGTTTTAAGAGCATTTATCATCACCTGATATTGTAGATATTACTTATTATCTGTCCACTCCAATTGGAATATAAGATCCATAAGATCAGAAATCTATGTCCATCTTGTTTTCTACATAACTTTTTAAAAATAGAGACATTTTATTTAATAAATTTCAAATGTACAACTTTTGGATTATAGCAATTCTTCCCCCATAACCTCCCTCCCACCTGCAACCATTCCATCTCCCTCTCCCTCTCCCATCCCATTCTTCATTATGATTTATTTTTCATTATCTTTATAGACAGAAGATCAAATCTATACTGAGTAAAGATTTCAACAGTTTGCACCCACACAGACACACAATGTATAAAGTAGACTGGTTTTACCGTTAATTCTCATAGTACAACACATTAAGGACAGAAGTCCTACATGAGGAGCAACTGCACATTGATTCCTGTTGTTTATTTAATAATTGACACTCTTATTTACCACATCAGTAATCACTCGAGGCTCTTGTCATGAGCTGCCAAGACTATGGAATCCTCTTGAGTTCACAAACTCCAATATTATTTAGACAAAGCCATAATCAAAGTGGAAGTTCTTTCCTCCTTTCAGAGAAAGGTATCTCCTTTGATGGCCCCTTTTTTCCACTGAGATCTCACTCACTGAGATCTTTCATTTAGGTCATTTTTTTGCCACAATGTTTTGGCTTTCCATGCCTGAGATACTCTCATGTGCTTTTTAGCCAGATTCAAATGCCTTAAGTGCTGATTGTGAGGCCAGAGTGCTATTTAGGGCATCCGTCATTCTATGAGTCTGCTGTGTATCCTGCTTCCCATGTTGGATAGTTCCTTCCTTTTTAATTCTATCAATTATTACTAGTAGACACTGCTCTTATTTATGTGATCCTTTTGACACTTAATAGTATCTTTATTATCAGTTGTGAACTTAAACTGATCACTTTAACTAGTAAAGTGGTATTGGTACTTGCCAACTTAATGGGATTTGGATTCCCATGGCAAGTTTTTAGCTTTACCCTAAGTGTTAAGTCTTAGGGAACGTGTGCTGAACTGTAAATATTCTCCCTCTCTCATTCACACTCTTATTTTTAACAGAATCAAATTTCAGTTGGATTTAAACATCTAATAATGATTCTGTGTTAATTAAAGAGTTCAGATGGGTGGAGCCAAGATGGCAGAATAGTGAGGGCACGCACCGATAGTCCGGGAAAAGATAGTTTAATAAAAGTGGAGTTACTATAGCCTCAGGAAAATGCTCAGGAAAAAATTGCAGAGGAAACTCTTCTGGATCTAGTGGATGTGACATGGAGGACCTACGGGGAGAGCAAGGTCGCCCACCGCGTGGAAGCCGAGCAGCAGAGTCTGTGTGCCAGCACTGCAAGGGGAGGTGAGACAAAAAACTCGGTAATCTGAGACATTGGCGGGGAAAGGCAGAAAGAACCTACAGGGAACGAGGCCTGAAGCCCCACTGGGGAAAGTTCAGCAGGCTGACTGGAGGAGAGAAAAAAATGAATAAATAAGGGGGACCTGCATGGACATTAGCCTCTCTCCCCACCAACCTTACAAATCTGAGCAAGACAAAGAGCAGGCACCACTTTATGTATGTAAAGCGGCTCCTGCCATTAGCCAAGCAAAAAAAACCTGACTCTGGTGGGGAGAAATAACAGGAGGTTAAGACCTAGTGAAAGTGTGGAGCTAACAAACTGAGACTATGAAAATCTGAGGGGGGGGGAAGAACTCACCGAGTACACAAACTCAGTAACCTGGGCAACCTGGTGAGAGATTGCAGAGAAATTTGAGACCACACTGAGGGCTGCATAAACTCTTTGTGTGGTCCCAGGGGTAAGCAGACGAATACCCACAGGGGCCAGATTTCATGCATCAACTACCCTCAATTCCACTCAGCTGTGTGGAATTACTTCCCAACTTAGTCAAAGAGAGAGAGAGAGAGAGAGAGAGAGAGAGAGAGAGAGAGAGAGAGAGAATGAGAGAGAGAGAGCGAGCCAGTAAGAGAACAATCAGGGTGAGTCACCTTTGGCACATCCTTAACCCTAAAGAATCAAACAGAGCTCTCTGGCCACACCCATCACAGCCTCTAAGGATTTATCAAAAGCACACAGTCCACTTAATCTAGAGTCATAGTATAAGGAGAAAAAACACCACAGCAAAGAAACCAAAGAAGATCTCCAATATGCCAAACCACAAACGCAGAAACCGAGATAACAAAAACAAGGAAGACACTATGATGCCCCCAAATGAAAAAGACACCCCAATTCAAGATTATGAAGATGACGAGATAGAAGAAATGCAAGAAGCGGATCTCAAAAAATTGATAAGAACATTAAGAAGTTCTCAAAAACAAATTCTTGAGCTACAGAAATCCTTAATGGACAAGATAGAAAATCTCTCTTGGAAAAATGAAATATTAAGGAGGAATCAAAATGAAATGAAACAACTAGTAGAACAAGAAACTGTGATAGTGACAAGAAACCATAATGAAATGAAGAATTCAATAGATCAAATGACAAACACATTAGAGAGCCTTAAAAACACAGTCAGTGAGGCAGAAGAGAGAATATCGGACTTAGAAGACAGAGAACAGGAAAATATAGAGTCAAACCAAAGAAAAGAAGAGGAAATTAGAAATCTAAAAAATATTGTTGGGAATCTGCAGGATACTATTACAAAAACCAACATTCGGGTTCTAGGGGTTCCTGAAGGCATGGAGAGGGAGAAAGGATTAGAAGGCCTTTTTAGTGAGATACTAGCAGAAAATTTCCCAGGTTTGGAGAAGGACAGAGACATCCTAGTACAGGAAGCTCACAGAACCCGTAACAAACATGACCAAAAGAGATCCTCTGCACGACACATTGTAATCAAACTCACCACAGTGAAAAACAAGGAAAAGATTAAAAAATGTGCAAGAGAGAAACGTCAGATTACTCCAAAAGGATCTCCAATTAGACTCATAGCAGACTTCTCATCAGAAACCCTACAGGCTAGAAGGGAATGGTGAGACATAGCTCAAGTACTAAGAGAGAAAAACTGCCAGCCCAGAATATTATATCCTGCAAAGCTCTCATTTGTGAATGAAGGGGAAATAAAGACCTTTCACAGCAAACAGAAATTGAAAGAATTTGTTGCCACTCATCCAGCCCTGCAAAAGATGCTTAAAGATATGTTACACACAGAAACACAGAAACACGGACATCAATAGGAAAGAAGGTAAAGGAAGAAAACCTCCCAGAAAAAGATCACAGGAAACTCAAAGCATATATTAGAAAATATCTTTTGCAAATGGCAGGGCAAAGTTACTACTTATCAATAGTCACATTGAACATTAATGGCCTGAACTGTTCAGTTAAAAGACACCGATTGGCTGATTGGGTTAAGGAACAAAACCCTTCTATTTGCTGCTTACAAGAAACACATCTTTCCAACAAAGATGCTTACAGACTGAAAGTGAAAGGCTGGAAAAATATATACCATGCCAACAGAAATGAAAAAAGAGCGAGCGTAGCCATCTTAATAATGGACAACATAAACTTTAACACAAAAACTGTTAGGAGAGACAAGGAGGGGCACTACATAATGATTAAGGGATGCATTCAACAGGAAGACATAAAGACTATCAATGTGTATGCACCTAATTACAGGGTACCGGTTTATTTAAAAGATTTGTTAGGGGATATAAAGGGAGACTTAGACCCCAACACAATAGTACTGCTGGACTTCAATACTCCACTCTCAGAAATAGACAGATCAACAGGACAGAAGATCAACAAGGAGACAGTAGCATTAAATGACACTATAGCCTAAATGGATCTAACATGTATCTACAGAACTTTTCATCCTACACATAAAGCATTTACATTCTCAGCAGTACATGGAACCTTCTCTAGGTTTGACCACGTACTAGGCCATAAAGCAAGTCTCAGCAAATTCAAAAGAATTAGAATCAAACCATGCAGCTTCTCAGACCATAAAGGAATGAAGTTGGAAATTAGCAACTCGGGAATTCCTAGAGCATATGCAAACACATGGAGATTGAACAACATGCTCCTGAATGAACAATGGGCCATAGAAGACATTAAAAGAGAAATCAAAAATTTTCTGGAAGTAAATGAGGATAACAGCACAACATACCAAAACCTATGGGATACAGCAAAAGCAGTGTTAAGAGGAAAGTTTATATCAATAGGTGCCTACATCAAGAAATTGGAAAGGCACCAAATAGATGAGCTTTCAAGTCATCTCAAGGATCTAGAAAATCTGCAGCAAATCACACCCAAATCTAGTAGGAGAAGAGAAATAATTAAAATCAGAGAAGAAATCAACAGGATTGAATCAAAAAAAAATTACAAAAAATCAGCCAAACGAGAGCTGGTTTTTTGAAAAACTAAACAAAATTGACATCCCATTGGCCCAACTAACTAAAAAAAGAAAAGACCCAAATCAATAAAATCAGAGATGAAAAAGGAAACATAACAACAGACACCACAGAAATAAAAAGAATCATCAGAAATTACTACAAGGACTAGTATGCCAGCAAACAGGGATATATATCAGAAATGGATAGATTCCTGGACACATATGACCTACCTAAATTGAGCCAGGAAGACATAGAAAACCTAAACAAACCCATAACTGAGACAGAAATTGAAACAGTAATAAAGGCCCTCCCAATGAAGAAAAGCCCAGGACCAGATGGATTCACTGCTGAATTCTACCAGACATTTAGAGAAGAACTAACTCCAATTCTTCTCAAACTATTCAGAACAACTGAAAAAGAGGGAATACCCCAAATCTTTCTATGAAGCCAGCATCACCTTAATTCCTAAACCTGAAAAAGATGCAGCATTGAAAGAGAATTACAGACCAATATCCCTGATGAACGTAGATGCAAAAATCCTCAATAAAATTCTGGCCAATAGAATGCAACAATACATCAGAAAGATCATCCACCCAGACCAAGTGGGATTTATCCCTGGTATGCAGGGATGGTTCAATGTTCGCAAAGCAATCAATGTGATACACCACATTATCAGACTGCAGAAGAAAAACCATATGGTTCTCTCAATAGACACACAGAAAGCATTTGATAAAATACAACACACTTTCATGATGAAAACTCTAAGCAAACTGGGTATGGAAGGAACATTCCTCAGTACAATCAAAGCAATTTTAAAAATCCTTGGACAACATCCTTTTGAATGGGGAAAAGTTGGAAGCATTTCCACTGAGATCTGGCACCAGACAGGGATACCCACTCTCACCACTGCTCTTCAAATAGTTCTGGAAGTTTTAGCCAGAGCTATTAGGCAAGAAAAAGAAATTAAAGGATACAAATTGGGAAGGAAGAACTTAAACTATCCCTCATTGCAGATGATATGATTCTTTATTTAGGGGACCCAAAGAACTCTACTAAGAGACTACTGGAACTCATAGAAGAGTTTGGCAAAGTAGCAGGATATAAAATCAATGCACAAAACTCAACAGCTTTTGTATACACAGGCAATGTCACGGCTGAGGAAGAACTTCTAAGGTCAATCTCATTCACAATAGCTACAAAATCAATCAAATACCTTGGTATAAACTTAACCAAGGACGTTAAAGATCTCTACAATGAAAATTACAAAACCTTAAAGAAAGAAATAGAAGAGGACATAAAAAAATGGAAAAATCTTCCATGTCATAGATTGGAAGAATCAATATCATCAAAATGACCATTCTCCCAAAAGCAATTTGTACATTCAATGCAATACCAATCAAGATACCGAAGACTTTCTTCTCAGATCTGGAAAAAATGATACTGAAATTCATATGGAGACACAGGAGACCTTGAATAGCTAAAGCAATCTTGTACAACAAAAACAAAGCCGGAGGCATCACAATACCAGATTTTAGGACATACTACAGGGCAGTTGTTATCAAAACAGTATGGTACTGGTACAGAAACAGATGGGTAGACCAATGGAACAGAATAGAAACACCAGAAATCAACTCAAACATCTACAGCCAACTTATATTTTATCAAGGATCTAAAACCAATCCCTGGAGTAAGGACAGTCTATTCAATAAATGGTGTTCAGAAAATTGGATTTCCACGTGCAGAAGCTTGAAGCAAGACCCATACCTTTCACTTTACCCAAAAATTCACTCAACATGGATTGAAGACTTAAATCTATGACCCAGAACCATCAAATTATTAGAGAGCATTGGAGAAACCCTGCAAGATATAGGTACTGGCAGAGACTTCTTGGAAAAGACCCCAGAAGCACAGGCAGTTAAAGCCAAATTTAACATTTGGGATTGCATCCAATTGAGAAGTTTCTGTACTTCAAAAGAAACAGTCTGGAAAGTGAAGAGGCAACTGACAGAATGGGAAAAAATATTTGCAAACTATGCAACAGATAAAGGGTTAATACCAGAATCTACAAATAAATCAAGATAATCCACAACAACAAAACAAACAACCCACTTAAGAGATGGGCCAAGGACCTCAATAGACATTTTTCCAAAGAGGAAATCCAAATGGCCAACAGGCACATGAAGAAATGTTAAAGATCACTAGCAATCAGGGCAATGCAAATCAAAACCACAATGAGGTTTCACCTCACCCCGGTTAGAATGGCTCACATTCAGAAATCTACCATCAATAGATGCTGGAGAAGATGTGGGGAGAAAGGGACAATAACCCATCGTTGGTGAGAACGCAAACTGGTTACGCCACAATGGAAGACAGTTTGGAGATTCCTCAGAAACCTGAATATAACCCTACCATACA
Organism: Lepus europaeus; assembly: GCF_033115175.1. Lineage (NCBI taxonomy): Eukaryota > Metazoa > Chordata > Mammalia > Lagomorpha > Leporidae > Lepus > Lepus europaeus. Next base: position 4,222,954 of record NC_084845.1, read on the forward strand.
ACCCAGCCATCCCATTCCTTGGAATTTACCCAAAGGAAATTAAATTGGCAAACAAAAAAGCCATCTGCACATTAATGTTTGTTGTAGCTCAATTGAATGGCTTTCCCCCCAGAACTTCCCTCCCACCCGCAACCCTCCCATTTCCCATCCCCTCTCCCCTTCCTTTCACATCGAGATTCATTTTCAATTCTCTTTATATACAGAAGATCAGTTTAGCATATATTAAGTAACAATTTCAACAGTTTGCACCCGCATAGAAACACAAAGTGAAACATACTGTTTGAGTACTAGTTATAGCATTAAATCACATTGTACAGCACATTAAGGACAGAGATCCTACATAAGGAGTGCACAGTGACTCCTGTTGTTGACTTAACAAATTGACACTCTTGTTTATGGCATCAGTAATCACCCTAGGCTCTTGTCATGAGTTGCCAAGGCTATGGAAGCCTTTTGAGTTCACCAACTCTGATCATATTTAGACAAGGTCATAGTCAGAGTGGAAGTTCTCTCCTCCCTTCAGAGAAAGGTACCTCCTTCTGTGATGACCTGTTCTTTCCACTGGGATCTCACTTGCAGAGATCTTTCATTTAGGTCCTCTTTTTTTTTTTTTTGCCAGAGTGTCTTAGCTTTCCATGCCTGAAATACTCTCATGGGCTTTTCAGCCAGATCCGAATGCCTTAAGGGCTGATTCTGAGGCCAGAGTGCTATTTAGGACATCTGCCATTCTATGAGTCTGATGTGTATCCCACTTCCCATGTTGGATCGTTCTCTCCCTTTTTGATTCTATCAGTTAGTATTAGCATACACTAGTCTTGTTTATGTGATCCCTTTGGCTCTTAGTCCTGTCATTATGATCAATTGTGAACTGAAATTGATCTCTTGGACTAGTGAGATGGCATTGGTATATGCCACCTTGATGGGATTGAATTGGAATCCCCTGGTATGTTTCTAAATCTACCGTTTGGGGCAAGTCAGCTTTAGCATGTCCCAAATTGCACATCTCTTCCCTCTCTTATTCCCACTCTTATATTAATGATGATCAATTTTCAGTTAAGTTTCAACACTTAAGAATAACTGTGTATTGATTACAGTATTCAATGAAAAGTATTAAGTAGAACAAACAAAAAAAATACTAAGAGGGATAACATATTAAGTTGTTTGTCAACAGTCAGGGCAAGGGCTGATCAGTTCACCATTTCTCATAGTGTTCATTTCACTTTAACAGGTTTCCTTTTTGGTGCTCGGTTAGTTGTCACCGATCAGGGAGAACATATGATATTTGTCCTTTTGGGTGTTGCTTATTTCACCCAGCATAATGTTTTCCAAATTCCTAACAGGGATCACTTTTCAGTTAAAATTTAAACACCTAACAATAATTTTGTGTTAATTACAGAGTTTAACCAATATTACTAGAACAAAAAAAAATACTAAAATGGATAAAGTATCGCTTCTTGGCCTTTTGGCTAAGATCAAGTGTAGTATCTGTTCTTATCAGTTTAATATTTTTAATTTTTTAAAGATTTATTTGTTTTGAAAGTCAGAGTTTCACAGACAGAGAAGGAGAGGCAGAGAGAGAGGTCTTCCATCCACTGGTTCACTCCCCAGTTAGCTGCAATGGCTGGACCTGCATTGATCCAACGCCAGGAGCCAGGAGCTTCCTCTGGGTCTCCCATGCGGGTCAGGGTCCCAGAAGTATCATCGAGCCATCACCTACTACTTCCCCAGGCCATAACAGAGAGCTGGGTTGGAAGTGAAGCAGCTGGGAATCGAACCCACACCCATATGGGATGCTGGTACTGCAGGCAGAAACTTTACCCACCACACAGCACCAGCCCCTCCTGTTTTATTGAAGTGCTAGAATACTAGAGATACAATTCCTTTGCTTTTTTTCTCTGTTTCCTATCCCAATAACTGATTTTTGATGATGATGAGCACTAAATTTATTAAATCTAAACTGTCATGTCCTACTTTTTATTTAGTGTGGTTTAACCTCTGACAAAAGTATTTTCCTGTTCTAAGAATGCAGAGAAATTCTTCTCTGATTGCTTTTATGAATTCCATACTTCCTCTTTATGATTTAGTGAGTCATTCATATATAATCAACTGGCTGCGTCCTGGATAACATGTGACAATTCTCCAATAAACTGAATAGTTTTAGTTACATGAAAATGTCATACTATGCTTTGTTATTTCTCACCTATGATGGCTTTCCCAGGAGACATCACAACACCCTCAGAGCTGATTGTTCCTTGAGGACTTGTCACTCTCTCCAGCTTTCTGATTCCTGAAGACTGCACCAATCCCTTGGAAATGTCACTCAGGGTCTTTCAGCTCAGTCCGCTGTTGCTTTTGTGCTTTTAGGTCAGAAATCCTCTCTGTTGGATCTCATTTCCCCATTTATCTCTCATCTTCCCCACTTCATTTATCAGCTTTTGTTTCAAGGATCAAAGATTTTGTATAACAAATCATCTAGAAAGATGTCAGTAGTATCATAACTGGGAAGAAAGTTAGATTTTTATGGACAATTCATATAACAAAGGAAACACATCCCACTTCATGGCACGACACATTTCTCAACAATTTTGATAATGCTGGGGTGATGAGAGACACATGCGTTCTGGAAATGGGAAGGCAAGGATCCTTTATGGGGGAGGTTAGTGGACAGTGGAGTAAATTAGTTCACAACATGGGGACAAGGAGGTGTGAGGAGCTTCCACTGTGTGTTTTGGGAGCTTACACGAGAGAACTGAGAGTGAAACAAGCTCCTGACTGAGCTCTGCTTGTGCCTTGTATCCTGGCAGAAGAATGTAGGTTCAAGGAGGAGCCAAAGTGATGGAGAGCTTGGAGGGAACTGAACACAACACACCATTCCCTGCACAAAACTAACCACTTGGACCTGGTGAATGCCTTCCTCTATAGCATGCAATTTCTCTCTCATTCTGTGTCCCCTGGTCTTTTGCCTACTAGACTCACGTTGGCAACATTAAAGAGGAAATTGAAGATCTGAAAACCTAATTTGTATAGCTTCCTTGGATGGAAGATCCTCTGCTGCCTTCCTACCTTAATGGTCCCTTGGGGAAGGGATGCTAGGTACAAAGAAGACTGAAAGTGCCCAACACTGTAGGGCTCCCCATGGTGCATGCTGGATTTCCCTTGGGGCCAGAAAGTACAGGGAGAGGGAAGCAGAGCCTTACTGGGAAGAGATGAAAGCCAAAACCTTCTCACTGCTCTGCCTGGCTATCTAGGACACCCCCTCTGCACCTTTGCATTCTCCAACCCCCTGACCTAAAGACAGTGTGACCTTGCTGAGGATGGCCCTGTACAGCGTCTACCATAAGTACAAATGCGATCCCCTCAATCAGCAGTCACATGTCACATTCTCCTACTCACAGAAATTAGCCCTAGTAGAAGCTAGCTTGATTGACAACACTAACTGCAGAAATCTTGTTAGGAATGAAACTTTGAAAATAAACTATATATCATCAGCAGGAAACTCCTTACATGGTGGCTTTAAAGTTTGTATGGCATAGATATACGGTAAGATCAAAACATTTATTTATGTAACCTGAAATGGTGAGCACAACACATATTTTACATAAAATATAAAATCTTTGCAAATCAAAGGTAATAAATTGGGTTCTGATGATAAAAAATATATTGTATAGACAGAGATGAAAAGAAATAAGCAATAGAATTGACATTAGAGAAAAGATAAAATTTCATATATGTACTTCAAACTTAAGTTTTTGACAAATAATTATTATATAAACTTTATAGAGTACAATATGATGCTTTTTAAAAAATTATTTAGTTAATTACTTTAAGAGCAGAGCAACAGAGGGAGGAAGAACGCTAAAGGAAGTTGAGTTCCTCCTTCCTGGTCCACTTGCCAAATAACTAGGACAAACAGGTCCGAGCCAGGGTAAAGCCAGGGGCCAGAAATTCTGATCTGGTTTCTCACATGGATAGTGGGGGCCCAAGTACCTGGGCCACTTGGCACTGCCTTCTCAGCTGCATCAGCAGGAAGCTGGATCAGAAGCAGAGTACCCTGGACTGAAACAGATGTTCTGGGATGGGCCACTGTCGTTTCAAGTGGCGGCTTCACCCACTGCATCACAATGTCAGTCCCCAGGATGGCATTTTTATATATGTTGACAGTGTGGAATTACCATATCAATCTAATTAGCAAAAATATCACCTGAAATCCTTACTGTATTTGCAGTTTAAGCATTTAAAAGCTACTCGTTTACTACTGCTCCAGAGCAGTGTTCAGGAACCATCAATGTATGAAGGAGTGATCTAGGGATCTTGTTACCTGTAGACCATGACCTGGCAGGGTATGGGTGGAGGCTGATTTCTAATTCATTCAATTTCTAAGGTCTTCTGCTGGTCAGCTGACCACACAGGACATAGCAAGGCTCAAAGAATCAGAGTAATAAAAACCCACTATAATGCAGAGAGCCAGAAAACAATGGTCGTAAAATGAAAGCAGACACACATAAATGAAAATGTATCCTGTTTTCCAGAACTGATATTTTTAAATGAACATGCTAGCATGTGCTCTACAGATTCATTTCTACCTCACATATAATCCAATGGTACTTATTACAATAAAATATAAATCCTAAAATTAATGTACAACAATAAAAGAGCCTGCAGAGCCAAAATAATATTAAGAAAGAACATAAAACTGAAAGTTTCATGTGCCCTAGTTTCAAATTATATTACAAAGTCACAGTATTCACACAGTAGGGTTCTGGGAAAGGCAGACATAGATTTTGTAGACACAGAATAGGGGGTCCTGAGAGAAATCTACCATACATGATCTGCTAATTTTCAACAAGGGTCCTGAGAATGAGATGTGGAAAGGAGAGTCCCATCAATAAGTGGTGCTGAGAAAACTGTGGATCCACATGTAAAATAATGCTGCTGTACCCTTAACACACACTATAGCAAAACCAAGTGAAAATGAATTAAAAGTATAAATATAACACCTGAAACCCATGCAGGCAGGGAGGCAGCAAGCAAGAAGGAGCCGAGGTCATCAGGCCCTCCCTGCAGTCCTGCATGCACTGCCCAGCTCCTCCCCAGCCCAGGCAGTGGAAAAGCACAGCTCCTGCTAAACCAACTCTGACAGCAACATTGCTGCAGGCTCCAACCTGTGATGCTACTCCAGTCCTGCCCTGAGACAGGGCTATTCCAGGGCAAGAATTGGGGAGTCCTGAAGCCCTGCCCTGAGCTCCAGCCCTGGTGACTATATTCAGTTACACATGGCCAGACATTGCCACCTGTGCTTCTAGGTCCTGTCAAGGAATGGACCTCCACCCTGAGGAGTGCAGGCCACTCTAGAGTGTGCTGGAGTGTGTTCTCTCACTCCTCATGAACATCAATCTTGCTTTATTGCTACGTCCAGGTTGTCCTCAATTCCTTCCTGTGTCAGAGATAAGAATCTGGATATGGCTACCACATGGAAAAACGCAGGAGCAAAGCTCCCAGACAATGGTCTTGGCAATGACTTTTTCCCCTCTTTGCTATGACACCAAAAGCACAGGAAACAAATACAAAATATCTAAGTGAGATAGCACCAAAGTAGAAAGGTTCAGCACAATTAAGAAAACACAATGTAAAGGCAACTGTGGAATTGGAGACAATATTTGCAAACTATAATTATGATAAGGGGTTAATATCCAAAAGATACCTGGAATGCCTACAACTCCATGATAAAATAACAAAAATCCCAATTCAAAAATGTTCAAAGAATCTGAATTCACACTTTTCCAAAACAGATATCCAAAAGATCAACAGGTTTATGAAAAAGTGTTCACCATTCCTAATTTTCAGGGACATGAAAATCAAAACCACACCTGAGATACAACCTCATACTTTCTTGGACATCTGTTATCAAAAGAATGGGAGAAATGCTGGAGGGAAGAAAGAAGAGTACATTTTTGAGAAAAAACTGGAGAACAGAAAACACTCATAAAATTTCATGGGAATGTAAATTGGGTGAAGCCACTACAGAGAACAGTAGGCAGTTCCTCAAAACTGAATACAGCATGGTCACATGACTCAGTAATCCAACCTGGTTATGCATCCTAAGCAACGGAACCAGTTCTTGAAGGGAAAATGTGTATGCATGGTCACGATTGCATTTTCACAATATCCAAGATATGGAAGCCACCTAAATAACCATTGTCAGTAAAGACAATGTGATCTATAACAGTGCAATATTATTGAGACTTTAGAAAGAGGGAAATCTTGGCATTCACAACAACATGGACAAACATGAAGGACATTATGATAGTGAAATAAGCCAGCCATTGAGAAACCATCACTATGTGACCAGATTTAAGTTAGGAACCTAAAATAGCAAATTCCAAGAAGTGAAAATCCTAATGCTGGTTGTCAGAGGCTGTGCAGAGAGGGAAATGGGAGAGATCTGCCATCACACTATTATATGTTCTGAGTTTGCAAGATAAAGAAGGCCTAATTCTGCCATTCTGCACAGGTACTATGGCCAACAATGTGCTTTTAGATACTGGGATAGAACTTCTATGAGATGTCCTTGGCACAAACAGCAGCGATAATAACAACAAATAAAAAGGGTGCCAGGAACGTCAGGAGGTGAGGATGTTTCAGGCACTGACTGGTGGTTTTTACTTGCTGTGTATTTCCAGTTTCATCAAGTTGTGTACGGTACATAAGGGCAGCACTCTGTACTCATGTTCGATTTCTCTTGTGTCAAGTTAACATTTTTCAAAGACTAAAAGTGAACATCTTCCTTCTCATGAAGTGGTTTATAAACACAGCTGTAAAATTAATTATCCTGAGAATGTTCCTTTTGCTATGTAATATAATGATATGTATCCATTTGAGTAACAGCTGAGTAAAGAAATCTGCTTACAACATTACAGAACCAGTGTATTATTTCAGTGAAAACTGTATTTTAAAGAAACTGGTCAAAATGTCCAAAAAGTTTTTCCACTTTTACTTTCTGTAAAGATTGATGATTAGGAAAAAGCCAAAGTCTACTCACATTTTATAGTTAGCAATGCTATGTATAAGTCTGTTAATAAAGCATGTGTAAAAAAATGCAACGCCTATCAAAATACCAATGAAATTCTGCACAGAATTGGAAAAAAATTCCTAAAATTCATATGGAGTCACAAAAGACCCAGAATTGCCAAAATGATCCTGAGTACCCCTCTCTCCCAAGTCAATCTGGAGGCATCACAACACCTGACTCCAAAGTGAACTACAAAGCTATAGTAACTAAGCTGCTTGTTACTGGCATAAAAACTGATACATAGATCAGTGGGGCACAACAGACAGTCCAGAAGTTAATCCACATACATCCAGCCAACTGACTTTTGACAAAAGTGTGCAGACCATTCATTGCAGCAAGCGTAATTTCTTCAACAAATGGTGCTGGCAGAACTGGATGTATATATGTAGAAGAATGAAATTAGATCCATATCTCTAACCATACACAAAAATCTACTCTGGATCAAAGACCTAAATTTCTGACCTTAGACTATGAAGTTTTTGGAAGAAAATATGGAGGAAACACTCCAAGACATTGGGTTAGGGGACTACTTCTTGGGCAAGACCCCCAATGCATAGGCAAGAAAAGCAAAACAAAACAAAGGGATCATATCAAACTGAGAGGATTCTGCACAGCAAAGGAAAAAGTTAATGGAGTGAAGAGATGTGTGATAGAAGGGTTAAAAATATTTTCAAGCTACCTATGTGACAACAGGGAAATATCTAGAATATATCCACAACTTAAAACTCAACAACCACAACACAAATCTAGTTAAGAAATGTGTAAAGGACCTCAATACAGTTCTCAAAAGAAGAAATTACAAATGGCCAACAAACATAAGAAATAATGCCCAACATCACCAGCCATCAGGGAAATGCAAATCACACCCACAATGAGGTATCACCTCCGCCTGTCAGAATGGCTGAAATCCAAACACAGGGAGTAACAAATACTGGTGAGGATGTGGAGATACAGGAACACTTATACACTGTTGGTGGGAATATATACTAATGCAGCCACATTGGAAAATAGTACATTACGGAGATTTCTCATATAACTAGAAATAGATTTGCCATGCGATCCAGCTATCCCACTTCTGAGCATGTACCCAATAGACATGATTCACTGTATCAAAGAGACAGGTGCACTACCATGTGTAAACCAGCATGTGTTTACAAAAGCAAAATATATAATCAACAAGGTGTCAATCATAACAGAAATGGATAAAGAAGAGAGAATGTGGCATATAAACACAATGGAATATTATTCAGCTACAAAAGAGAACAAAATTATACCATTTGCTACAAAATGTATTGAACTACAGAACATCATGCTGAGTATATAAGGCAGACACAGAAACAAATACCACCTGTTCTCCCTTATATATGGGAGTAAAATTAAGAAAGAATCAAAATAAATATCACAATAAATGAATTATTATCATGTCATATTTGTGGCAGAAAGAGTCTGAAGTTATGAATATCAAGCAGGGACATCCAGTGCCTCATCCACCACTAAGCACAGGGAGGAACCACACCGTGCACTGTCCAGGGTCATGGATCTAAAGTCTCACTCCGGAATTGGGAGCTATTAGATAATAGTACAGAAAAAGCAGTTGGTATTCTTCAAAAATTGCATAAATTTTGGCTTGTATGTTACCTTTTCTCAAACTATGCAGTCAACCAAGACTGTCAACAAATAAGCATAAAGAAAAACATGGGGAGAGGAAAGCATGATACACATTCCAATGTGCTGAATTAAGAAGGTAGCATGGCTGATGTGGTAGTTAAGGGAAACATGAAACATGCCTGCTATGTCATAGCTTCTCTGGGGATGCTCATATACTTGTGAATGTCTATGGGTGTTATAGCGCATCCTATATTTACTGGAGATTATAAAGAAAAGAAAATACTGGCAAAGCATTTTTGCTATAAAACCCCTATGTTCTCTGTGATTCCATCTGTCTTGAGTGTCAGACAAACCCAGTGTCTTCTCATGTAAACTACGCTCATCACGTTCTCCACTGCACCTGTGTATCTGAGAGCCTTTCTCAGGAGCATTCTCCCCATTGCTCTACTCAGTACATAAATGATGCTGTGCTTTGGGGTCTGAAGTCTGGGGAGGAACTCAAACTGCAGTAGAAAGAAATCTTCATGAATCCAGGGAGACACAGGAGCTTCGCTGTCAGTCCCTCCCATGTCAGACTCAGGATCTCCTGCTCCCTCCAGGTCAGACCCTGTCTGCTCCAGGGAGCTGAGAACAGGAGGAGCCACTTTCAAAGACTTTCACAGCCTCTTTGGAGATTGTAACTACAGGGTGTAATTGTTTTCTTTAATTAGCAAGAGGCAAAGTTTTCACAAATATCTTTCATATCCAACTTTTCTTTCAGTGCAGCTGCAGGTGAAAAGATAATTGCAGCTCTGCAGGGAGGTGAGGTTACAGGCGCCACCATTTCTAGGGCTCCAGCTGCCTCCAGCCTACCCAGTGCTGACTGGTGTGACCTTCATGCCGAGGACTCTCCAGGCAGTGGAGAGAAATTTGGAATTTTCTCTGCCAGTGAGAGAGAGTTTCCAGGCGAAGAGGCAATCGGGAGTCTGGGTGAGTGATCAGGTAAGAAGTGGGATTGTCTTGTGTTTGCACCTGGTCCTGTGCCCCAGCTTCACAGGAAGCAGGAAGGATTCTGAGATGTGTGCAGAGCTAGGATAGGGACATAGGGTCCTACACGCTACTCCAGTCCTTGATGGCTCCTAAAGTAATTTGATGTCAGCCACAGTGATATTGATTCTTGGAATTTAATAAAAAAATCATGAAATCTGCTGTCCAATGTACTTAGAGACCATAGTTCCAAAATAAATCTGGTGTTCAGGTCACCGTGGGAGTCACAAACCAAAATTTCATGATTCTTAGAGATGCACCTATAGAATTGAACATAGCTGTGACCTAGATAAATCAAACCTAAAGGATTCTTTCAATCCTGGGCCAACACAGTGGGCCTAAGTGGCAGTTTCAGGAAGAGAAATGCCTTTTCTAACTCTGTTGTTGAACTGATCAATGGAAACTGTGACAATTTCTATGGAAAAATTCCCGTGTTCCCAGATTATAGTAAGATTTTTTTCCAAGCCCTTTAATATTCACTTAAACAGCTTAGACACAAGCAAATATAAACTGCAATTTTTACATCATAAGAAGACTTGTTTTTATCTTCATGTAAGGGCAGACTTTTAAAGAAAAAGCAGTGCCAGCTGCAGTGGTGAGTTTCACGTGGCAACTTTTTTTTTCAATTATACCTACTGACATTTGGTCTGGACTGAAAATATTTTCTTCTCCACTGCCATTTCTACAATTACAAGTGATAAAATACACAAGACTTAGTACTAGAGTTTGCATGTGATATACATGGCTTATACTTCAATACCTTTCTAAAATTTTGACTTATGGAAAATACCTTTATTTACTATTTAATCAACAGTATATTGCATGAAAAAAGTAATATTTAGTTTCCACCTTACTTGATTTCACCACAGACTGATGTTAATGTTCAATGGTATAGGGCACAACATATTTTCAATAGTTGAGTGTCAGTTTTCCTGGTACTTATACCAAATAATGTTTCAATTGTCTTCCCAATATACAACCAATTTTGAATTATGTAAGGAGATTTTTCCTCCAGGAGAAACATCCTAGAAAATTATAATATAATCAGTTTCTCTGCATCTTAATAAGATACTTGAATGTAAATCATTATTGATGTGGGCTTATCGAGCAAACTTTCATGCATAACGGTAAGCTAATACACAGAAAATGATGAAACAAATACCAGAAGTCTAAGATGAATTTACCAGGCATGAAAATAGCCAGGTGTACATATGTGTCATGTGAGGACCACAGCTAAGTAGCTCTGTTAGAATAGCAGTGTTGTTAATTTGAGTCCTTTAGGAAAAGCCCAGGCAGGTTCAATATTCCACTTTGAGCATAAAATAAAGCTTAAATTTGGACACATCACTAAGCTGAAGCAGCCTGTGTGAACATTTAATTTCTAATGAAATGAATCCTGCTACCTTCTCATGGAGTTATGAAGAACACAGGAATCAGTGCATGTGTCTCTTCATGTCTGTAATTAGCAATGTGTAAATAGCCTTAAAGATCATATATCCAAGTCTTTGGAAACATGTTCAAAAATATTAATCAGTTATGACTAAGTGTGAGCTGATGCAAATGGAGATTATGTGAACAGAGAAAACTTAATTTCAGTTGATATTAATCCATGGAGCTCATGCCCCATCTCCCATACAGGAATCTCAGGCTCAGAGACAATAATCAGACATTGGAGGTGATGGGATGGCTGCTGGAGATTTGACAATGGGGATGATCTTCTTATCACAAACTCTTACAGGAATCCTGGGGAACGTCTCTCTTCTTTCCCATTATCTCTATTTCTACCTCACAGGATGCAAGTTTAGGTCCACAGATTTGGTCATCAAACACCTGACTGTAGCCAACTGCTTAGTCATTCTCTCTAGAGGAGTCCCCCAAACCATGGCAGCTTTGGGGATGAAGCATTTCCTCAGTGATACTGGGTGCAAGCTTGTGTTCTATGTGCATAGAGTGAGCAGGGATGTGTGTATTTGCAGCACTTGCCTCTTGAGCATCTCCCAGGCCATCACCATTAGCCCCAGGAACTCCAAGTGGGCAGAGCTTAAACTAAAAGCTCACAGGTACATAAGCCCCTCCACTATTTCCTGCTGGATGCTGTACATAATACTAAATGTCATGGTGCCTGTGTATATGACTGGCAAAATGAAAGACAATAATATCACAGAGAAAGTTGATCATGGATACTGTTATGCTATGAACTCTGGAAAACACTTAACATTGTTCCATGCAGCACAGGTATTTTTTCAATATGTTTTCTTCATAGGTCTCATGCTGTGGTCCAGTAGCTTCATGGTTTTCACCCTGCACAGACACAGGCAGCAGGTTCAATATATCCATGGGTCCAATGTCTCTTCCAGGTCCTCCCCAGAGTCCAAAGCCACCCAGAGCATCTTCGTCCTTGTAAGCACCTTTGTGTCTTTGAACATTCTCTCCTTCATTTTTCACATTAGCTTGACTGTTTTCAAGAATCCCAGTTTGTGGCTGGTGAACATCTATGTACTGGTTGCTGGGGGTTTCCCAGCTGTGAGCCCCTACATTCTCATGAGCCATGACTCCCGAGTGCCCAGGCTCTGCTGTGCCTACACTAGAAATAGCAAGTGCCCTACTTAGTATGAGAATGTAACTGTATGCATATTCACAGCGGGTAGTTCTTTGACATTTCAAAAAATCATTTGTTTTCTTGAGAAACAGAGACAGAGCTTGTCACAGTATGATTCACTTCCCTAATGTGTATCACTGCTCTGGGTGTTGTCAAAGATGGGATCCAGGAGCTCAATTTCTGGAGATATCACCACTTCTTCCCCAGGTCAGTGTCAACAGAAGCTGCAGCTGGGGTCAGAGCTGGGCATCAAACCAAGGCCTCCTGCTACTGAAGAAGGTCAAAGTATCTGCATGCTAACTGCTGGGCCTAACACCTGCCTCCACATTTGATTTCTGGACTCCTTAATCCCTCTCAACTTTAAGTGTGTTTCTTCAAATAGTCCCTGTCCTACAGTGTGCTGGACCAACAGCTGGAATTTCTGGTCTAAAATAAGCAATGAATTGATTCATAATTATAAATGAGTTCCTATGTAGTTCTCACATCATTTCCTGAAATATGGACTAGTGTACCAGCCTCCAGCAATAATGTGGAGATTATGAACAAGTCATAGTATCACTAGCATGAGACATAATGAATCCATTCAGAAATTAATACGCTACAGGAATGTAAAATCAGCTCCACAAACAGGACCAGCATCTCAGGTGGGCTTTGAAGTACAGACAAGGAAGAAAGCTCCCCTGGAGCAATGAATAATATGGAATTTGGTGTAAGAAAACTCAGTTTCCCATAGTGTTAGCCGTGAGGACCTGCAGAAGTCCTGTGCACCACATCCTTAGGGGACGGAGTCCTTTGAAATCAGATGAAGTAGCCCAGCTATGTCACACATTTTCACATACAAATGAGCAGTTTACCTGTGTGGGGCACAGGGGAGCACAAAGCATGTTTTGCTGTTTTATAAAAGACCCCAAGGCTGTATAGATAATGAACAGAGCATGGTGTCCAGAATATCATGGTGTGACGTGGAGATCTACGGAGGGAGCCTTTTGTTTCTTATAACGTTGGCAGTATCGGGGGTGTGGGGAAGAAACATGCTCCATGGTGCACTGCCCTGTTTGTGGCAGGTGGGTTTCCATTCACCTTTAAGCCTAGAAGAATGTGCACTGTGCTCCTCTCTGGCTCCCTTGCTCTTTCTCCGCATGCTTGTTTCTGTATGTATGGAGATATGTACTTGTGTTTCTATGTTTTATATGCATAGATATGAAGAGATAAAATATTAAATGACACTTCTATTTAAAAATGAATAATGTTGGAAAGTTGTACAAAAATCCAAGGCAGTGGTAATAAGAATAACACAAACTGTGTCACAGTCTACTTTATTCTGATGCGTGTGTCATGTCACCACAGGACACAAACCACTGCTGTGAAGCCAAGGAGAGCTACAGGCCTCCTGATGGGTGGGCAGGGCTGACACACCCTGTCCTTCAGCTGTAGGATGCAGCCCAGTAGGGAGATTTCCAGTCCTGGCTCATGCATTTCCAGGAGATAAGACCACCCCAGCACAATTCTACTCTCACAACCTAAAGCAAAGCTCCCCCTGGGAGCACAGCTCCAACATCCTTTAGAACAGAAACACCTAGTACCCCACGAGGCATACAGCCATGAGAGAGGGAGTCTTCTAAATGTGAGAAAGCTCTCCAGATGGAGACCCTAACGGTGTCAGCTGGCCCTGACTGTATGTGATCCAGGCCACCTGCCTGCTGCCAGTACCTGGCCTGTGGGAGCCCTGCTACAGTACCATGCCTGAGCATCACTTATTGCCCGAGACTCATCTTTGACAAGGATCTCTCAGCAGGAAGGAAATTGTTCTGGGGAAGCTGCTTAACTCATAGCATCTGAAACCCAAACATTTGCAACACCAAGGTGCTTGTTACACTGGTGAATCTCACATGGAGACTAGAAGGTTATAGATTCTGTATATCTATTCAATAATATCCAAGTGAATTTACTATGAAATGTTTGAATTATATCAGTAGCCTTTATGGTTAATGAAAATACATATATATTTGTGCTGTCCTATTGTACATTGCATGACTACAGGCAAAAATAATGTTCTGTATGTATCTGCAAATAAAAATGTAACAGAAAATATTTTTGTTGTTTTCACCATACAGAAATGATAAATGTTTGAGGAGATGTATATGTTTACCTTGGTTTCAAGAATACACAGTGTATGTATTTATCAGAACAGCATATGATACCAGTAAATATATATATAATAATCTTTTTTTGGAATGAAAAGATTATTTTGGTACAAAATATTTGATATCGATGCATAGTGTTTTCATTCCCATTTTCCATGAGGGCTTTATTTTATTTTATTTTATTTTTATTGAGTAAATATAAATTTCTAAAGTACAGTTTATGGATTACATTGGATTCCCTCCCCATAACTTCCTCCCACTCATGCCCCTCCCATCTCCCACTTCCTCTCCCATTCCATTCACATCAAGATTCATTTTCAAGTATCTTTATATACAGAAGATTGATTTAGTATATATTAAGTAAATATTGCATCACTTTGCACCCACTCAGAAACACAAAGTGTAAAAATACTGTTTCAGTACTAGTTATAGCATTACTTCACATTGGACAACATTAAGGACAGATCCCACATGAGAATTAAGTATACAGTGACTCCTGTTGTTAACAATTTGACACTCTTGTTTATGGCGTCAGTAATCTCCCTAGGCTCTAGTCATGAGTTGCCAAGGCTATGGAAGCCTTTAGGGTTCGCTGACTTCGATCTTATTCCGACAGGGTCATAGTCAAAGTGGAAGTTCTCTCCTCCCTTTGGAGAAAGGTACCTCCTTCTTTGATGGCCCCGTTCTTTCCATTGGGACCTCACTCCCAGAGATCTTTCATTTAGGTCTTTTTTTTTTGCCAGAGTGTCTTGGCTTTCCATGCCTGAAATACTCTCATGGGCTCTTCAGCCAGATCCAAATGCCTTAAGGGCTGATTCTGAGGCCAGAGTGCTGTTTAGGACATCTGCCATTCTATGAGTCTGATGTGTATCCCAATTCCCATGTTGGATCGTTCTCTCCCTTTTTGATTCTATCAGTTAGTATTAGCAGACACTAGTCTTGTTTATGTGATCCCTTTGACTCTTAGACCTATAAGTGTGATCAATTGTGAACTGAAATTGATCACTTCGACTAGTGAGATGGCATTGGTACGTGCCACCTTGATGGGATTGTATTGGAATCCCCTGGCATGTTTCTAACTCCACCATTTGGGGCAAGCCCGATTAATCATGTCCCAAATGGTACATCTCCTCTCTCTTACTCCCACTCTTATATTTAACAGGGATCACTTTTCAGTTAAAATTTAAACACCTAAGAATAATTATGTGTTAATTACAGAGTTCAGCCACTAGTATTAGAACAAAAGAAATACTAAAAAGGATAAAGTATTACATTGTACATCAACAGTTAGCACAAAGCTGATCAAGTCACTGTTTCTCCTAGTGTCCATTTCACTTCAAAATGTTTCCCCGTTAGTGCTCAGTTAGTTGTTGCTGATCAGGGAAAACATATGATATTTGTCCCTTTGGGGCTGGCTTAATTCACACAGCATAATGTTTTCCAGATTCCTCCATCTTGTTGCAAATGAACAGGTTTCGTTGTTTTTGACTGCTGTATAGTATTCTATAGAGTACATGTCCCATAATTTCTTTATCCAGTCTACCGTTGATGGGCATTTGGGTTGGTTCCAGGTCTTAGCTATTGTGAATTGAGCTGCAATAAACATTAAGGTGCAGGCAGCTTTTGTGTTTGCCATTTTAATTTCCTTTGGGTAAATTCCAAGGAGTGGGATGGCTGGGTTGTATGGTAGGGTTATAATCAGATTTCTGAGGAATCTCCAGACTGACTTCCATAGTGGCATAACCAGTTTGCATTCCTACCCACAGTGGGTTAGTGTCCCTTTTTCCCCACATCTTCTCCAGCATCTATTGTTGGTAGATTTCTGAATGTGAGCCATTCTAACCGGGGTGAGGTGAAACCTCATTGTGGTTTTGATTTGCATCTCCCTGATTGCTAGTGATCTGGAGCATTTTTTCATGTGTCTGTTGGCCATTTGGATTTCCTCTTTTGAAAAATGTCTCTTGAGGTCCTTGGCCCATCTCTTAAGTGGGTTTTTTGTTTTGTTGTTGTGGATTTTCTTGATTTATTTGTAGATTCTGGTTATTAACCCTTTATCTGTTGCATAGTTTGCAAATATTTTTTTCCCATTCTGTCAGTTGCCCATTCACTTTCCTGACTGTTTCTTTTGAAGTACAGAAACTTCTCAATTGGATGCAATCCCAAATGTTAATTTTGGTTTGACTCTCTGTGGTTCCAGGGTCTTTTCCGAGAAGTTTTGCTGGTGCCAACATCTTGCAGGGTTTCTCCAATGCTCTCTAATAATTTGGTGGTGTTGAGTCATAGATTTAAGTCTTTAATACATGGTGAGTGAATTTTTTTGTAAGTTGAAAGGTAGGGGTCTTGTTTCATGATTCTGCATGTGGAAATCCAATTTTCCCAGCACCATGTATTGAATAGACTGTCCTTACTCCAGGGATTGGCTTTGGATCTTTGGTCAAATATAAGTTGGCTGTAGATGTTTGGATTGATTTCTGGTGTTTCTATTCTGTTCCATTTGTCTATCCATCTGTTTCTGTACCAGTACCATGCTGTTTTGATAACAAGTGCCCTGTAGTATGTCCTAAAATCTGGTATTGTGATGCCTCCGGCTTTGTTTTTGTTGTACAAGATTGCTTTAGCTATTCAAGGTCTCCTGTGTCTCCACATGAATTTCAGCATCATTTTTTCAAGATCTGAGAAGAAGGTCTTCAGTATCTTGATTGGTATTGCATTGAATGTATAAATTGCTTTTGGGAGTATGGACTTTTTGAAGATATTGATTCTTCCAATCTATGACATGGAAGATTTTTCCAATTTGGTATCCTATTCTATTTCTTTCTTTAAGGTTTTGTAATTTTCATTGTAGAGATCTTTAATGTCCTTGGTTAAGTTTATTCCAAGGTATTTGATTGTTTTTGTAGCTATTGTGAATGGGATTGACCTTAGAAGTTCTTCCTCAGCCATGACATTGCCTGTGTATACAAAGGCTGTTGAGTTTTGTGCATTGATTTTATATCCTGCTACTTTGCCAAACTCTTCTATGAGTTCCAGTAGTCTCTTAGTAGAGTTCTTTGGGTCCCCTAAATAAAGAATCATATCATCTGCAATGAGCGATAGTTTGAGTTCTTCCTTCCCAGTTTGTATCCCTTTAATTTCTTTTTCTTGCCTAATAGCTCTGGCTAAAACTTCCAGAACTATATTGAATAGCAGTGGTGAGAGTGCGTATCCCTGTCTGCTACCAGATCTCAGTGGAAATGCTTCCAACTTTTCCTCATTCAATAGGATGTTGGCCGTGGGTTTTTCATAAATTGCTTTGATTGTATTGAGGAATGTTCCTTCCATACCCAGTTTGCTTAGAGTTTTCATCATGAAAGTGTGTTGTATTTTATCAAATGCTTTCTGTGTGTCTATTGAGATAATCATATGGTTTTTCTTCTGCAGTCTGATAATGTGGTGTATCACATTGATTATTTTGCCAACACTGAACCATCCCTGCATACCAGGGATAAATCCCACTTCGTCTGGGTGGATTACCTTTCTAATGTATTGTTGCATTCTTTTGGCCAGAATTTTATTGAGGATTTTTGCATCTGTGTTCATCAGGGATATTGGTTTGTAATTCTCTTTCAATGCTGCATCTTTTTCAGGTTTAGGAATTAAGGTGATGCTGGCTTCATAGAAAGAATTTGTGAGGATTCCTTCTTTTTTGATTGTTTGGAATAGTTTGAGAAGAATTGGAGTTAGTTCTTCTTGAAATGTCTGGTAGAATTCATCCAGTCCTGGGCTTTTCTTTGTTGGGAGGGCCTTTATTACTGTTTGAATTTCTGTCTCAGTAATTTATCTGTTATGTGTTCTATGTCTTCATGGTTCAACTTTGGTAGGTTGCATGTGCCCAGGAAACTATCCATTTCTGATAGATATCCCTGTTTGCTGGCATACAACTCTTTATATTAATTTCTGATGACTCATTTTATTTATGTGGTGTGTGTTGTTACATTCCCTTTTTCTTCTCTGATTTTATTGATTTGGGTCTTTTCTCTTCTTTTTTTAGTTTGTTGGGCCAATGGGGTGTCAATTATGGTTATCTTTTCAAAAAACCAGCTCTTCATTTTGCTGATCTTCTGTAATTTATTTTGATTCAATTCTGTTGATTTCTTCTCTAAGTTTAATTAGTTCTTTTCTCCTACTGGTTTTGGGTCTGGTTTGCTGCAGTTTTTTAGATTATTGAGATGCATGGAAAGCTCATCTATTTGGTGCCTTTCCAATTCCTTGATGTAGGCACCTATTGCTATAAACTTTCCTCTTAACGCTGCTTTTGTGTATCCCATAAGTTTTGATATGTTGTGTTTTTACCTTCATTTACTTCCAGAAAGTTTTTGATTTCTCCTATCTATGACCCATTGTTCATTCAGGAGCATGTTGTTCAGTCTCCATGTGTTTGCATGTGCTCTAGGGATTCCTGAGTTGCTAATTTCCACCTTCATTCCACTGTGGTCTGAGAAGGTGCATGGTACAATTCTAATTCTTTTGAATTTGCTGAGACTTGCTTTATGGTCTAATATGTGGTCAATCCTAGAGTAGGTTCCATGTACTGCTGAGAAGAATGTGTATTCTTCAAGTGTAGGATGAAATGTTCTGTATATATCTGTTACATCCATATGTTCTAAGTGTCAATTAAATCTGCTGTTTCCTTGTTGATCTTCTGACTGATTGATCTGTCCATATCTGAAAGTGGAGTATTTTGGTCCCCCAATACTCTTCTATTGGAGTCTAAGTCTCCCTTTAAGTTCTTTAACATATCTTTTAAATAACCTGGTGCCCTGTAATTAGGTGCATATGCATTTATAATAGTTACATCTACCTGTTGAATTGATCCCTTAATCATTATATAGTGTCCCTCTTTGTCCCTCTTAACAGTTTTTGTGTTAAAGTTTATTTTGTCTGATATTAAGATGGCTATGCCAGCTCTTTTTTGGTTTCTGTTTGCATCAATATCTTTTTCCAACCTTTTACTCTTTGTCTGCATGCATCTTTGTTAGAAAGATGTGTTTCTTCTGCCTGTCAAAAAAAATGTGTTTCTTGTAAGCAGAAAATAGATGGGTTTTGTTTTTCAATCCATTCAGCCAGTCTGTGCTTTTTAACTGGATATTTGAGGCCATTTACATTCAATATGACTATTGATAAGTAGTGACTTTGCCCTGCCATTTTCCCAAAACATTTCTAATATATGCTTTGAACTTCATGTGATCTTTTATTGGGAGGTTTTCTTCCTTTACCTTCTTTCTTATTGATGTCTGTGTTTCTGTGTGTAGCACATCTTTTGCAGGGCTGGATGAGTGGTGACAAATTTTCAATTTCTGTTTGCTATGAAATGTCTTTATTTCAACTTAATTCACGAATGAGAGCTTTGCAGGGTACAATATTCTGGGCTGGCAGTTTTTTTCTCTTAGTACCTGGGCTATATCTCGCCATTCCCTCCTAGCTTGTCGGGTTTCTGATAAGTCAGCTGTGAGTCTAATTGGAGATCCTCTAACATTTATCTGATGTTTCTCTCTTGCACATTTTAGAATCTTTATGTTTCACTGTGGTGAGTTTGATTACAATGTGTCGTGCAGAGGATCTCTTTTGGTCATGTTTCTTGGGTGCTTCCTGTATTTGGATGTCTCTGTCCTTCTCCAAACCCGGGAAGTTTTCTGCTAGTACCTCACTAAAAAGGCCTTCTAATCCTTTCTCTCTCTCCATGCCTTCAGGAACTCCTAGAACCCGAATGTTGGTTTTTTTTAATAGTATCCTGTAGATTCCCAACAATATTTTTTAGATTTCTAATTTCCTCTTCTTTTCTTTGGTTTGACTGCATACTTTCCTGTGCTCTGTCTTCTAATTCTGATATTCTCTCTTCTGCCTCACTGACTGTGTTTTTAAGGGTCTCTAATGTGTTTGTCATTTGATCTATTGAATTCTTCATTTCGATTTCTCTTCAATATCTCAATTTCATGATCTACTAAATTCCTCATTTCATTTTGTTTCCTCCTTAAGATTTTATTTTCATGAGAGAGATTTTCTGTCCTTTCCTGTATGGATTTCTGTTGTTCATGCATTTGTTTTTGATAACTTCTAAATGTTCTTTTCATAAATTTTTTGAATTCCGTATCTTGCATTTCTTCTATCTTATCATCTTCATAATCCTGTATTGGAATGTCATGTTCATTTGAGGGCATCATATTGTCTTCCTTGCTCTTGTTTTCTCGATTTCTGTGTTTTTTGCTTGGCATTGTGGAGATATTCTTTGGTTTCTTCTTTTTTTTTTTCCTTGCTGTGGTGGCTTTTCTCATTATATATATATATATATATATATGTATATATATGTATATATATATATATATATATATATATATATATATATGACTCTAATTTAAGTGTACTCTCTGCTTTTGGTGAATCTCTAGAGGCTTGTGGTGGGTGTGGCCAGAGAGCTCTGTTCAGTTCCTCAGGGTTAAGTGTGTGTTAAAGGTCACACACACAGGTTTGATGTGGTAAATCTTCTCTCTCTCTCATTTTTTATTCAGAAGGGAAGCAATTCCGCTCATCTGAGCTCTTCTCCTTGATGGCAATCAGTGCCTGAGGCTAGCCCCAGTGACTATAATATTTGTCTGCTCTGTCCCAACGACCACACGAAGTCCTCAGTGTAAGCTCAGATTCCCCTGCAATGTCTCTCACCAGGTAGCCAAAGCTGCCTGAATTTGTGGCATCTCCCACTGAGACTATCACGTCAGCCACACTGTGAGTTCTCTTACACACCCTCAGTTTTCTTTTCCATATTCGTGGTTCATAAGCTCCACACATTCACTAGGTCCTAGTCTCCTGTTATTTCTCCCCACCAGAGTCAGGTTTTTCCGCTTGGCTGAGGGCAGGTGCAGCCCTGAGTTGGCGCAGCTTTTATGTATGTCCAAAATGGTGCCTGCTCTATTGTATCGCATGCCTTTGTAATGTGAGTGGAGAGAGAGTATCGTGTCCGTACCAGTCCCTTTTATTTTTTTTCTTTCCTCCAGTTAGGCTGGTGTACTTTCCCCTATGGGGCTTCAAGCTTGGTTCCCTCTAGGCTCTTTGTGCCGCTTTTCTGCCAGTGTCTCGGGCTACTGCAGTTTCACTTCACCTCCCTCTCCAGTGCTGGTGCAGACTTGGCAGCTGAAATCCCAAGCCATGGGCACCCATGCCCTCCACGTAGGTCCACCATGTAGGTGTCCTACCCAGTCCAGAAGAGCTTCCTCTGTAGTTTTTTTCTATTTCCTAAGAACTACAGTATCTCCACTTTTATTATACTATTTTTTTCCCAGACTTTCAGTTAGCTCCCTCCCTATTCCACCATCTTGGAGCCCCAAAAGCTTGGATACACTTTCTTATATATACTTTCTTATACACTGTTGGTGGGAATGTATATTGATGCACTCACTGTGGAAAACAGTACAGTACAGAGATTCCTGAGAACTAGAAATAGACTTGCCATATGATCCAGCTATCCCACTTCTGAGCATGTACTTGTTAGACAAGATTCACTGTATCAAAGAGATAGCCGCACTTCAATGTTATAGCAGCACTGCTCACAATACCCAAAATATTTAATCAACTAAGGTGTCCATAGTAACATAAATGAGTAAGGAATAGAAAATGCAGTGTATATACACAATGGAATATTAATAAGCTACAAAAAAGAAGAAAATTCTACCATTTTCTGTAAAATATATGCACCTGCAGAACACCATGCTGAGTAAATAAGGCAGACACAGAAACACAAATACTACCTGTTCTCTCTTATATGTGGGAGACAAAATTAAGAAAGAGAATATTTTAACAGGAAATATCACAATAAACAATTATCATGTCACATCTGTGACACAAACAGTCTGAATTTATAAAAAAATCAAGCTGGAACTCCCAGTGACTAGTCCATCACTGAACACGGGGACCTAAAGTCTAATGTCACTAAAGTCTCACTCAGAAACTGCCAGCTATTAGATAACAGCATAGGAAAAAGAGTGGGCATTTTCATCTTAAAACAAATTTATAAATTAGAGCTTATATGTTACCTTTTCTCATTAATTACAAGTCAACCAAGAAAGCAAAAAATTAAGCATTAAGAAAACATGAGGGCTGGCATGGTGGCTCAATAGGCTAATCCTCCACCTTGTGGCACTGGCACACCGGGTTCTAGTCCCAGTCGGGGCACCAGATTCTGTCCCGGTTGCCCCTCTTCCAGTCCAGCTCTCTGCTATGGCCCAGGAGTGCAGTGGAGGATGGCCCAAGTCCTTGGGCCCTGTACCTACAAGGGAGACCAGGAGAAGCACATGGCTCCTGGCTTCAGATCAGCGCAATGCACTGGTCACAGTGCGCTGGCTGCGGCGGCCATTGGAGGGTGAACCAATGGCAAAAGGAAGACCTTTCTCTCTGTCTCTCTATCTCTCACTGTCCACTCTGCATGTCAAAAAAAATTAAAAAAAAAAGAAAACATGAGGATATAAAACCAGGATACAGATTGCAATGTGTTGAATTTTGGAGGTACCTGGCCTATCTGGTAGTTAAGGGATACATGAAACATGCCTCCTAAATCACAGCTTCTCTGATGGGCGCTCACATCTTGTGAATGTCCATGGATGTTATTCTCTTTAGCTTTCTGTATTCACTGGAGATTAGAAAAAAGGGAAAATACTGGTAAAACATTTTCACTCTAAACCTCCGAGTTCTCTATAATTCTAGGTTGTATTGAGTGTCAGACAAACCCAGTGGCTTCTCATGTAAGCTATGCTCAGCACGTTCTCCACTGCACCTTCCTCAGGAGCATTCTCCCCATTGCTCTGCTCAGTACCCCAAGGTCTGAATTTTGGGAAGAAATCACCCTGGAGTAGAAAGAAATCTATGTGAATCCAGGGAGACACAGGAGCTTCGCTGTCAGTCCCTCTCATGTCAGACCCTGTCTGCTCCAGGGAGCTGAGAACAGGAAGAGACACTTTCTTTTTTTTTTTTAACTTTTATTTAATGAATATAAATTTCCAAAGTACAGCTTATGGGTTACAATGGCTTCCCCCCCCCAAACTTCCCTCTCACCCACAACCCTCCCCTTTCCTGCTCCCTCTCCCCTTCCATTCACATCATGATTCATTTTCAATTCTCTTTATATATAGAAGATCAGTTTAGTATATATTGAGTAAAGATTTCAACAGTTTGCCCCCACATAGTAACACAAAGTGAAAAATTCTGTTGGAGTACTAGTTATAACATTAAATCACAATGTACAGCACATTAAGGACAGAGATCCTACATGATATTTTTTTAAAAATTGATTAATTTTCTATGTAATTTCCAATTTTAAAAAAACTAAGTTTTTTTTATTTTCATTTATCTTTATATACAGAAGATTGATTCAGTACATACTAAATAAGGATTTCATCAGTTTGCACCCACACAGAAACACAAAGTGTAAAAATACTGTTTCAGTACTAGTTATAGCATCACTTCACATTGGACAACACATTAAGGACAAATCCCACATGAGACAAAAGTACACAGTGACTCCTGTTGTTGATTTAACAATTTGACACTCTTGTTTATGGTGTCAGTAATCTCCCTAGGCTCTAGTCATGAGTTGCCAAGGCTATGGAAGCCTTTAGGATTCGCTGACTTCGATCTTATTCTGACAGGGTCATAGTCAAAGTGGAAGTTCCCTCCTCCCTTTGGAGAAAGGTACCTCCTTCTTTGATATCCCTGCTCTTTCCACTGGAATCTCACTTGCAGAGATCTTTCATTTAGGTCTTCTTTTTTTTTTGCCAGAGTGTCTTGGCTTTCCATGCCTAAAATACTCTCATGGGCTCTTCAGCCAGATCCGAATGCCTTAAGGGCTGATTCTGAGGCCAGAATGCTATTTAGGACATCTGCTATCCTATGGGTCTGCTGTGTCTCCCGCTTCCCATGTTGGATCATAGGAAGAGACACTTTCAAAAAACTTTCACAGCATTTTTGGAGGTATTAGCTACAGGTAGTAATAGTATTTGACAATTAGCTAGAGGGAACATGTTTTCAGAAATCTCAGTACTCTACTTTCACTGCAGTTAAAGGTGAAAAGATAATTGCAGTTCTGCATGGAGGTGAGGTCAGAGGCACCCACATTTCTAGTGCTCCAGCTGCCTACTGCCCATCCATTGCTAACTGTGGTGACCTTTCACACCCAGGCTTGTCCAGGCAGCCAAGAGAAATTGGAGATTTTCTATGTCAGGGAGAAAGAGGGAGGCTTCAGGCAAGAAGACATTCAATATTCTGGGTGAGTGATCAGGTGAGAAACGGGATTCTCCTGTGTTTGCACCTGGTCCAGTGCCCCAGCCTCCTGGAAACAGGAAGTATTCTGAGACATGTACTTAGCTAGGATAGGGACATGGCTCCTACACCATACTCCAGTCTCTGATGGCTCCCAAAGTAATTTGGTGCCATGCACATTACTATTGATTCTTGGGGTGTAATGAAAATAATCATGCTACCTGGTATTTAATGTATTTAAGGACTGTAGTGTGGTGGAATGAGGTGAAAAGGTCATATCAAGATGGCTGCTGAGGTGAAAAGTTCATGCCAAGATGGCCACTGAGGTGAAAAAGGTCATGCCACGATGGCCGCTGACAACAGAAACTGCCTGGCAACAGGCCGTGATTGGATGGCTTCGGAAACCACATGAAAACAGAGGAAACCACGTGACAACAGAGCCTGACTGACGGCAGGCTGTGATTGGATGGTTTCAGAAACTACCTGGGGATAAGAGCCTGACTGGCAACAGCTGTGATTGGATGGCTCTGGAAACTGCCTGGCAACAGGCTGTGATTGGTTGGGGCATAGATCGCCCCTTGACTGGATTGGCTGGCCTTGGCTATATAAGCTGTTGTACTAACTCAAATAAACGAGTCTGCATGCTGCTCACCTCAGGCCTGCTTTCACCTGACTCCCGGGGTCTGTGTGCTGACTCCGTGCCTCTTGCCCCCACCATGCTCCTCCTCTGAGAAACAAATCTACTGCAACATTGTTGAGAAATCAACTGCAACACTGTAGGTCCAAAATAAGTCTCTGTTCAGTCTTCTGTATGGTACTCATAGACTCCACTTTCAGAACTAGCAGAGAGGTTGCTGTGGAACCTAACATGCTTATAAATATAGACAAGAACAAACCTCAGAATCTTATAATCCTGGGATGAATGAGTGGCTGCTAGTGTAAACTGCTGGAATAGAAAGTTTTTCTCCAACCCTGTTGTATGAATTGCCCAATGGAGGCAACTATTTTCTGTTGAGAATCCCCATGGTTCCTTGATTATGGTAAGATTATGTTCTCTCTTTAAGTAAGAAAAGCCTATATAAGAAAAAAGTAGTACTACCTTTTAGTAATGAGTTTCAGGTAGTAGCTTTCATGCACAAATCTATATTCTGATATTTAATATGAACTGAAAATATTTTCATCTCAACTTCAAGCTCTACATTGTCATATGAAAAAATAAATAAGATTTGACAATAGAGATTGCATGATCTATACAAGGCTTACACTTCAATACTTTTCAAAAATCTTAACTTGATTTCACCAGAGTGGTGTTAATGTCACTTCGTACAGGGCTCAATATATTTTCAGTACCTGAGTGTCAGTACTTGAAGTAAGAAGTAAGTAAGGAGGTAAGATGGCATATCAGGGCATTAAGGAGATTTTAGAATCTGCCTGCTAAACCATGGTTTCACTTCTGAGGGCTCATAACCTTCCACATATCCATTGGTATTTTTCTCTTTAGCTCCTGAGTCCACTGGAGATGAGAAAGAAGGGTGCGAACTTGTAAAGAATGTTTTTGCATGGCTGGTGCCGCAGCTGACTAGGCTAATCCTCTGCCTGCAATGAAGGCACACCGGGTTCTAGTCCTGGTTGGGGTGCCGGGTTCTGTCTGGTTGCTCCTCTTCCAGTCCAGCTCTCTGCTGTGGCCCAGGTCCTTGGGCCCTGCACCCCACCATGGGAGACTGGGAGGAGGCCACTGGCTCCTGATCGGTGCGGCGCGCTGGCCATAGCAGCCATTTGGGGGGGGGAGGGTGAACCAATGGAAGGAAGACCTTTCTCTCTATCTATCTATCTCTGCCTGTCAAAAAAAAATAGAGAGAATGCTTTTGCGTACAATCCCCACATCCTCTGTATTTCCAAAGACACTTCCATGAAGCACCAGACAAATTCGTTAGTGGCTATTAAGTGATTTATTTCCTCCAAGCGGCTGTACCAATTCTTTTCAATAATTTTTTCATAGATACAGTCCCTTCCAACTTTCTTATTTCCTTCATTTCTATCACTTTTTTTATTAATATAAAGAGAACAATTGTTTCTTATTTTTAAATATTTATTTACTTATTTGAAAGGCAGAGATACAGAGAGGGAGAGATCTCCCATCAGCATGTTCACACCAAAAATAACTTCACTAGCAGGGCTGGGCCAGGCTGAATACAGGAACTTCATATGGGGTCTCCCAAGTGGGATGGCTGAGGCCCAAGCACTTGGGCCATGTTCTGCTACTTTTCCCAGGTGGTTGGCAGAGAGCTGCATTCAAACTGGAGCAGTTGAGGACATAAACAGGTGTCCATATAGGGTGCTGGCACTGCAGGAGGTGGCGATTACCAGCTAGCCACAATACCATCCCAAAGATAACTATGGTTATCATGTTCTCCATTGCACCTGTGCCTCTGAAAACCTTTCTCAGGAGAATTGTTCAAATGGCTCTGCTCATTACATAGATGATGCTGAGCTTACTGGTCTGAAGTTTGGGAAAGAACTCTCTCGGGGGTAGAAAGAAATCTGTGAATCCTGGATGACACAAGAGCTTCACTGCCTGTCCCTCCCCTGTCAGATTCAGGATCTCCTGCTCCCTACACATGAGACACTGTCTGCCCCAGAGAGCTGAGAAAGGGAGGAGGCAGCACAGGAGTCTAACAGTCTCCATTGAGATAATAACTACAGTGCTGTAAAAGTTCCTAGTAGTTAGCAAGAGCGAAAAAAGTTTCACAGTATTCTCATGACCCCAATTTTACTTTCACTGCAGCTACAGATGAAAAGATAATTGCAGTTCAGCAGGGAGGTGAGGTCACAGACACAAATGCACTTCTAGTGCTCCAGCTGCCTCCACCCGACTCCATACAACTGTGGTGACTTTTGTGCCAATGCTTGTCCTGGACTCTGAAAGAAACGGGATTTTCCATGTCAGTGTGAAGGAGAGAAGCTGTAAGCAGGGAGGCGTCTCTGGAGTCTGGGTGAGTGATGAGGTGAGAAAGGGGATTCTCATGTGCTTGCTCCTGGTCCTGTGCCCCAGCCTCACAGGAAGGAGGAAGCATTCTGAGATGTGAGCTGAGCTAGGACAGAGAGACAGGGTCCAACTTCCTACTCCAACCCTGGTGGCCCCTAATGTAATTCAGTGTCATCCTCAATGACATGGGTTCGTGGTCTCAAAAAAATAACCCTGAAAACTGGTGCTAATGTATTTAAGGACTGTGGTTTCTGTAAATCTGCTGTTCTATCTGCTGGACAGGAATCATAGACTCCACTTTCAGAATTATCGGAGATGCACATCTATCTGTCACATGCTTATGATAAAGACTTGGAAATCCCTACAGGAATTTTATGATCCTGGAAGAAACTGTGGATTCATGCGGTATTGCTGGAATAGCAAGGTTTTCTCAAACTCTGTTGTCTGAATCCTCATTGAAGTCATTGACTGTTTCTTACTGAAAACATCATTTGTACTCTGGAGATGGTCAGATATTTCCTGTTTTTACATGAGGAAAGACTTTAAGCCACATGAGGCATGTCCTGTAGAGAAGGATGTCACCTGCCAGCTGCCATGTACAAATTTGTGTTCCAGCATTTGTTCTGAACTGGAAATATTTTCATGTCAATCACAAGCTCCACAGTTTGGACACCCTAGATATTCCATGTGAGTTTACACACTCTAGTACTCAGTAACCTTTAAACATCTTTATTATGGAAAATTTAGTCATTAACTATGAGTCACAAAAGCACAGATAGTGGCCGGCGCCGCAGCTCAATAGGCTAATCCTCCGCCTTGCGGCGCCGGCACACCGGATTCTAGTCCCGGTCGGGGCGCCGGATTCTGTCCCGGTTGCCCCTCTTCCAGGCCAGCTCTCTGCTGTGGCCAGGGAGTGCAGTGGAGGATGGCCCAAGTGTTTGGGCCCTGCACCCCATGGGAGACCAGGAGAAGCACCTGGCTCCTGCCATCCGATCAGCGCGGTGCGCCGGCCGCAGCGCGCCTACCACGGCGGCCATTGGAGGGTGAACCAACGGCAAAAGGAAGACCTTTCTCTCTGTCTCTCTCTCACTGTCCACTCTATCTGTCAAAAATAAAAAAAAATAAAAAAAAGCACAGATAGTAAAGTGGTCATATTTAGTTTCCACCATACATGACTTCATCATAGACAGTGTCTCCTGTTCCATAGTCTACAGCAGAACATATGATCAGCACTTAGGTATCAGGTTCTAGTGCTACAAAAGCCAAATACTGTTAGCATTGCCTTCCTAAAATAGAACTGATTTGACTTAGTAAAATACCAATTTTCAAGGAGTGCATCAGAAAAAATACTATAATCAGTTGATTTACATCTTCAAAATATATATATAATGCATAATCAATACTTACATTACTTTGTGCTGTAAATCCTTATAGTTAAATTGGCACAAAAAATGAACAATTAGCATGAGTCTGCAATAAGTTGGCAACATAATATATATGCAAAAATATGTGTTATTTGAATACACAGCCGACTAGTTTTGTAAGAATAGCAAGATAGTTAACTAACCTACTCTCTCATAAGGCCATCCAAGTTCAATTCACCACATTACATTATACATTAAGAAGTTTAAATTTAGACAATTGGCTGGCCTATAGCCACCTAAGGGACAATTTTATTTCAAATGCAAGGAATATTGCTGCCTTTCATTGAGTTAGGAATACAAGAATTACTCTCAAGACACCACATATTTGTAAGTATCTTTTGTAAGTAGCCTTAGTTACTTACTTAGTTAAAACATAATATAAATAAACATATTAAGCAGCTATGGCTAAGTGTCAACGAATTAAGTGGTGAATATTGTGAATGGAGACTGTTGTATTTTGGTTGACATTAATACATGTACCTCATGCCCCATGTCCCTTACAGGACTCAGAAACAATAATCAGACATTGGGAGATGATGGGATGGCCACCAGAGATTTGACAATGGGGATGATCTTCTTATCACAAACTCTTACAGGAATCCTGGGGAATTTCTCTCTTCTTTCCCATTATCTCTATCTCTACTTCACAAGATGCAAGTTTAGGTCCACAGATTTGATCATCAAACACCTGACTGTAGCCAATTGCTTAGTCATTCTCTCTAGAGGAGTTCCCCAAACCATGGCAGCTTTGGGGATGAAGCATTTCCTCAGTGATATTGGGTGCAAACTTGTGTTTTATGTTCACAGGGTGGGCAGGGATGTGTCCACTGGCAGTACCTGCCTCTTGAGCATCTCCCAGGCCATCACCATCAGTCCCAGGAACACCAGATGGGCAGAGCTCAAAGCAAAAGCTCCCAAGTACATTGGCTTCTCTGTTGTACTTTTCTGGATGGTGAACCTGATACTAAATGTCATGGTACCTGTGCATGTGACTGAGAATGGGAGTGACAAAAATATGACAAGGGAAGTTGATTATGGCTACTGCTATTCAGTCATTAGTTACAGATTCACAGTGTATGGAGCAGTGTATGTAGCACTGGTGTTATTCCGAGATATTTTCTTTGTGGGGCTCTTGATGTGGGCCAGCAGCTCCATGGTTGTCATTCTGTACAGGCACAAGCAGCAGGTCCAATACATCCATGGGACCAACATTCCCTCCAGGTCCTCCCCAGAGTCTAGAGCCACCCACAGCATCCTCATCCTGGTAAGCACCTTTGTGTCTTTGTGCACTCTCTCCTCCCTCTTTCACATTTTCTTGATTGTTTTAAACAATCCCAGTATATGGCTGGTGAACACCTCTGCATTAATCGCTGGTAGTTTCCCAACCGTGAGCCCCTACATTCTCATGAGCCATGACTCCAGAGTGCTTAGGCTCATTTTCACCTTCTCGAGGTATACAGAATCCCCTGTTTAGCATGAATGTGTAAATTGTATGTGTACTCACAATGGTTGGTTCTCTGATGCTTTTTAAAATTTATTCATTTATTTACTTGAGAGACAGACACAGAGCTCACTATATTGTATTTCACTCCCCAAACATCTATCTTGAGTTCGGATCAAAGCCAGAGCCGAGACGTGATTTACTTGTGCCATCAACACCACTTCCAAGTGTCTGCCTTAGCAGATAGCTGAGTTCTGGTCAGAGCTGGGTATCAAATCCAGATACTGCGATATTAGATATGTTCTTCTTGTTTGGAAACTTAACTACTAGGCCAAATGCCTGCCAAACACAATGTGAGTTCTTTATTCTTGAAGCCCTCTGAATGTTTAAGCATGTTTCTTAAAACAGTACAAAGAACAGTTTGGTAAACAAAACAGACTGAATTTCTGCTCTAAATAAATAATGAATGTGTTAGTAAATATAAATGAATCACTATGTAATTATCATGTCAATTCCCATATTGTGTTATTGTTTCTGCCTCCATCAAGAAATGTAGAAATTGCTAAGAAGTTATAGGAGTCACCTGGATCAACATATGAATTTTTCAGAAGTGAACAGTTATGGAAATAAGACAGAACAATGAATAGCATAGATGTTAGTGGAGAGAAAATGAAGATTTCCCAGAGTGGAGGCCTTGAGGATCCTGCAGTTCGTGCATGTAGGGGAAGAGTCCTCTGAACTCAGATGTTATGAAGGAGATCGGTTACTTCAATCATTTTCATATACAAATGCCTGGTGTGACCTGTAGTGGGGCACGGGGTAGCACGAAGCATGTTCTGCTGTTTATGAATGACACTGAGGGGCAGAGCACACTGTCCAAACACCCCAGCATGGAGGTGAGATCTGCTGGGGGAGCTTCTGTATCTTTCAGTGAAGAGGCCAGTTGGGTGTGTGGACAAGAAACAGCTTCCATGTGCACTCCCCAGTCTCCCAGGTGAGGAAATAAGTTTATGGTGGGACCTTCCTTTAGCCTTGAACTCAGGATGAAGTAGGCACTGGAAGCCAGTCTCCTTCCCTGCCCTCACCTGGTGCTTATTTCCAAGTGCATAGACAAGCATTTTTGTGTTTCTAAGTGTCTGTGTATGCACACATGTAGACATATGAAGTCAAATTACATCTGCATGCTGTAAATCATTAATACTGGAAAAGCACAAAGTCAGATTTACAAAGCAGTGACAGTAAGAATAACACCAGCCGTGTTAACCCCACTGTCTATTTACTCTGAATATGTATCCCCATGTGTTGGACACTACAGCAGACAACCCTGGCTGTAAGGCCAATGACAGCTAAAGGCCCCCCTGGAGGTCTGGCTGGGCTGACACTTCCTATCCCTCAGCTGTAGGACACAACCCAGCCTGGGGATTTCCAGTCCTGGCCCAGGGAAGTCCAGCAGAGAAGACCACCCCAGCACACAAGCAGCTCTCACTCACCTGAAGCAAAGCTTCCCCTGCAAGCTCAGGTCCAACTTCCTTTAGGAGAGAAACTCCTAGTACCTGACCTAGGCAGCCTACAGGCTTAAGGAAGGGGGCTGCTTCACACAGACTCTGAGAGAGGTCTTTGGCCAATGGTCATCCAGCCCCTGTATCTGGACCAGGCCACTAGCCTGCTCCCAGTATCTGGTTTGTGGGAACCCTGGTAGAATAAATAATTTTCTTACTTTTTCTATTTTCATTTAGTTTAGTTCTTTTTTTAAACAGTCTATATATTAGTTATTTTCATAAGATTTTGCCTAATCAGCAGATGAATGTTCATGGAATGTTTTTGCTCTTTTCATCCACATATTTTAACTATGATAAGGGTACTTCAAAAAGGTTCTTAGGAAAATGAAATTAAGTGATAAGTTTATTTTGGTGCAAAACATGTTTGAAAGCCAAGGATGCTTGTTGTTACATGCATTTTCCATAAAGCTTTTGAAAATCCCTATCTGCATGTGTTTTACAGTTTTTACTTTGACAGTTCTATCTTCAGAATCTACTCATTTGTAACTTGGAAAATACACGCTACTTCTCAGAGTTAGTCACAGTGTAGTTCCTAATACATTCAACTCCCCCTGGACAATGTGATGGCACTCCAGAAGTAATCTATCAACAACCTGAGAGCTTTTAAAATCTGTGGTAAACATTTTAATGTCACACACACACAGGTCTGGAATTGACATCTCATTGAAATTCCACAGCTGCACACTTCTCTGGATCAAGAACTAGAAGGTGGCTGCCCTCCCTCACCCCAGGCACCACATTTTCACTCCTTAGCACCTCCCATGTCCCTTGAGGATCATGATGGCAGACTGCCTCCAGCCTCTTCTTATGTTATGATTGAAACAACACAGCACTGACCTGTGTGGGCTTTTCTCATTTCTTATGTTGCTCATGACTTTAAGTGTACTGTCACATTTGTCTAGATACTCATCAACTTCTCTGCAGAAGGGCCCACCAGGTGAACACCCAACAACTGATTCAGTCACAACACTGCGTGAGTCATTTTCAAGTTGGACTCCCAGGAACAGTGCCAGTAGTAAATTCAGAATTCATCTTTTGGCAGAGGTGTGTGTAGGTTTGTTTTGCGTATAAATGGTGGGGAGATCATTGGGCCATAGATTTACCTTGGTTTATCTTTTTTTTTCCTTCACAATAAATTTGATTGCACAGAATTTAGGGGGAAATTATCTCATAAACTTTAAAATGTCAAATATTTACATTTTATCAATGATCCTATGGTCTTTCTATAAAATCCTGTAATTGTGCATTCAAACATAGGTGCAAACACAGTGTGCACATATAGTTTTGAGTTGTTGTGTTCTTTTTTTAACTTTTATTTAATAAATATAAATTTCCAAAGTACAGCTTTTGGATTACAGTGGCTTCCCCCCACCCCCGATAACTTCCCTCCCAACAGCAACCCTCCCATCTCCAGCTCCTTCTCCCCTACCATTAGCATTAAGATTCATTTTCAATTATCTTTATATACAGAAGATCAATCTAGTATATATTAAGTAAAGATTTCAACAGTTTGCACTCACACAGAAACACAATGTATAAAATACTGTTTGATACTAAGGGCAGTTGTTATCAAAACAGCATGGTACTGGTACAGAAACAGATGGATAGACCAATGGAATAGAATAGAAACACCAGAAATCAATCCAAACATCTATAGCCAACTTATATTTGACCAAAGATCCAAATCCAATCCCTGGAATAAGGACAGTCTACTCAATAAATGGTGCTGTGAAAATTGGATTTCCACGTGCAGAAGCTTGAAGCAAGACCCATACCTATCACCTTACACAAAAATTCACTCAACATGGATTAAAGACTTAAATCTACGACCTGAAACCATCAAATTATTAGAGAGCATTGGAGAAACCCTGCAAGATATAGGCACAGGCAAAGACTTCTTGGAAAATACTCCAGCAGCACAGGCAGTCAAAACCAAAATTAACATTTGGGATTGCATCCAATTGAGAAGTTTCTGTACTTCAAAAGAAACAGTCAGGAAAGTGAAGAGGCAACTGACAGAATGGGAAAAAATACTTGCAAACTATACTACAGATAAAGGGTTGATAACCAGAATCTACAAATAAATCAAGAAAATCCACAACAACAAAACAACAACCCACTTAAGAGATGGGCCAAGGACCTCAATAGACATTTTTCAAAAGAGGAAATCCAAATGGCCAACAGACACATGAAAAAATGTTCAAGATCAATAGCAATCAGAGAAATGCAAATCAAAACCACAATGAGGTTTCACCTCACCCCGGTGAGAATGGCTCACATTCAGAAATCTACCAACAACAGATGCTGGAGAGGATGTGGGGAAAAAGGGACACTAACCCACTGTTGGTGGGAATGCAAACTGGTTAAGCCACTATGGAAGTCTGTCTGGAGATTCCTCAGAAACCTGAACATAACCCTACCATACAAACCAGCCATCCCACTCCTTAGAATTTACCCAAAGGAACTTAATTTGGCTAATAAAAAAGCCATTTGCACATTAATGTTTATTGCAGCTCAATTCACAATAGCTAAGACCTGGAACCAATCCAAATGCCCATCAACGGTAAACTGGATAAAGAAATTATGGGACATGTACTCCATAGAATACTATACAGCAGTAAGAAACAATGAAACCCAGTCATTTGCAACAAGATGGAGGAATCTGGAAAACATCATGCTGAGTGAATTAAGCCAGTCCCAAAGAGACAAATATCATTTGTTTTCCCTGATCGGCGACAACTGAGCACCAAAGGGAAAACCTGTTGAAGTGAAATGGACACTATAAGAAACAATGAACTGATCAGCTCTTGTCCTGACTCTAGATGTACAATGTAATACTTTATCCTTTTTAGTATTTGTCGTTGTTTTTGTTGTTGTTGTTCTAGTACTAGTGGTTGAACTCTGTAATTAACACACAATTACTCTTAGGTGTTTAAATTTTAACTGAAAGGTGATCCCTGTTAAATTTAAGAGTGGAAAAAGAGAGGGAGGAGATGTACAATTTGGGATATGCACAATCAGACTTGCCGCAAATGGTGGAGTTAGAAATGTGCCAGGGGATTCCAATACAATCCCATCAAGGTGGCATGTACAAATGCCATCTCACTAGTCCAAGTGATCAATTTCACTTCACATTCGATGGCTCTGATAGGTCTAAGAGTCAAAGGGATCACACAAACAAGACAAGTGTCTGCTAATACTGATAGAATCAAAAAGGGAGAGAAGGATCCAACATGGGAAGTGGGATACACAGCAGACTCATAGAATGGCAGATGTTCTAAACAATACTCTGGCCTCAGAATCAGCCCTTAAGGCATTTGGATCTGGCTAAAGAGCCCATGAGAGTATTGTAGGCATGGAAAGCCAAGATACCATGGAAAAGAAAAAAAAGAAGAAGACCTAAATGAAAGATCTCTGTGAGTGAGATCCCAGTGGAAAGAACAGGGCCATCAAAGCAGGAGGTACCTTTCTCTGAAGGGAGGAGAGAACTTCCACTTTGACTATGACCCTGTCGGAATAAGATCAAAGTCAGCAAACTCTGAAGTCTTCCATAGCCCTGGCAACTCATGACTAGAGCCTAGGGAGATTACTGACGCCATGAACAGGAGTGTCAAATTGTTAAGTCAGCAACAGGAGTCACTGTGTACTTACATCCCATGTGGGATCTGTCCCGAATATGTTGTCTAATATGCAGTGATGCTATAACTATTACTGAAACAGTATTTTTACACTTTGTGTTTCTGCGTGGGCACAAACTGATGTGATCTTTACTAATTATATACTGAATCGATCTTCTGTATATAAAGATAATTGGAAATGAAAAAAGGAAAAACCTGGTGTTAAATTGGAAATGGCATAGAAAATTAATTTTTTTTAAATATATTATGTAAGATCTCTGTCTTTAATGTACTGTACACTCTTATTTAATGCTATAACTAGTACTCCAACAGTATTTTTTTTCACTTTGTGTTACTATATGGGGGCAAACTGTTGAAATCGTTACCTAATATATACTAAACTGATCTTCTGTATATAAAGAGAATTGAAAATGAATCATGATTTGATTGGAAGGGGAGAGGGAGCAGGAAAGGGGAGGATTGTGGGTGGGAGGGAAATTTTGGGATCGGGAACCAATTGTAACCCATAAGCTGTAGTTTGGAAATTTATATTCATTAAATAAAAGTTTATTTCCAAAAAAAAATACTGCTTGAGTACTAGTTATAGCATTAATTTATATTGTACAACACATTAAGGACAGAGATCCTACATGGGGAGTAAGTGATCAGTGACTGCTGTTGTTGACTTAACAATTGACACTCTTGTTTATGTTGTCGGTAATCACCCTAGGCTTTTATGATGGGTTGCCAAGGCTATGGAAGCCTTTTGAGTTCGGCAACTCAGATCTTATTTGGACAAGGTCATACTCAAAGTGGAAGTTCTCTCCTCCCTCTCTTCTCCTTCTCCTCCTTCTTTGATGGCCCTTTATTTTTTGAAAGGCAGAGTTAGACAGTGAGAGAGAGAGAGAGAGAGAGAGAGAGAGAGAGAAAGAGAGAAAGGTCTTCCTTTTCCCGTTGGTTACCCCCCAAGTGAACGCTATGGCCAGCGAGCTGTGACCAGTTTTCTGAGCCTATCCAAAGCCAGGAGCCTGGTGCCTCCTCCTGGTCTCCCATGCCTGAGCAGGGCCCAAGGACCTGGGCCATCCTCTACTGCACTCCTGGGGTGCCAGGACGGCCCGTTCTTTCCACTGGGATCTCACTTGCAGAGATCTTTCATTTAGGTGTTGTGTTTTTTTTTTTTTTTACCAGTGTTTTGTCTTTCCATGCCTAAAATACTCTCATGGGCTCTTCAGCCAGATCCGACTGCCTTAAGGGCTGATTCTGAAGCCACAGTGCTGTTTAGGACATCTGCCATTCTATGAGTCGGCTGTGTATCCTGATTCCCATGTTGGATCATTCTCTGCTTTTTTATTCTATCAGTTGGTATTAGCAGACACTAGTCTTGCTTATGTGATCCCTTTGACTCTTAACCCTTTCATTATGATCAATTGTGAACTGAAACTGATCACTGTGACTAGTGAGATGGCATTGGTACATAAAAGATCCTGTGAAATACTTCCAAAAGCTTTTCTTCCTTTTTATTCTTTTACAAAAATTTTCATTTTGTTGCAGAATTTATTTACTATATTTTTTATATTTTGGGGATAAATTTTAATATACATTTGAAGCAAAGGCTTAATGGCTCTACTAACAAGTTCCACAAATAACCCGCAAGCAATCTGTGTAAACTCCTATTTTACCTAGAATCTGCCAACACTTACAAGTTTCAGTCATTTTATTTTTAGCTCTTGTTGGTGTATGACACTTTCAAGTAATGGTTTTATTTGAACATTTTTTTATTACTAAGGAAGTTGATTACCTATTAACACATTGAATGAATTCAGATATCCTTTGTTGGAGGCGTTGTTTTATTTTGTCCAATTTTTCTGTTGTATTATCTTTATTGTCTCTATTGGTTGCTTGGTGCGCTGGAGTATTACACATACTTCTTACTTGGCCCCAATCTCTCATCTTTCTCTCTCTCTCTTGCTCTCTTTCTGTGTTTTCCTCTCTCTATTGCTGTGTCTTTCAAACACATAAATAAAATCTCAAAAAAAATCAAGGTTCTTGTGTTCAGAATGTTAATGGCTCTTTTTGTTCTGATGATCAGTTCTCTTGTGTTTGTACAGCAGAAATCTACCTTATGGAGGGTCATTTCCTGCATAAGTCCCTGCTATTACCTCCAACATTTATTATCTTCTGTTCCAAGTATCTTTTCAAGGATTTTCACATAACAAATCACCTCCAAAGACATCAGTAGTTTAATAACTGGGTGTAAAGGCAGACTGTACACAAGAGCAAAATAACAAAAACAACACATCCCTCTTTAAGGCCCAATACATTTCTAACAGTTTTGATAGAGATAGGATACTGAGAGAGACATGATGTTCTGCAAATGGGAAGTACAAGGAACCTTTTTGGGATGGGTTAGGGAATGAGAATACTTTAAGGTACATGAAGAATCCTTTCAATATGTTACAGCCATTCAACTGGATTGATAAGGTCAGATTATTGCATGAAACTCCTATCATTACACATCTAAGGTTGATGAAGCTATTTTTGCTGAGTGAAGTAAATGTACTATCTAATTGGAAAGACAAGCTCTCCACATTAAAGCCACTTCAAAGCCTTGTTGTTCTGGTCCAGATAACTCTATCATGTGGTTTCTCATAATGCATCTGTAGATATCTGAAACACTCAGAGAGGAACGTTTTGTTTTCAAAGGGAGTTTACAACTCTTCTTTTTCAGAACATTCAGGCTGTTCACGTACATTGAACAATATCATTTAGAAGTGCACTGTCTTCATCGTTAGCAACATAAAGGCTGTTGTGCATCCAATCAGCCCTAAACACAGCCCTGCTATCCCTCGTCTCAACCTCTTAGAACGTGATCCCAGCCCAGAGTGAGTCACAGACAACACCTCCTTCCTGGCTTTCCCTTGCCTTTCCAGTGATGGTCAAGAATCAGGCTGTAGTCATGAAAACATGGGCTGGACTGACCCACCCCAGTCAGTGCACACACAGCTGGCCATGTACTGCCTCAATGGAACACAACCTGGATCCAGTCCCCAGAAATGGGTCAGGAAATCACCATACTGAACACTGGAAGTTATGTTCCACATTAGGTTCTCCTGGGCCACTTTCTTAATCTTCTACCCAGCTCCAGCCTCAGAGGAGTTGACTGAACCTCTGCAAAAACAGAAACCACCTGAATCAGCACAAAGGAAAGCCAAGGAGGAGACTCAGTTAGGTAAGCACAGCCGCCCAAAGATGTGGGGATCCCATTAAACACATCTGGGGTCTCACTATGAGAAATGGCCATGTGGCCAGGCCAGGCTGGGATTTATCCACCTTGACCCTTTCCCAACATCAGTGGTGATGAAGGTGCTGCAGCCTCCAGCCCACTTCCATGTGCTTCAAGCTAAAGAATGGCAGCCCTGTCCCTCACACACCCGTCAATCTCACAGCACTGCTGGTACCCACTGAAGACTGTCCATCCCTCCCTCCTGGGAAGGCTGCACTCTTGTCTGGACTTCTGTAGGATAAGAGTTGGCTACAGAAGGCAGCTGTTTCAGAACCAAGCTATATTTCATGAGCAACACACGTCCTTTCATGAAAGTGAGTCTTTTTTTGTAAAGATTTATTTGAAAGGCAGAGTGGCAGACAAAGAGGTCTTCCACCTGCAGATTCACTCTCCAGAAGGCTAAAAGAGACTGGGCTGGGCTAGGGCAAACCAAGAGCCTGGAACTCCATCCAGGTCTTCCTCACAGGTGGCAGGGGCCCAAGCCCTTGGGCCATGTTCTTCAGTTCTCCCAGGTGAGTTACCAGGGAGATGGATTAGAAGCAGAGCAGCCAAGACTCAAACCATTGCTCCAAGTGGGATGCTGGCATCACAGACAGGGGCTTAACCCACTCTACCATCATGCCAGCCTCCACGAAAGTGGCTCTAATTGAGCTTGTCCTCTATGCTTCCATATGCATGGATCTGTGTTTGTCACTCACATGAACTATGTGAGTCAACTGTGGACAAACCCTGGATTGGGTGTGATGAGTCCCATCTATATGTAGATGGGGGAGTGGTGCATACTTTTTTTTTAAAAAGGCAGAATTTTGGTTCTGTAATGTATTTGATCACTTATTTACATGAGGTCATTGGATTTTACTTGTTCTGAACATAGGAAGAGCCCAAGAGACCTATAAAAAATATAGGATAGAATGGAGAACATATGTTATTTGAAAATTCCACCCATGAAATTTTAAGTCCTTTCTTGCCCTTTATTTGTGATTCTCCAGGAGCAGGAGGAGCAGCCACCCTGATCTCTGTCTTTCCTGCGCTCCTCAGAGAAAGGAAGATGGAGCTGGGGATGGAGAATGAGGGGAGGAAATTCCTAACTGAGCACATTAGTGAATGCCTGCATTGATCACACTTGGCACCAAGACTCACAATTGAGGGAACAGCTGCGGTGAAGACTCGAGGAAAACTGGAGTCTGGAGATAAGGCTGTAGGGTCAGCAGCACAAGGCAGGTCTCTGAGGACATTCTGCAAGGGCCCATGAGGGAGCTGGTCTCTTTCGGCACCCTGTGCACTGCTAGCTTGCACAGTGGTCATTGATGCCCTGCCCTAGAGCCTTGGTGTTGCCCAGAGGGCAGCTGGGCAGAGGGTGCTCTGGGTGCAGGTCACTGCATGTGCTTCTGCAATGAATTGGGAGAGAAGGGATAAGACAAATGGGAGGAGGGATGATGAAGGGTGTAAGGCAGCAACGGCTTGGGTTGGTTGAACCATAGATTTTGATCTGGTTACCCTACCATCTCCACCAACCTCCCTGCCTATATCATAGCCTGTTCCCATTTTGTCTCCCTGTGCTTGTGATCCCTGCTCAGCATCAGGGTCCCTAGCCCCCTCCACCCTCCACCTCTGCCTTGGGCCACAGGTCGCCCCTAGGACATATATGTGGCACTGTCAGCCTCTCTGTCATTATCCTTTTACTTCTCATAGACATTAAGTCTCATGTGCTGTTTACCAACTCTGCTCTTAACCATGTTCTACACTGGGAGCCACCCCTTTGGACAGTCTCATTCCCATGACCCCATGCACACCTTATTGGCTCGCACACACCATTTCCTGTGCAGTCACTTTGCACACCTGGCACCCTTGGAGCATCAACCCCACACTTTGACCACTCTGTGAATTCAACACTCTCATTCCTTGGACCTTCTTTCCCATCTCTCCCTCTGCATTATGTCTTGTAACACCCACACAATCTCTTCCTGTGCACCAGTAGCCCCTCCCTGGGCCCTCATGTCACCTGTACTGTCACAAACACACTCTCTGTCATGCCCCTGCATTTACACATGAAATGAGATTGAGCTGTGGGCAAAAGTCCGTGCTTTCCAAGAGAAATTTCATCTTCTTATTTTGCTTGTTTCCCATTGAATATCCTTCACAGAGGATGTGCTGTTATAATTGTCTGCTAACTTAAATGTTTCGTCAGCTCAGTGGCCTGAAGATTTTGGGAAAAATCACACTTTGGAGTAGGGAAACTTCTCAGACAACACAAAACCTGGGAAGACACATGAGCGTGAGGAGCCTCTCTCATCACAGACCCCAGCAGGAGCTGCTGCCTCCCTGTGTGACCGGTCTGTCTCCAGGCATCAGGGAAATAAAGAGACTCTCAGACACTGCCATAGTCTCTTGGCAGATGGTAACTACAAACCTCTAATTGGTTTTTGGTCACAAGGAACTAGGGAACATTTTTCACTGCCCCAGGCCTGTCCTCCACTTGTAGGGACAGGTGATAAGATAATGGCTGCTCTGAGGGGAGGCGACATCACACATCATATCACACCATTTCCCAAGGTCTCCATCCCAACACAAGCACTGGTGCTGTGAACATCAGTTTGAGTCCTTGCTCTTATTATCAGAGGAGACAGGTGTTTGCCATTGCAGCCTGAGACAGAGAGTCTGAAACCAAGGTTTGCCAGTCTGCAGCCAGGTAAGATATCCTGTTAGAAGGGGTTTGCATTTGTAATCCAGCCTGCTGCCACAGCCACCCAGGAAGCAGAGATCATTCTGAGGCCTGAGCAGAGCTTGTAGAGAGATGAGGGCCGAACCTGACAGCAGCCCCTAAAGGCAGTTGTGCCATTTACTATAAACCAAAACCACCTGTGTTGTGTTTCCTATTTTCATGTTTAAATCTTAATTTTTACATGTTTAACACTGAAAACTTAAATGAATTTTGTTCTCTGGTTAAAATGAGGTCATAAGGAAACAGCCTTGCTCATGTAAAAGCACGTTTCTGTTACAGGTTTATAAACTTTTTTTCAAGTTAATGTTTTCTTTATTGTTTTTGAGATAACATTTTTAACTTAATTATGGTTCAAGGTATAATGCTGTACCACACAGAGTTCAGCAAATGAAAAATGCAAAGACCACAGTAGAGCAGGAAAGTAGGGAGGGGCCGCATCCAGTCATCCAAGAAGATGGCCCTAACTTTTCATGAAACCCATCTCTGCTAAGATACAGGAGATGTTTAAGCTTTCTTTATGTTTAACAATGCCTTTTACCATCGAAATGGAGTAACATATCCTTTTGAGGAAATTTATATTTTTAAAATAAAATTGGTTGTAACAATATCATTGAGTTCTGACTACAAAATAAGGCTATCAAAATTATCCTGATGGGTGGGATTTAATTAAATTAATATCAAAAGTTGAATTTTAATATGTTTAAGGATTTCAGTTCCACGTTAAATTGTTGTTTAGTCTACCCTATCATATTCACACAGTGTTTTCAGGATGACTGAATATGCACTATCTTTTCTTTAAAGATTTATTTATTTATTTGAGAGAGTGGCACCAAGAGGGGGTGAAAGATAGCGAGTGAAAGAGATCTTCCAGCCATTGGTTCACTCTCCAAATGCCCACAACAACTGGGCCAGGCCAATGCTAGGAGCCTGGAACTCCTACCAGGTCTCCCACGTGGGTGGCAGAAGCCCAAGCATTTGGGCCA
Organism: Lepus europaeus; assembly: GCF_033115175.1. Lineage (NCBI taxonomy): Eukaryota > Metazoa > Chordata > Mammalia > Lagomorpha > Leporidae > Lepus > Lepus europaeus. Next base: position 4,265,696 of record NC_084845.1, read on the forward strand.
TTTTCCTCTGCTTTCCCATGCACAGTTACAAGGAGCTGAACCAGAGTTGGAGCAGCCAGGACTTGAACTCGTGCTGAGACAGGAAGCTGGCATTGCAGGAGGTTGTTAACCTGCTGCACCATGAAAGCAGGCCCTCAAAAGTTCACTCACAGCACCAAGCTGGCAGCAGAGATGTGAACCCACAGGAACCACCTGGTGCTGTGCAGACCTGGTGTCTATGGCACCTGCTGGGAGGAGATGCACCCTGTGATACCAGGTGCTAGAATTATTTAATGAGACAGTGGTTGTTTCCTTCTGAGAACATCCATGGTCTCCTGATACTGGAGAGAGTGTTTCCCAATTTCAGCTTAGGCAGTGAGCACGTGAGGAAGCGGTAACACTATACATGGGATTCCAGATAGCAGCTCTCGGGCACAAAATTTTCCTGTGCTAAAGTCTCTGATCTTAATATATTTCACATCAATTCCTAAATTTACAATTTCAACTTATAAAATATGCAAATCTTAATATCTTACACATTCTCTTTACTGGATAGCTTATAATTTAGTTTGTTTTGGAAATTTCACCTGAGTTCTACTGATTTTACTTGTGACAAGTATTAATCCACATAAGTACATGATCTGAAATTAGTAACTTTTAGTTTGTACTCTATACTCTTTTATCATATACTGGTATTTAATGTCACATAGTTTAGGGTGCAGCAAAGTGTTCTGTGATTCCTGTGACAGGTGCAAATTCTATTTGGACATAAAAGAAATCCTTGTCACTGGCACTGTGGCATGGTGGGTTAAGCTGCTCTCTGCCACACCAGCATCCCATATGGGTGCTGGCTGGAGTCCTGTTTGCTCCACTTCCACTCCAGCTCCCAGCTAATGTACCTGGGAAAGCAGCAGAGGATGGCCCAAATGCTTGCGCCCCTGCAGCCATGTGGTAGACCCAGAAAAATCTCCTGGCTCCTGGCTTTGCCCTGGCCTAGCTTCAGCCATTAAACCATCCAGAGGGTAAACCAATGGATGGAATCTTCCTGTCTCTCTCTTTCTCTCTCTCTCATATTCTGACTTTCAAATAAGAAAGTAAATAAATCTTAAAAAAAAAAGAAATCCTTGTCGAAGCCCATCTCAATAAACAGGCAATTATGCATTCTTAAAAAGAATTTTGTATGGAATGGGTCCCTACAGAATTATTTCATAATTCTAAATCTGAATGTTAAGATATCTAAATCTTATTCATAGCTGGTATTAACTTACAGCTTCAGTCCTTATACAGTCATGTAGACTTACATACGAAGTAATAAAATCAGCTATCTAAGATCAAATCACCTGGTATGAGAATGACTAAATAGACACTGCATTATGTGAGGAACACAGCCAACAGGTCTGCAGCATCACCTTCAAGTGCACTGCTTTGATCAGCCTGCTAATTCTAAGCCCCCTCTTGAGCCACACATGTTGTTCAGATTAGACACATCACTAACTCTCCCTACTTAGCTTCTCCGTATCTTTTCGAGGAAAACAAGAATACTGTGTGGTCACTGCCTCATTTTCACTTGCAGGATTCTCACTCAGAAGATGAGCAGCAGAGGCTGGGAACTGACAGCATGGCCTCGAGGGACCTGGCCCTAGGAATGGTCTTTCTAGTACAGACACTGGCTGGGATTCTGGGGAATTCCTCTCTTCTTCTCCATTATCTCATCCTTTATTTCACAGGATGCAAGTTTAGGCTCACAGATCTTATTCTCAAACACCTGACTGTAGCCAATGCCTTGGTCATTCTCTCAAAAGGAGTCCCCCAAACCATGGTAGCCTTGGGGATGAAGCAGTTCCTCAATGATACTGGATGCAAACTTGTGTTCTATGTGCACAGAGTGAGCAGGGATGTGTCCATTGGCAGCACCTGCCTCTTGAGTGTCTTCCAGGCCATCACCATCAGTCCTACCTGCTCCAGGTGGATGGGGCTTAAAGTAAAAACCCCCAAGTATGTTGCCTCCTCCACTATTCTCTGCTGGATTCTGAACATGATGCTTAATGTCATGATACCTATGCATGTCACTGCCAGATGGCAAAACAATAATATCACAAGGAAAATAGACTATGGCTACTGTTCTGCTATTTCTAGTGGGAAAATCACTGACTTATTGTACATAGCACTGATGTTATTCCGTGATGTTGTCTTTGTAGGGCTCATGCTCTGGGCCAGCAGCTTCATGGTTTTCATCCTGTACAGGCACAAGCAGCAGGTCCAATATATACAAGCTCTCTCCTACAGATCTTCCCCAGGGTCCAGGGCCACACAAAGCATCCTTGTCCTGGTGAGCACCTTCGTACTGCTGTGCAGCCTGTCCTCCATTCTACAATTTTGTTTAGCGTTTTTCAGTATTCACAAAATGTGGCTGGTGAAAGCTTCTGCACTGATAGCTGGGTGTTTCCCAACCGTCAGCCCTTACATTCTCATGAGTTATGACTCCAGGGTACCCACACACTGCCTTCCCTGGATCATAGCAGCAAAGTCCTCTGTGCTCTGAGAAGTAAACTCTATGTATATGTTCATTGGCTGGCTGCTTACTTTTCAATCCTCCTCAGACACAAAATTCATTTCAAGAAGCAGTCATTTTACAAGAACCTGTCCTATGATACAGTTGAGCTCTGCTTGAAAATAAACTGTAAATTGAATAATTTTATTTTTTATAGAAGTCACATTTTATTCATTTTTAACATTTAATGTATACAAGCTTCATGCATTTCATAAATACAGATATGGGAATGTAGTTATTCTTTCCACCCTACCCTCCCTCCCTTCCACACTCTCACCCTTCTTCCTCCTCTCTCTTCTATTGAATAGTATTTTTAAAGAAAAATGTGAGATATTGTTATAGTAATACTTACATAACTAAAATTTTATTAGTGGTTATAATGGAGGAGCTAAGAGGTTATGTAGGGCTAAAACAATAGATCCCTCAGTGACATGGAGAAGTTCCTGGGAGTGTAACTTTCATCTGGCACAGTAAAATGTCCAGACATTAAGTGGCTGTGGAAGGGCAGAGATGTTTCCATCAAATATGGACACAATTTGAGACATCATTCAAGATACTGAAGAAACAAAAACTCTGCCATGGAATCCTGAATAGCATGGAGTTTAACTGGAGGGTAGTTCAGTTTCGAAGTATTAGTGTTTGATATTCTTGGAGAAATAGTAGTCATTTGCATGTAGATGAATTCAAACTGAACTAGAGTTGCTCATTTAAGTGGATATTTTCACTGAGTTTTCAGAGTTGAAGGGACTGTTGCCTCTTGAAAACAGATATGCTGCACAGTGTAAACAGCATGGGCTGGGGTTCTGTATGTCCATTGTTTCTGTGATGTGAAGATACCAGTTGGGCAGAGTGGCAGGAAGCAGGTCCCATGGTGCCCTCTCCTGTCTCTCAAGTCAGGAAATAATCCTGTGGTGGAGGGAGTGAGGGAGGAGCCTTTGGAAGGTGTAAGACATGAATCCATTTGGTTCCTGTAGCATTTTTGGCCTAAGCATTTTCAAAATAATGTGAATAATTTTTACTCATTGTGAGAGTTATTTTACTAATGCTCTCTCTCTCTGATTATACCATAAAGCTTATGTAAGGTATGAAAGATTCAAATATTCGAAAAGAACAATTAATCTGGCCTAATGTGTGTCTGTAATCTTGTGCCACAAAAATAGACACCATATAGTGTTAGCTCACATGAGAAACTTAGAAATACCTGACACATATTAGGTATAAAAGCAATATATTTGTATGTGTACATATTTGCATGTACATATGTCTTTGTATTCACGTGTATACATGTATATATAATGTCACTTATGTTTCTTTTCCATCAATCAATGCTGTTAGGAAATTATAAATGAAAAATGAAAAAAGAAATGAAAAATAATACTTGTTAAAATAATAGCAAATTGCTTTATCCTTGTATGTATATTACCATGAGAAGTACTTAATTGGTTTAATTTACATAAGATATATTTTCCGTTTTTATTATTTGTATTTAACCCATATACCTTGAAAAATATCTACCTGATAAACTATTAGGATTAATTATTCCTTCATGGTTGATATGAAAGTGTATACATTTGAGATTAGATTCATCCATTTCTTATATACTCATGGGTTGCTCATGGTCAATTTCCTAACTCTACCTTAATTTATTCCAAGTTAATTTTTAAAATATTTTTAATAGTTTATGCCTTTTAATTATAGATTGTATAAATGATGGCAAATTACATGGTATATATAAGTATATATATTTTTCTTTTTTCTATTTTAATCCTTTTTAAAACATATTTATTTATTTATTTGAAAGTCAGAGTTACATAGTGACCAGAAGGAGAGACAGAGTGAGAGGGCTTCAGCTGGTTCATCCTGCAAATGGCCATGATGGCTGGTACTGGGCCAGGCTTTTTAGCTATATATTTTGAAAATATTTCCCATTGAACATAATAAAATGTCTGACACAGGAATAATTAATCTATTTATACTTAATATCATAATTCTATATTGATTATTAGATTTAGCAATTTATCGTGTTCTTTGCATTCTGCTTGTTATAAATTCTTGATTTTTCTATCTCAACTTCATCTGTATTAATCTTTAAAGATTCAGTTATTTATTTGAAAGTCAGAGTTAACAGAGAGAGGAGAGGCAGAGAGAGAGAGAGAGAGATAGAGAGAGAGGTCCTCCATCCGCTGGTCACTCCCCAGATGGCTGCAATGGCCAGAGCTGTGGCAATCTGAAGCCAGAAGCCAGGAGCTTCTTCCAGGTCTTCCACATGGGTGCAAGGGCCCAAGAATTTGGGCCATCCTCCACTGCCTTTCCAGGCCACAGTAGAGAGCTGGATCAGAAATGGAGCATCCAAGACTCAAAATGGCACACATATGGGATGCTGGCACTGCAGGTGGTGGTTTTACCCAATATGCCCCAGCGCCAGCCCCCTCTAACTCTATTTTCTTCTCTATGTCTATCATCTCTATCTCTATCTCTATCTCTATCTCTATCATCTCTACCATCTCTATCTCTGTATATCCCTTTGTCTCTCCCTCAGTCTCTGTCACTCTGCCTTTCCAATGAATGAATTTTTTTTAAAATAATAATTAAGAGTCATGAGCTGAGCCACTAGAGAAAGATTATAACCCTGTAGAGTCACTAATGGCCGTTATGTATTGCAGGGTGAACCAAGTGACAATGATTGTGGGTGTTTCATTCAAGTGATAATGAAACCTGATATATAATGTGTGTGAGGACATTAGTACCAAAGTTGATCTGTCCTCAGTCTCCTGTGAGAATCACAGAACATTCTCAGGGTGACTGGAGGCACACTGTGACGTCACAATGCTAGCCACGGACAGGTGAATCCAGAGAATGACCTGATGTGATGCTGTGCAGAGCTTGAGTGTCCAGAAGGCACTTACTGTGTGGAAATGCGTCCTGCAATACTGGATGCTAGAACTGCTTAATTATTAGGAAAACTCCCATGGTCTCCATGGGAGACATTACACACAGTTTCAGACAGCAGCTGTCAGCCACAAGAGGTTCTTGTGATATATTCTCTGGCATAAACATATTTTCCTATCAATCCCAAACTCTTCAAATCACTTTTAAAACACAAAATTGAACACCTTATATACTGTCTTTACTTTATGCCTTATATTTTACTGATTTACAAATCTTGCCTTAACCGCAATACTTCTACTTGAGTCAAGTATTAATCAAATGTAAGCATATGATTTGAAAGACGTAACATTGAGATTCTGTTCCACCACATTTTGTCACATACTGCTTAGAGTTCTGTATTTTAGGGCAAAATATAATGTTCAGTGATTCCCATGATAGGTGCAATGTCACTGTGGGTAAAAAAGCAGATTCTGGTCTGTTGCTGCTTCACGCAGAGGCAAATCTGTTCTTTAAAACACCTTTGGGGCTGGCACTGTGGTGCAGTAGGTTAATCTTCTGCCTGTGGCACCAACATCCAATATGAGTGCCAGTTCAAGTCCTGGCTGCCCCCCTTCTGATCCAGCTCTCTGATATGGCCTGTAAAGCAGGAGAAAATGGTCCAAGTCCTTGGGTCCCTGCACCTGCATGAGAGACTCAGAAGCTCCTGGCTTCAGATCAGACATGCTCTGGCTGTTGTGGCCATTTGGAAAGTGAACCAGTGGATGGGACACCTTTCTCTGTCTTTCCCTCTCACTGGTTATAACTCTACCTCTCAAATAAATAAATGAAATCTTTAAAAAATAAATAGAAAAAAAACAAATTGGTAGTTTCCATGCAGTTCTTTTGAAATTCTCAGTCTAAATTCTGTTAAGAAAATTATTCATAATCCATACATATCAAATCTTCACACACATATGGAAACTTAATCCAAACAAATTTAGAATCTAAAATATCAATGTAAAATGAAACCACAAGGCATAAACATAACAAAATAAATGCTAGCATCACTTTAAGAATATTCTGTAGCATAATCTGACCAGCCCTGACAGATTCAATTCCCCACTTTTTTCAAGAAAGTGTGAAACTGAGAGGAATCAATTCAATACCTTAGTCTACACAAGTGACTCCTTCCTTTACAGTGAAAATAGTGCTACTTATATCACAGAGTTTTTTAAAAAAGATTTATTTATTTATTTGAGAGGCAGAGTTACTGACAGGGATAAATGGACAGAGGGGTCTTCCATCTGCTGGTTCACTCCAAATGACTGCAATGGTGGAGCCAGGCCAATCCAAATCCAGGAACCAGGAGCTTCTTCCAGGTCTCCCACATATGTGTAGGGAATCAAACACTTGGGTCAACTTCCACCACTTTCCAGGCCATATTAGAGATCTGGATTGGAAGTGGAATAGCCGGGACACGAACCGGCGCCCATATGGGAAACTGGTGCCATAGGTGGAGCTTAGCCCACTACACAACAGCACCAGCTTCCTCAAAGAGTTTTACAGGATGTAAGGCATAGGCATGTTCTGCCTTCCTGTCAGTGATTCTCATTTTGTGAATGCTCATTAAAGGGACACAGTCAACTTTGGGATGCCTGGGAACTAGAGAAGCATTGCAGTAAATGTATCTAAATGGAGACTAAGGGGAAGATGCTGTGTTTCAGTTCGCATGGCCCATGCAGCTCAGGCCTCTTCTTCCCCTGCAGGGCTCCCAGGCTCAGACAACAAGCATCAGACATCAGCAGCTGGTAAGACAGTCAGTCACCAGGGACGTGTCCATGGGCATAATCTACTTTTCAGAAACTCTCATAAGAATTCTGGGGAATTTATCTCTATGCCATTATCCCTATTTCTATGTCACAGGGTGCAAGTTTAGGTCCATAGACTCAATGATCAAGAATCTGACTGTAGCCAGGTGCTTAGTCATTGCCCCTGGAAGAGTCCCCCAACAATGGCTCCTTGCAGGTTAAAAACTTTGGAACACAGAGTGTCTGAGGGTTGTTCACTGGCATTACCTGCCTCCTGATCATCTTCTAGGCCATCACAATCAGTCCAAGCAACTCCAGGTGATGAGAATATGAAAACTCCCACGAATGCCAACTGCTTTTCCAGAACGTGATGCCAGTGTTTGACATCTTTGTATGTGACTGGCAAGTTGAGTGATAAAATATCATAAGTAACATTGGTTATGTCTACTATCCTGCTTACTTCACACACCCACTGTAGGCAGCAATCATATTCTTCTGTCATTGTTGTGTTTGGAGCTCCTGCTCTGGGCAAACAGTTCCATGGTTTTCACTCTTTATGGGCATTTAATGTGTACCCAAATTTGGTCAGTCCAGCAGTACATGAAGAAAACAACATGCGAGATGGATTAAGAAAGAGGGACAGAAAATCAGAAAAGTGGTGAGGAGAAAGGTATGAGTCTAAGCCTTGTGAGACAAGCTGCATTCAATGCAGGGACCCAGTATTGGGCAAGGGCTTGTACCCTGATCCAGTAGGATCATTGACAATTCTAATACAAACAGAAGCTTATGTAACGATGGGGCAGCAGTTCACTAACTTAGCTAAATTTACCCAGATGGAGATCTGGCTCTTTGGCTCAACTTCTGGAGATGATCTCCAAGTTCCCAGAATAGACTAAATGTCCATCAGCAGGAAAATAACTGAAGTTCTGGTGAGCTTCGCTGGTTGCCAAATTTCTTTGTGTATTGTCACATATTACAGGAGGCAGTGAGAGTGTCCATAACCCAAAAGGAAGAGAATCTCTAAAAGCACCTTGCTTGAATGCCTCCCAGACTCTGTTCTATGTGTTCTGCATCCTTTGTCCATAATAAATTATGACCACGATAGATTTCCACAAGTTTTTTGAGTCCTTCTTGCCGATGAGCAAATATGAGGGTTTTCATGGGGATCCCCAGGTGATTTAAGTGAGGGTGGTGTAGGGGTTCATTAAACTTGAGGATGCTGTATACAATGAAAGCAGCCTTGTGTGAAGACTCTGCCTTCTGACTGTACAGCTGATCAAACCTATGTCAGGTCAGCATATGCTGTGACCTGGATCCACAGTTCCTGGACCAGAATTATGTTTGCTCAGATAGTACAAAAAACCACTTCCTCATAGGTGGGAAACCACAGAGAGATGGGCCCCAGACACCACAGGAAATAGAAATTGGAGTCAATGCTGCATGGAATCAGGAATGTAGCCATGTGGCAACCTTGCCTAAGCCCCTCCAAAAGAGGAGGCTGACCCCACTGTCTGAATCACAACATTGCTAGGCGCAGCCAGTCACTGGGAATGCTTACTCAGGGTTCCAGACCTGCATCACAGAGCAATGGAATGCTTTAAAAGTATGCTAGAATGAAAAAGAGTTGACATGAGAGAGAGAGAGAGAGAGAGAGAGAGAGAGAGAGAGAGAGAAAGAGAGAAACCCACAGCCTCTGCCATCTGGTCCAAGTGATATGACCACTTATCTCTGCTTATCTGGTTGAACTCAGAACCTCCACTGTTCTCTGGCTTCTCCACTTTCTATCTCCATGTCATCCTCATACCATACATGTCCACTGGAAAAACATTCCACACATGCTGAAGCCCTGACTCCACTGTGACTGTTTTTGGAAATGGATTGTTTGAGCAGTCACGTGGGTTACATGAGGTTATGAGAATAGGAGTCAGGATCAATGTCTTTGTGAGACAAGCACAAGAGCTCTCTCTCCACTCTCACCTCTGTGACTACACAGAGAGGAGGTCAGGTGAGCACACAGCAAGACGGTGACCATTTACAAGCCAAGAAAGTGACTTCTGACAAAAGCGACCATGTCAGCACTTCGTCTTAAAGCTTCCTCCAGCCAGAACCATGAGATATGTATATCCTCCATTTAAGTCACACAGCAAATGGTATTCTATCATGGCAGCTCATTGAATTAAGCCACCCCTTAGAAACCTCTGCTCTGATAACTAATTCCACAGCCTGGCATTTCAGAAGATTTCCCAGAAATATATGTGGGTCATTTTAGTCATTTGTTTATATTAAGAAATTTAGTGTTATCCCAATTGGAATTAGGAAAATCTCCACAAATACGTATATACATATACTTATCCTGATGTAAAAAAATATCCCAGGCTATAAATTAAACATTAAACTGATAACTTGTATTCTGATAATGAAAGATTACTTATTTTATACACAAAGAAATGAAAACAAATCAGTAAGCAACAAAATTGACATTATGAAAAGGATATAATTCATGTATATTTCAATTTTAATTATGTATTGTCAGATACACAAATATGTTCTATATTTTTGGTAACAATATGATACTTGACCAAATATTTACGTTGTGAAATGATTTTATCAAACTAATGAACGAACCCATCACCTCACATACTCTTCATTTTTGAAGTGAAAATATTTAAAAGATATTTCTTTACTACTGTTCTTGACTAGTGTTTGTGAAATTCCAGTGTGTAAAGAAGTGATTTGGACATCTTGTGACATGTAGACTTGATCTTGCCTGGTGGAGGTAGAGCCTGAATTTCTGTATTTATTAACTTACCAGGGGCTCATAAGAATCAGTGGAATACATGGGAGGAGCAAGAGTTATTAAAGAAAGGGAATAAGACAATCTCCACACTACCACAGAAAACCAGAAAACACTAACATAAAGAATTAAAGCAGACATAAATAAATGAAAAGATAATCTACATTCCAGGATTTGAAAAACTAAAGCATTTAAATGAACATTATCACCACATAATCTATAGATTCAATTCAATCCATGCCCAAATCCCAATGATATGTTTTACAGAAGCAAACAAAAATCCTAACATTTATGCAGGACAACAAAAATCATGAAGAGCCAAAACAATATTGAGAAAGAACAAACCTGGAAGTCCTACACTCCTTGATTTAACATGTACTAGAAAGCCAGGGTATGCAAACAGTAGGGTACTGGGAAAGTCAGACATATACACGTTGTAGGAACTTAATCAGGATCTCTGAAAGAACCCCATCATTTGTGATCCATTCATTTTCAACAACGGTACCAAGCATGCACAATGGGGTAAGGAGAGTCCCTTCAGTGAAAGGTGCAGAGAAAACTAGAGATGTGCATGTAAAATGATGAACTGTACCCATAACACACTATAACCACAGCAGCTCAAAGTGAATTAGAGACTTAAATTTAACACCTCAAATTAATGTCGGCAGAGAGGCAGCTAATGAGGAGGAGCTGAGGTCACCAGCCCCTCCCTGCAGCCTCTCATGTACTGTCCAACTCCCCACCCCTTTCCATGTAGTGCAAAAGCAAAGCTTCTGTAGAACCACTGCAGAGAACAGGTGGCAGATAAAACTAACGAACATGGTGCCCCCTAGCTCTTTACATGCTCACTGTAATACAATTCCCACGGCTGACCCTCCTCCTCCCATTGCGTACCTGATGCATGACTTCTCCAAAATTCAAACAAAATCTTGCTTCTCTGATGATATACACTTAAGTCTTAAGTTAGAATTCCTTCTAGTGTCAGAGACAAGAACCTAGATCCCACTACCTCACAAGAAAACCTAAAATTCCTAGATGAAAACTGGAGAAAAGCTGTGACACTGGTCTTGCCAATGATTATTTTTTGTGTGTGGATTTGATATCATAAGCACAGAAAATAAATGAAAATTGCAATAACAAAATATCAATTAGAAAGTTTCAGCATGACAAAAACTAATCAAAATAATATGAACTATGGAATTGCCAGAAATATATGCAAATTTTAGGATTATATTTTAAAGTCCAAAACATATAAAGAATATCTACAACTCAGTGGTAAAATAACAAATATCTCGCTTCAAAAATGAGCAACAAACCTGAACAGACATTTTTCCAAGACGACATTCAAATGCCCAACATGTTTATGAAAAGGGGCTCAATATGAATAATCATCAGGGACATGGAAATTGAAACCATGGCTGAGACATTACCACAGACTTTATAGGACAGCTGTTACTGAGAGAGTGAGAGAGACTGAAAGAAGAATTTGGAAAAAATGAATTATCGTACATAGTTGTGGGAATGTTAACTGGATGAAACGTTATGGAAAAAACCACAGCAGCTCCTTAAAAATTAAAAAAAGGAATTATCAGATGAGCCAATAATCCAACTTATGGGTATACAGGAAAAGGAAATGAAATGAGAATTTGAAGCCTTAATAGCACTCATGCTCATGACTGCACATTCACAATATCCAAGACACACAAGCCACGTAAATACCCGTTTTCAAGTGAATTGATAGATTGAGATTTGTAACACAGTGGAATATTATTTTTACTTTAAAAAGAGGGAAATCTTGAAAGTTACAATGTGGATGAACATGAAGGACTCTGTGTGAAAGTAAAATAAGCCAGAGATGCATGGACAATCACTACATGATCCCACTTGCCCACGAGAGGAATCTAAATAATAAATTCAAAAAGTGGAGGTACAGTGGTGGCTGTCAGGAGCTGTGGAGTGAGGAAAATGGCAGGGATTCATAACATTATTTGACTTCTCAAGACATTTAATATGCAAGATGAAGAAGGCCTGGAATTCTGCCATCCAGCACAGTGACCATGGCCAACATGTGGTATTCCACACTGAAGACATTAATAAGTGGGTAGAACTTTTGTGAGGTGCCCTTGCACAAATACAGGGATAATAACAACAAATAAAGAGACTTGAAGGAACTTTGGGGGTAAAGGATAGGTTGATGGCTTCACCGGTACACATCTATGTGCAGGCTCATTAAACTGTATATACTATATATGTACAGCAATTAGTGGTATGTAAAATTTGAAATGAGTCCATTTAAAAACTTCAAAGACATCAAAGTTTAAAAAGCATTCTTCATGTTAAACATTCCTCAGAAAAGTGCTGTATAAAAAATAGATGCCAGCCTAGCTACAGCTGGAATGTCCCTCTGGCTAAATGATAATGAATTGTAACTACCACAGTAATGTCCAAGGAAAGAAATCCATATACATTACTGAATTATAAGTGAAAATTAAAAGTTTTAAATGAAATTGTTGATATACCCATAAAATGTCACCATTAATTTCTGTTAAGGTTGATAAGGGAAAAGCAAAAGACGACTGAAATTTTAAATTCCATAATGCTAATTTTAATTCTTTCTTAATAAGACAAGTATAATACCTAAGAAATAATATATACTCTAGTACATTATATTAATGTATTAACAGATATGTAAATATTTATATAAAATATTATGATTTTTAGAAAACATTAGATGTTTACTGTTATTTAATATTTATAAAATAGTAGATATTGGGGCTGGTGCCGTGGCTCACTTGGTTAATCCTCCGCCTGTGGTGCCAGCATCCCATATGGGCACCGGGTTCTAGTCCCGGTTGCTCCTCTTCCACTCTAGCTCTCTGCTGTGTCCCAGGAAGGCAGTGGAGGATGGCCCAAGTGCTTGGGCGCCAGCACTCTCATGGGAGACCAGGAAGAAACACCTGGCTCCTGGCTTCAGATCGGCATAGCTCCGGCGAGTTGGGGGGTGAACCAACGGAAAAAGGAAGGCCTTTCTCTCTGTCTCTCTCACTGTCTAACTCTGTCAAATTAAAAAAAATAGTAGATATTTAAGATTTATACTTATACAATATTCCGGAAACAATGTTTAAGATAATGAGGGATTGTTATCATGCAAGATTTGGGCATTAAAAAATCTCAAGACAAAAAACATGCAGGGAACTGTGGCACCTCTGTCCATCACTGAGCAAAGGGTCCCAAGCAACAGCTCCTAGCCTCCGGAAACCAAGTCTCCAAAGATGACATGGAAATTGGGGGTAATTAGGCAGTAGAACTGGGGGAAATCATGGATTTGTGTCCACTAAAAACTAAAGGATAAATTTGAATTTATGTGGCATTTTCTCATTAATTACAAAATCAACCAAGACAACTAAAAATTAAAAAGAAAAATATAGAGATATGAAACTATGGTAACCATTCAAGTTTGTTGAATTCAGGAGGTCATATGGCTTATCTGGTAAGGGAGTTTAAACATCTTCTCATTAAATCAAGGTTTCACTTATGAGGGCTCATTAACTCATTTTTTTTTTTGACAGGCAGAGTGGACAGTGAGAGAGAGAGACAGAGAGAAAGGTCTTCCTTTTGCCGTTGGTTCACCCTCCAATGGCCGCCGCGGTAGCGCGCTGTGGCCGGCGCACCGCGCTGTTCCGATGGCAGGAGCCAGGTGCTTCTCCTGGTCTCCCATGGGGTGCAGGACCCAAGGACTTGGGCCATCCTCCACTGCACTCCCTAGCCACAGCAGAGAGCTGGCCTGGAAGAGGGGCAACCGGGACAGGATCGGTGCCCCAACCGGGACTAGAACCCGGTGTGCCGGCGCCGCAAGGCGGAGGATTAGCCTGTTGAGCCACGGCGCCGGCCTCATTAACTCATTTTTTAAGAATTACTTATTTGAGAGGCACAGTTACAGACAGAGAGTGGAAGAGACAGAGAGAGGGAGATCTTCTACCCATTGGTTCATTCCCAAAATGGCCATAAAGGCAGAGCTGGGCTGATCCAAGGCCAGAAGCTTCTTCTGGATCTCCCACATGAGTACTGGGGCCCAATCATTTGGGCCATCTTCTATTGCTTTCCCAGGCATATTAGCAGGGAGCTGGATTGGAAGAGGAGCAGCTGGGATATGAACCAGCAGCCATAGAGCATGTCAGTGTCATAGGCGGAGGCTTAACATACTGAGCCACAGCCCCAGCCCACATTAACTTCTGTATGTCTATGGATATTATTCTCTTCAGCTTCCTGTATCTACTGGAGATGAGAAAGAAAGCTAAATTGGGATAAAGAATGTTTTCCTATAAAACTCCCATAATCCTCTGCAATTCCAAACAGACTGTCATTGTCAACAGAACCTCTGGTTTCTCATGTGAGCTATGACCATCAGGTTCTTCACAAAACTTGTAATCTGTGAAAGCCTCTCCCAGCTGCATCCTTAACTCTGCTATGCTCATCACATCAATGGTACTGAGCCTGGAGGTCTCAAGTTGGAGAGAACTCAGTCTTGTGAGGAAAGAAATCTACAAATGCTGGGAGACCCATGAGTCTCCTGCCACTCCCTCTGCTGGCAGACATCAGAATGTCCTGCTCCCTCCTGGCCAGATCCTGTCTGCCTCCAGGGAGCTGGGGAAATTTTGAGCCACTTCAAAGACTTCACATTCTCCATGGAGATGATTACTATAGAGTTCTAATTGCTTTTGGTAATGAGCAAGAGGAAAAAAGTTTTCACAAACATCCTCAGTATCCCAACTTCACTTTCAGTGCAGCTGCAGGTGAAAATAGAATTGCAGTTCTTCAGGGCGGTGAGGTCACAGGTGCACACTATTTCTAGTGCTTCAGCTGCCTCCAGCCCACCCAGTGCTGACTTTGTGGTGACCTTGTTGCCAACACTTGTCCTGGAGGCTGAAAGAAACTGGTTATTTTCTATGTCAGTGTGAAAGAGAGACGCTGTAAGCAAAGAGGTGTCTCTGGAGTCTGGGTGAGTGATTAGGTGGGAAAGGGGATTCTCCTGTGCTTGCTCCTGGTCCTGTGCCTCAGCCTCACAGGAAGGAGAAAGGAATCCGGCTGGCGCCACGGCTCACTTGGCTAATCCTCTGCCTGCAGTGTTGCCCCCTCCCCCGCGTGTTAGTCCGGGCTGGGGCACTGGATACTAGTCCTGGTTGCTCCTCTTCCAGTCCAGCTCTTCTGTGGCTTGGGAAGGCAGAGGAGGATGGCCCAAGTGCTTGGGTTGCTGCACCCGCATGGGAGACTGGGAAGAAGTACCTGGCTCCTGGCTTCGAATTGGTGCAGCACTGGCCGTAGAGGCCATTAGGGGAGTGAACCAACAGAAGGAAGACCTTTCTGTCACTCTCTCTCTGTCTCTCACGGTCTAACTCTGCCTGGCAAAAAATAAAATAAAATAAAAAAGGAGGAATAAATCTGAGATGTGTGCTGAGGAAGGATAGGAGATGGGGTCCTATAGCCTACTCCAATCCTGGGGGCTCCTAATGTAATTCAGTGTCATCCACCATGACATTAGTTCTTGGTTTTAAAGAAATAATCCTGAAATCTGGTGTTGATGTATTTAAAGGCTGTCATTCCTGTAAATCCTCTGTTCTGCCTATTGGATGGGAGTCATATTCTCCACTTTCAGAATTATCAGAGATGCTTATCCATCTGTCATGTGCTTATGAGAAAGATTTGGAAATCCCTGCAGGAATCTTCTACTCCTGGAAGAAATCATGGATTCCAGGGACAGTGGTTGGAATAGTAAGGTTTTCTCCTACTCTGTTGTCTAAATCCTCAATGGAGTCAGTGACAGTTTCCTACTGAAAACATCCTTGTACCGTGGAGATGGTGAGATTATTTCCCCTCTTTACATAAGGGAAGAGTTTTAAACCACATGAGGCATGTCCTGTAGAGAAGGACACCACCTGGCTGCTGCCACTTATGAATGTGTTTTCCAGCGTTTGTTCTGAACAGGAAATATTTTCATGTCATTCACAAACTCCACAGTTTCAAGTGACAAACTACACAGGATTGGACACCCTAGTTATTCCATGTGGCTTACATGCTCTAGTACTCAGTAACCTTCAGAAATCATCTTTATGGAAAACTTAACCATTAATTAATGATTAGTTACAATAAAAGTATATGATATTAAAGTAGTATTTAGTTTCCACCATACATTACTTCATCACATTTTCTCCTGCTCCACAGTCTACAACAGAACATGTGACCAGCACTTAGATATCAGTTTCTGATACTAATTAAATGCATGAACTTGTTTCTTAAACAAAATTAAAAAAGTAAGGAAATAATAAGAGACAACTATTAGAAAATAAATCTGAAAAACAGATGAGGTATTATTCATTTTTTGACAGGCAGAGTGGACAGTGAGAGAGAGAGACAGACAGAGAGAAAGGTCTTCCTTTGCCATTGGTTCACTCTCCAATGGCCACTGCGGCTGGCACGCTGCGGCCAGCACACTGCGCTGATCCAACGGCAGGAGCCAGGTGCTTATCCTGGTCTCCCATGGGGTGCAGGGCCCAAGCACTTGGGCCATCCTCCACTGCACTCCCGGGCCACAGCAGAGAGCATTTTTTTAAAAGCCAACTTTTGCTTGCATTGCCTTCCAAAGAATTGATTTGATTTTAATAAAATACATTTTTTTAAAGAAAAAGAAGTTTACTCCTATGTTAATACATGTCAAGGGACCCTTTCTTTCCAAAAGGGTTGATAACACCAGTTCTTAGCAATAAACATAAGGCACTTGTTTAGATTACAATATCACTTCATTTTTCCACTTGTTTCTCTAACCCTGTTTTTCCCCCCACAGTATCACTGGAAATTCACACAATGAATGAGGCAAATGTGAGATGATCAAGTTGACACTACTCAGAGCAAGATAGTACAGCACAACGTTTTGGGGGTGATGTCCGGACATAAAATTAACCCAGTCAAGGTCCTCTGACACCAGACAATGTATCCACTATCAAATAAATCTGAAAGAAAATAAAAGATGTATTCAATAGTTCCAGTAAAATTGAATTGGAATATAATATACATGTTAGGAACTTAGCTCTTCATGGGTGACATCTGCATTTAAAGTTCTGGGTACATATGAATATTCACTCTAAGACAGTCTACATCAGTTGAACATTATCAAGACAAATAGATGAAGTTCATTTCAATATACAGTAGAGTTTAGACAAAATTCACACAAACTCCCCCAATTAAATGGCTGGTGCCTCCTCCAAACACCTCATTAGTGGCAGAGGTAGCACTAGTGTTCTTTCCCAACAATTAAGAACTTCAGTTGCCACTCATAGGAGAAGTTCAAAAAAAGTTTTTTAACCATCTGTTAAAGATGTTCCTGAGACAGGGCCAGTTAATAAAACAAATCAAAGCACTGTAGTTTAGTGTGTACTTCTCTTTACATCACTAAACTCTTAGACTGGGATGTGGAATGCAGATCATGTATTGTGAAAGCTTGATATTAGCACAACTGTTCAAGTCAGTAAAAGGATCAGATCTTCTGAAAATTCCCTTTAGTGAGTATACTTTCTATAAACTAACAGTACCACAAAAAGTCAATTATATATACAGTGGATTCATTTTACTTCATCTTAATTTGCTCAGATCTTGCAAAGGCAATGAGAATACTGAGCCTGAGGCTAGTTCTCAGGATACAGGTTTAACATGTTAAGGCTGATTTTCCAATCAAAATAGCAGTTTATAGTTTTCCTTTCAAATTATGAATTACATTCATAGTACCTGCCACTATCCTAGCCCTCAATGAATCTTAATACAGAAGCAGCATTCTACTTCATTATTGAGTTCCCTGACACCAGCTTGCACCCAATAACTCATTCCAAAAATCTCCCATCTTCACTAGCTTTAGAGCACATTACATTGCTTCGGGCTTGCACCTCTGTTTCCACCTGTGTATTTTCACAGAAGCCCAACACAGATTAGTTGAAATATTCAAATAACTGTTTTCCAAAACAATTTGGTACCTTATGTTTGACAATAAAAAAGAAATTACATCAGTAACTACAGGAAAAAGAAGCTGGTCTGTCATTGGAAAAAAAATCATGGGCCCTTTGAAAATTATAAAGTCTAGGGCTTGCTTGAAACAAATGAGCAAGAAATATATTCTTAGAAATGCAGGGCTTCAAGAGTTACAAACCTGTGACACTGTGGAAAACTTCCAGAGGCATCTAAACTGCAGCATTTTTTTCCTGCATATTGTGAACAAGGCCTGCTGAGGTTTTTAATTATTCGTCTCTTGATCAGTCATAGAATGGTAGTCAGGAGTTCTGCTCTTTAACTTCAAGCCATGGTAAATTTTCTTTTCTTCACTCTTGGGTGAAAAATTCATGCTTGCTAATTAGTTGGTACCACATCACAGTGCAATAAAATACGATTTTCAAGGAGTACATCAAATACTATAATCAGTTGATTTACATCTTGAAAAGACACAAAAATGCTTAATCAATACTTAAGTTGGCTTATGCTGTAAATCATTATGTATAGAGTTAATCTTGCATTAATTGCTAAAACAAATTACTTCTAGTCTACACTAAATTGACAATGCAATGAAATATGCATGAGTATGTGTTATTTGAAGAACACAGCTAACTCTTTTCATAAGAATAGCAAGGCGGGCTGGCACCATGGCTCAATAGGCTCAATAGGCTCAATAGGGTGTGTGTTTCTCTTCAAGTCTGTCAGGCTGTATCTGCTGTATGTGCACAGCATTCTGTATGTTCGTTCAACTTCAATGTGTCAACTTAAGAAGTTAAGAATGAGTAAAAACTGGAAAGATTTCATTATGTCAAACATTCCTTCAGGCTGGTTGTTTTACATAATGAGTAAGCTGCCTGAAGTGCCAGCATCCCATATGGACTCTGGTACAAATCTTGGCTGCTCCAATTCAGATCCAGCTCCTGGCCACCACCTGGGAAAGCAATGGAAGATGGCCCAAGTGTTTGGGGACCTGAACCCAGGCGGAAGAATCAGAGGCAGCTCTTGGCTCCTGGCTTTGGTCTGGCTCAGCTCTGGCTATGGCAGCCATTTGGGGAGTGAATCAACAGACACAAAATTTGCTCTGTATTCCCTTCCCTCTTCATAACTCTGACTTTCAAAGAAACAAATAAAATCTTATTTTAAAAAGGCTACAGCAGAAAGCTGGATTGGAGTGGAGCAGACATGAGATGCCAGCACTGTAGGAGGTGGCTTTAACTGTACACCATAGCACCGGACTCAATAAATAAATCTTTCAAAAAAATTTTAAAAAAGGAAATAGGCGTCACTATAATTATATCAGTAATATTATTTTTGCTTGGTAATGTTATATATGATAGAAGTAACACCCAAGGGAAAATACACAATGTGATTTTATCAATGAAAAGAAATTTATTTAAATTTTTCAATATATCCATAAACTATTACCACCTTTATTTGTTGTAAGGTTGATGACTAGGAAAATGAGTATTGAAATTTTAAGTTCTACAATTCTATGCTTGATTCTGTTCATAAATAAATTACTGTTTACTTAATATCAAAATCTGTTATTTTTATCATGTCAGATTTGGAGTAGAAAAAGGCCCCAGACATTTGAAAAATCCAGCAGGGAATCCTGGCTGCTCTGTCCATCACTGAGTACATGGTATCAACCCATAGTCTGTGGGCTGTCCACTACCACAACTCTAAAGTCTGACTTGGACATTGAGGCAAATTAATGTGGTGTATCACATTGATTGAGTTGTGAACACTGAACTATCCCTGCATACCAGGGATAAATCCCACTTGGTCTGGGTGGATGATCTTTCTGATGTGTTGTTGCATTCTATTGGTCAGAATTTTATTGAGTATTTTTGCATCTATGTTCATCAGGGATATTGGTCTGTAATTTTCTTTCAATGCTGCATCATTTTCTGGCTTAGGAAGTAAGGTGATGCTGGCTTCATAGAAAGAATTTGGGAGGATTCCCTCTTTTTTGATTGTTCTGAATAGTTTGAGAAGAACTGGAGTTAGTTATTCTTTAAATGTCTGGTAGAATTCAGCAGTGAATCCATCTGGTCCTGGGCTTTTCTTTGTTGGGAGGGCCTTTATTACTGTTTCAATTTCTGACTCAGTTATGGGTCTCTTTAGGTTTTCTATGTCTTCCTGGTTCAATTTAGGTAGGTTGCCTGTGTCCAGGAATCTATCCATTTCTGATAGATTTCCCTGTTTGCTGGCATACAAGTCCTTGTAGCAATTTCTGATGATTCTTTTTATTTCTGTTGTGTCTGTTGTTACGTTTCCTTTTTCATCTCAGATTTTATTGATTTGGGGCTTTTCTTTTTTTAGTTAGTTGGGCCAACAGGGTGTCAATTTTGTTTATTTTTTCCAAAAAACCAGCTCCTCGTTTGGCTGATTTTATGTAACTTTTTTTTTTTTGATTCAATCCTATTGATTTCTTCTCTGATTTTCATTATTTATATTCTCCTACTAGATTTGGGTTTGGTTGCTGCAGTTTTTCTAGATCCTTGAGATCAATTGAAAGCTCATCTATTTGGTGCCTTTCCAATTTCTTGATGTAGGCACCTATTGCTATAAACTTTCCTCTTAACACTGTTTTTGCTGTATCCCATAAGTTTTGGTATGTTGTGTTGTTATCTTCATTTACTTCCAGAAAGTTTTTGATTTCTCTTTTGATTTCTTCTATGACCCACTGTTCATTCAGGAGCATGTTGTTCAGTCTCCATGTGTTTGCATATGCTCTAGGGATTCCTGAGTTGCTAATTTCCAACTTCATTCCTCTATGGTCTGAGAAGCTGCATCGTATGATTCTAATTCTTTTGAATTTGCTGAGACTTGCTTTATGGCCCAGTATGTGGTATCCTAGAAGAGGTTCCATGTACTGCTGAGAAGAATAAATTCTTTATGTGTAGGATGAAAAGTTCTGTAGATATCTGTTAGATCCATTTGGGCTATATTGTCATTTAAATCTACTGTATCCTTGTTGATCTTCTGTCCTGTTGATCTGTCTATTTCTGAGAATGGAGTATTGATGTCCCGCAGTACTATTGTATTGGAGTCTAATTCTGCCTTTAAGTCCCTTAACAAATCTTTTAAGTAAACCGGTGCCCTGTAATTAGGTGCATATACATTGATAATTGTTATATCTTCCTGTTGAATTGAACCCTTAATCATTATATAGTGCCCCTCTTTGTATCTCTTAATAGTTTTTGTGTTAAAGTTTATTTTATCTGATATTAAGATGGCTACACCCACTCTTTTTTCATTTCTGTTGGCATGGTATATCTTTTTCCAGCCTTTCACTTTCAGTCTGCATGCATCTTTGTTGGAAAGCTGTGTTTCTTGTAAGCAGCAAATAGATGGGTTTTGTTTCTTATTCCAATCAGCCAATCTGTGTCTTCTAACTGGAGAGTTGAGGCCATAAACGTTCAATGTGACTATTGATAAGTAGTGATCTTGCCCTGCCATTTGCCAAATATATTTTCTAATATATGCTTTGAACTTCCTGTGATCTTTTGCTGTGAGGTTTCCTTCCTTTACTTTCTTTCATATTGATGACCATGTTTCTGTGTTTCTGTGTGTAACACATCTTTAAGCATCTTTTGCAGGGCTGGATGAGTGGCAACAAATTCTTTCAATTTCTGTTTGCTTTTTTTTTTTAAACTTTTATTTAATGAATATAAATTTCCAAAGTACAGCTTATGGATTACAATGGCTTCCCCCCACCCCCATAACTTCCTTCCCACCCGCAACCCTCCCCTTTCCTGCTCCCTCTCCCCTTCCATTCACATCAAGATTCGTTTTCAATTCTCTTTATATATAGAGGATCACCAACTTTTCTTAAAAATAACCAGGGTAGAATCTAAAATAAATAGGAGGAAACCAAACCAAATGCAAAGCATTGTCTGTTTCAAGAGGTATTGGCTTTATCTTAAGAGCAAAAGAGGGGGAAGAGTTGTTTTTCTATGTTATTAAATACATGGAATACATTTTAATACTTAAATTCAAATTCAAATATTTAGTATAAATTATATTGTACATGTTTCATTCTTTTTTTTTAACTTTTATTTAATGAATATAAATTTCCAGTATACAGCTTATGGATTACAATGGCTTCCCCCTCCCATAATTTCCCTCCCACCCGCAACCCTCCCCTCTCCCGCTCCCTCTCCCTTTCCATTCACATCAAGATTCATTTTCAATTCTATTTATATACAGAAGATCAATTTAGTATAAATACTTCAACAGTTTGCACCCACATAGAAACACAAAGTGAAACATACTGTTTGAGTACTAGTTATAGCATTAAATCAAAATGTACAGTACATTAAGGACAGAGATCCCACATCAGGAGCAAGCGCACAGTGGCTCCTGTTGTTGACCCAACAAATTGACACTCTAGTTTATGGCGCCAGTAACCACCCTAGGCTGTCGTCATGAGTTGCCAAGGCTATGGAAGCCTTCCAAGTTCCCCGACTCTGATCATATTTAGACAAGGTCATAAAAGACAGGTTGAGGATAGTAACCAATGATCCTAAGAGTGGCATTAACCAGGTCTGAACAATTATACAGCATTAAGTGGGGAAGAGGACCATCAGTACACACAGGTTGGGAGTAGAGCCATTGGTGGTAGAGTAGAGGTTATGATTACAAAGGAATGAGGCCCAAGTGGACTAGACAGGGTCTAGAACAAAGGACAGAGTCATTATTAGAGGAGCTAAGAAAGGTGCTGTCTAAGCTACAAGTAATTTTTCTGATTGAGAGGCAAATAGAACCTGAATTTCTGTTTGCTATGAAAGGTCTTTATTTCACCTTCATTCACAAATGAAAGCTTTTCAGGGTATAATATTCTGGGCTGGAAGTTTTTCTCTCTTAGTACCTGAGCTATGTCTCAGCATTCTCTTCTAGTCTGTAGGGTTTCTGATGAGAAGTCTGCTGTGAGTCTAATTGGAGATCCTTTTGGAGTAATCTGGCTTTCCTCTCTTGCACATTTTCAAATCTTTTCTTTGTGTTTCACTGTGGTGAGTTTGATTACAATGTGTCCTGGTGAGAATCTCTTTTGGTCATGTTTACTAAGGGTTCTATGAGCTTCCTGAACTAGGATGTCTCTGTCTTTCTCCAAACCTGGGAAATTCTCTGCTAGTATCTCAGTAAAAAGGCATTCTAATCTTTTTCTCCCTCCATGCTTTCAGGAACTCCTAGAAAAATAAATGTTGGTTTTTTTAATAGCATCCTGTAGATTCTCAACAATATTTTTTAGATTTCTAATTTCCTCTTCTTTTCTTTGGTTTGGCTGTATACTTTCCTGTGCTCTGTCTTCTAACTCTGATATTCTCTCTTCTGTTTCACTAACTCTGTTTTTAAGGCTCTCTAATGTGTTTTTCATTTCATCTATTGAGTTCTTCATTGCATTTTGATTTCTTTTCACTATCACAGTTTCTTGTTCTACTAGTTTCTGCATTTCATTTTGATTCCTCCTTAAGATTTCACTTTCACAAGAGAGATTTTCTATCCTGTCCAGTAAGGATTTATGTAGCTCAAGCATTTGTTTTTGAAAACTTCTAAATGTTCTTATAAATTTTTTGAAATCAATATCTTGCATTTCTTCCATCTCATCATCTTCATAATCTTGGCTTGCGGTGTCTTGTTCATTCGGGGGCATCATAATGTCTTCCTTGTTCTTGTTTCCTCGGTTTCTGTGTTTGTTGCTTGGTATTGTGGAGATATTCTTTGGATTCTTCTTCCCTCACTGTGGTGTTTTTTTCTTGTTATACTATGACTGTATTAAGTGGACTGTCTGCTTTTGATGGAGCCTTAGAGGATTGAGATGGGTGTGGCCAGAGAGCTCTGTTTGGTTCTTCAGGGTTAAGCATGTGCCAAATTGACACACCCAGGTTAGGCGTGGTAAATCTCTCTTTTTTTTTTCATTCAGAAGGGAAGTAATTCCGCACAGCTGATCCTAATTGAAGATAGTCAGCTTCCGATCTCTGGCTCCTGTGGGTATAAAATTCATCTGCTCTTTTCCAAGGACCACACAAAGAATCTGTGCTGCCCTCAGTGTGGGCTCAAATTCCCCTGCAGTCTCTCACTGGGTTGCCAAGGTTTCCGAATTTTAGCATCTCTGGAGAGTACTCACATGAACTTCGTGAGTTCTCTCACCCACTGTCTCTTTTTTCACAGTCTCAGCTCATTAGCTCCACACATTCACTAGGTTCCAATCTGCTGTTATTTCACCCCCCCACCCCGAGTCAGGTTTTTCTGCTTGGCTGAGGGCAAGTGCAGCCCTGAGGTTACGCAGCTTTTACGTATGACCAAAATGGCGCCTGATCTTTGACTTGCTGGCCTTTGAGAGGTGAGCAGAGAGAGAGAAACTCGTGTTCATACTGGTCCCTTTTTTTTCCCTCTCTCCTCTAGTTAGCCTGGTGAACTTTCCCCCATGGGGCTTCAAGCCTCGTTCCCTCTAGGCTCCTCCTTCTGCTTTCCCACCGGTGTTTCGGGCTACTGAGGTTCAACTCACCTTGTGTTCCAGCGCTGCTGCGTAGATTCCGCGGCTGGTGTGTAGATTCTGCAGCTGGTGTCCTGAGCCGTGTTGGCTCCTATGCCCTCCATGCAGGTGCACCTTGAATCACTAGTTCCAGAAGAGTTTACTCTGCTGTTTCTTCCCCAACTCTTCCTTGAACCTGCAGTATCTCCACTTTTATTAAACTGTCTCTTCCTGGACTATCAGTGTGCTCCCTTCCTATTCTGCCATCTTGCCGGACCCTGTTCCATCCACCTGATCGCAGTCATAGACTCCACTTTTAGAATTGTCAGAGATGCACATATATCTATCACATGCTTATGATAAAGATTTAGAAAACTCTACAGCAATCTTCTATTCTTGGAAGAAACCATGGATTCCAGGGGCAGTTGCTGGAGCAAGGTTTTCTCTAACTCTGTTGTCTGAATCCAAAATGGAGTCAGTGATTGTTTCTTACTGAAAACATCCTTGGTTCTGAGAAGATGGTAAGATTAGTTCCTGTCTTTCCATAAGGGGAGATTTTTTTATGCCATATGAAGACATGTCCTATAGAGATGGACATGACCTGGCAGCTGATATGTATGAATGTGTCCTCCTGCATTTGTTCTGAATTGAAAATATTTTCATGTTATTCAGAAGTTTACAGTTTCAAGGGAAAAACTACACAGGATTGGACACCCCAGATGTTTCATGTGGCTTACTTGCTCTTGTACCCAGTAACCTTTATATATCTCATTATAGAAAACTTAATCATTAATTAACTATGAGTCACAACTGAAGCATATGATAGTAAGGTGATATTTAGTTTTCACCATACATAACTTCATCACAGATGGTGTCTCTTGTTCTACAGTCTACAGCAGAAAATATGACCAGCACTTAAGTATCAGTCTTGTACTATAAAAGCCCAGTACTATTTGTATTAACTTCCTAATATAGAAGGAATTTGATTTAACAGTATACATTTTTAAAGGAAAAGGACATTAGAAAAATATTATAATCAATTGATTTATACCTTCAAAAGTTACCTAAACCCTTAATCAATATTTATGTTGGCTTATGCTGTAAATCTTTATGTACAGAATTAAACTTCTATATATAAAAATAATTGAAAATGAATCATGATGAAGAATGTGATGGGAGATGGAGTGGGAGATGGGATGGTTGTGGGTGGGAGGAAGTTTATGTGGGGAAAGCTGCTATAATTCAAAAGTTGTACTTTGGAAATTTATATTTATTAAGTAAAGGTTGAAAAGAAAAAAAAATGATGAATCAGGCCGGCGCTGTGGATCACATGGTTAATCCTCTGCCTGTGGCACTGGCATTCCATATGGGTGACAGTTCTAGTCCCAGCTGCTCCTCTTCCAATCCAGCTCTTTGCTGTTTCCTGGGAAGGCAGTAAAGGATAGCTCAAGTGCTTGGGCCCTTGCACCTGCATGGAAAACCAGGAGATCTGGCTTCAGATTGGCACAGTTCCAGGTGTAGTGGCCATTTGGGGGGAAAACCAATGGAAGGAAGACCTTTCTCTCTGTCTCTCTTGCTGTCTATAACTCTACATATCAAATAAATAAAATAATTGATGGATCAAATTACTATTAATATCAATAAATTGAAATAATAAAATAGATGTGTGTGTGTGTGTGTGTGCTATTAGAAAGTCACAGCTAACAAATCTTGTAAGAATATCAAGATGGCTAACTTACCTATATTTTTATAAGAGCATCCATGTTCAACAGACCACATTACACATTAAAATGTTAAAATTTAGACAATTCACTGGCCTATAGATACCTAAATGATAAACTTATTTCAAATGAAATGGATACTGCTGCCGTTCGAGGAGTTATGAACACAAGAATTACTCAAACTCACCACATACTTGTGAGTCATATTTTGCAAGTAGCCTTAACAGTTACATATTCATCTATTTAGAAACATGGCATAAAGAGACATATTAAGCAGCTATCTCTAAGTATAAATTGAGAAAATGGACGATATTGTGAATAGAGACTGTTGAGTTTGGTTGACATTAATACATGTAACTATTCCTTCATTTCTCATACAGGATTCTCAGGATCAGAGACATAATCAGGCATTTGGGGCTGATGGGATGGAAACCAGAGGCTTGATAATGGGGATGATCTACTTAACACAAACTATTATTGGAATCCTGGGGAATTTCTCTCTTCTATCCCATTACCTCTATCTCTACTTCACAGGATGCAAGTTCAGGTCCACAGATTTGATCATCAAACACCTGACTGCAGCCAACTGCTTAGTCATTCTCTCTAGAGGAGTTCCCCAAACCATGGCAGCTTTGTAGATGAAGCATTTCCACAGTGATATTGGGTGCAAGCTTGTGTTCTATGTGCACAGAGTGGGTATGGATGTGTCCATTATCAGCACCTACCTCTTGATTATCTCCCAGGCCATGACCACCAGTCCCAGGAACAAAGGGTGGGCCAAGCTCAAAGTAAAGGCTCAAAAGTACACTGGCCCCTGCATTACACTCTTCTGGATGATGAACCTGATACTAAATGTCATGATACCTCTGCATGTGACTGGGAAAAGGAAGGACAAAAATAACACAAAGAAAGCTGATTTTGGCTACTGCTATTTAAACAACAGTGACAAATTGACAGAGAATGGAGCAGCACTGGTGTTATTCTGAGATGTTTCTTTGTGGCAGTCTTGCTCTGGGCCAGCTGCTCCATGGTTTTCTCCCTGTACAGGCACAAGCAGGAGGTCCAATATATCCATGGGACCGATGTCACTTCCAGGTCCTCCCCAGAGTCCAGAGCCACCCTCGGCATCCTCATCCTATTGAGCATCTTTGTATCTTTGTTCACTCTCTCCTCCATCTTTCACATTTCTCTGGTTTGAACAATCCTAGTTTGTGGCTGGAGAACACCACTGCATTTATTGCTGGGAGTTTTCCTGCTGTGAGCCCCTACATTCTCATGAGCCACAACTCAAGACCACATAGGCTCTGCTGTGCCTACACCAGGAATACACAATCCCCTACTTAGCAAGACAGTGCAAATGTATCACCATTCATATGTTTGTTCTCATATATTTGTTCTCAATATGTTTCAAATTTCATTAATTCAAATTAATTTATTTTGTACATGGAAAGAGGAAAGACAGATCTCAAATCCCATGATTCACACACAAATGCCTGTAATAGCTGGTCTCAGATGGCAGAACTGGGAGAAAGGTACTCTATTCAGGCCTCCTACAGTTACTTGAGCCATTATTCCTGCCTGCCAGGTCTGCATCAGCAGCAGGCTTGGGTTGGCAGCAGAGCTGGATATAGAACCCTGGTAACTCTGACGTTGTGGCAATTTTATCTGGGATATTAACCAACAGGTCAAACACCTGCCATTACAATGGTGAGATCTTCATGCACTGATCCATCCAGGAGTGCAAGCACATTTCTAAAGCCATCCCGGTTCCAAAGTAGGGTTAACAAGACAGCATGAATTTCTGCTTTAAAACAAGACTTTAATGCCTGTCCAAAAAAAAAAAAAACAACAAAAACAAAACAAACAAACAAAAAAAACCAAGACTTTAAAACAAGAACATGGGGCTGGCACTGAGTATTAATCCTATGTTGACTCAAGTTCATTTACAGATTGCTGTACTTGTGAGCCAGCTCCCTGCTCATGGCCTGAGAAAATAAAAGATGATGGTCAGAGCATTTGGGTTACTGTCACCCCTACAGGAGACTTGGATGAAGTTTCTGTGTGGGGAACATAGCTTCTGCCACAGCTTTCTCGGTGAGGACATGCTCCTCCTGGACACAGAGTGTGGCCACAGGTACTGATTAAGGATAGTAAGTGACCTACTATCAAGAAGAGCATTGAGCCCTTGTGGAAATGTTGGGACCCACAAGGACATGCAGCTGCTTTAAGAGACATGCTTATCTAATATGTCTTGCTATAGAGTTATGAGATCTTGAACCTGTGATTTACAAATGGCTGATGTGATCCAGAGAAATAAAGAAACACACTGGGTTTTGTCTAGCAGCATTCTTCTGAGGAAGAGTTCCCGTGTACTTTCTCTCCTTTTGCTTGCTACAACCACAACACTCCTGGCTCCTGGCTTCAACATGGCTCAACCTTGGACATGGAAGCCATCTGGGTAGTGAACCAGAGGATGGAACATCTTCATCTGTCTGTCTCTCTTTCTGTCTCTTCCTCTCTCTTAGTAACTCTTTCAAATAAATGCATTTTATTTCAAAAATAAAATAAAAATAAGTTCTAAGTAATAAAAAAGATTTACTATCTAATTGTCACATTAATTCTTATATTATGGAAATGTATTAATGTTCCTTGCTCCACTAATAAATATGGAGATAGTGGAGAAGTCACAGATGTCCCCTGAATCTAATAATGAATTTGACAGAAATGAATAATTTATGGGAACATAACAAAAGCTCCTTAAATAAAGGGAATGTAAGAGGTATTGGGAAGAATGTGGAGAAAGTGAATTCTTGTATACTGCTGATAGGAATGCAAATTGGATAGAGCCATTAAGGAAAATGGAATGGCAGTGTCTCAGAAGTTAAAAATAGGACTTCATATGACCCCGTGACCCCAATTTTGACTATGGAATCAGAGGCAAGCAAACGAGATCTTTAATACATCTTGAACTCATGTTTGTCTCTAAATTGCTCATGATATCTGTGGCATGGAAAAAACCAAATTATGTATCAAAGGTAAGTGATTAAAGACATTGTGCTATATAAAAATGGAATATTATCTAGTCTTAAAAAAAGAAGGAAAGGTTAGCAATGCACCAACATGGATGGGCATGAAGGACATTAAGTGAAGTAAGACACAGAAAGCCAATCACTACATGATCTCCTTTATATGAGAAATACAAAATAGTAAGTTCAGGGGCCAAATTTTGGCACAGTGAGTAAAGCTGCTGCCTGTGATACTGTCATCACATTTCAGAGCTCTTCTTCAAGTTCGGGCTGGCCTGTTTCCAATCCAGCATGCTGCTAAAGGGCCTGATAAAGCAGCAGAAGATGGCCCTAGTACTTGGGTCCCTGCACCCCAATGTGAGATCCAGATGGAGTTCTTGGCACCTGGCATCAGCCTGGCTCAGCTCTGGCCATTGTGCCCTTTTAGGGGAGTGACTCAGTGGATTCCCTCTCTTAACTCTTCTTTTAAGAAAAATTAAAATATAGTAAGTTCAATGAAGCAGAGAGTATAATGGTGGTTTCAGGGTTGCAAAGAATAGAAACTGGAAATGAATCATGACATAAGATGTTTTAAGTTTGCAAATGAAAAAGGCCCAGAATTCTGTCATGTAGCACAGTGTAGTTAACACTGCTGTATCACATACAGAAAATTCTCTAAATGTGTAGCTCTTAAATGTCCTTTTTATATACATCAATAATAACAAAATAATAAATCAGAAGGGCATAGTGAAGTTTGGAAAAAATGGATATATTTATGTCAATGATTTTGGTGGTGTATTCATGGGTGTGTGCTTCTCTCCAAGTTTGTCTAGTTCTATTTGCTGTATGAGCACAGCGTTCTGTATGTTGGTTGAATTTTAATATATCATCTTAAGAAGTTTAAAAGAGTCAAAATGAAAAAAACTTTCATCACGTCAAACATTCCTGGGGCCAGTTTTATTGCTTAGCAAGTAAAGCCGCCTGTAGCAGCAGTATCCCACATGTCCTCCAGTCAAAAGCTAGCTTCTCCACTTCTGATTCAACTCCTTGCAAATAGCCTAGGAAACCAGTAGAAGATGGTTCAAGTGCTAGGGTCCAGAACCCACATGGAAGACCCAGAGACAGCTTATGGCTCCTGGCTTCAGTCTGGACAAGCTCTGGCAGTGGCAGCCATTTGGGGAGTGAACCATCAGATGGAAGACCTTGTTCTTTGTCTCTCCGTCAGTCTCTGTAACTTTTTCAAATAAAAATAAATCTTTGAAAAACCTTTTTAGAAAAAGGAAATAGCTGTAACCATAATTACATAAGCAACATTCTTTTTGCTGGGTAATATTACATATTAATGAAATAATACCCAAGGGAAAATATGCATAGTGTTAGAAAAATAGTGATTTATTAATCATAAGCCTGAAGATAAGGAAAAACAAGAGTACTAAAATTTGAAATTCTCAATGCTATGTTTGATTCTCTTCATATACAAGTTACTATATATTTAATATCAAAATATGGAGATTTTTATGTCATATTTGGGGCAGAAAAAGGCTCAATACATGTGAGAATTTTGGCAGGGAATTCTGGCATCTCTATCCATCACTGAGCACAGGGTACCAATCAACAGTCTGTGGGCTGTCCAATACCAGGACTCTAAAGTCTGACCTGGAAATGGAGGTATCAGAGAGTAGGCATGAGAAAATAGTGCATTTCCTTGAACTAAATTTCAAAGAATGAATTTCAATCCATGTAATATCTCTTTATTAATTATAAGGTCAATCAAGACTACAAACAATAAACAAAAAGGGGGTAGGGCCAGAAAATCATGGTAGCCATTCAATTATCTTAAATTGAGGAGGTAAGATTACTAATCTAGTAATTGAGAGAATTTTAGAATTTGCCTGCTACTAAATTATTTTTCATTTTGCAGTGCTCACAACCTTCTGTATATCCAATGTTGTTATTTTTTTTAGCTTCTTGTGTTCACTGGAGATGAGAAAGTAAGGTGCAAACTGGGAAAGAATTCTGTGGGGGACCAGTTCTGTGGCTTAGCAGGTAAAGCCACAGCCTGCAGTGCCGGCATATCATATGGTTACCAGTTCGAGTCCCAGTTGTTCCACTTCCGATCCAGCTCTCTGCTATGGCCTGGGAAAGCAGTGGATGATGACCCAAGTCCTTGGGCCCCTGCATCCCAGTGGGAGACCTGGAAGAAGCTCCTGGCTTTGGATCAGCTCAACTCTGGCTGTTGTGGCCATTTGGGGAGTGAACAAATGGATGGAAGACCTTTCTCTCTCGCTCTCTCTCTGCCTCTCTTTCTCTCTATGCAACTGTGACTTTCAGGGAAAATAAATAAATCTTTAAAAAAAGAGAATACTTTGGTGTAAAATCCCCACATCCTCCTTAATTCCAAAAAGTTTTTCATGGAGTACCAGATGAATCTAGTGCTTTCTTTCTTTAGTGGCTAATGAGAGACTTATTTCCCCCAAGAGGCTGTAACAATTATTTTTGATACTTTTTTTTCATAGATACCATTCGCTCCTTCTTCATTCCTTCTGTTTATTTTTTTAATCAATTTTTATTTAATATAAAGAGAACAATGGGGGCAGGCACTGTGGCACAGGGGGTAAAGCCACTGCCTGCAAGGCTGGCATCCCATATGGGTGCCAGTTCGAGTCCTGGGTGCTCCACTTCTGATTCAGCTCTCTGCTACGTCCTGAGAAAGAAGTGGAAGATATCCCAAGACCTTGGAACCCTGTGCCTGTGCTTGAGACCCAGAGGAGGCTCTTGGCTCCTGGCTTCTGATTGGCCAAGCTCTAGCCATTGCAGCCATTTGAGGAATAAACTAGTGGACAGAAGATCTTTCTCTCTCTCTTTCTGCCTCTGATTCTCTATAAATTTGCCTTTCAAATAAATAAATATTTTTTAAAAAGAACAAGTTTATTTCTCTTTTTTTATTTTTTTGACAGGCAGAGTTAGAGAGACGGAAAGAAAGGTCTTCCTTCCATTGGTTCACCCCCATATTGCCGCAACAGCTGGCACGCTGCACCAATCTGAAGCCAGGAGCCAGATGCTTCCTCCTGGCCTCCCATGCGGGTGCAGAGCCCAAGGACTTGGGCCATCCTCCACTGCCTTTCCGGGCCACAGCAGAGAGCTGGATTGGAAGAGGAGCAACTGGGACAGAATCCGGTGCCCCAACCAGGACTAAAAGCCAGGGGGCTGGTGCCGCAAATGGAGGATTAGCCTAATGATCTAATGAGCCGCGGCACCAGCCTATTTCTATTTTTTAAACATTAATTATTCAAAAGGCAGAGTTATATATAGATATCTCAAATCAGCAGGTTCACTGCCTAAATGAACACAATGGCTGGAGCTGGGCCACGGCAAAGGCAGGAGTAAACTGTTGCTACTATGTGGGTACCAGCAGCCCAACATCTGGGCCATCATCTGTTGCTTTACCCTGCCATTAGCAGCAAGCTGGATGCAATGTGGAACAGGTGTCCATATAGGATGCTGGCATCACAGGGAGTGGCTTTTACCAGCAAGCACAATGCAGAACCAAAGAGCACTGGTTTCTAATGTAAACTATGGTCATCATGTTCTCCATTGCACCTGTGTTTCTGAAAACCTTTCTCAGGCGCATTGTTCAAATGGCTCTGCTCATTACATAAATGATGCTGAGCTTACTGGTCTGCAGTTTGGGAAAGAACTCACTGTGGGGTAGACAGAAATCTTCTGTGCATCCAGAGAGGCACAGGAGTTTCACTGCCCATCCCTCCCATGTCAGGCTCAGGATCTCCTGCTCCCTCTAGGGCAGACCCTGTCTGCTCCAGGGAGCTGAGAAAAAGCAAGTCTCCTTTGAGATAGTAACTGCAATGCTGCACTGGGTCCTTGTAGTTACCAAGAGTGAAAAAGTTTCACAGTATTCTCAGATCCCCAATTTTCAAATCACTGCAGCTACAGATGAAAAGATAATTGCATTCTGAAGGGAGGTGAGGTCACACCTACACAAATGCATTTCTAGTGCTCCAGCTGCCTCCAACCCACTCAATGTAACTGTGGTAAGCTTCATGCCAATGCTTATTTCAGCCTCAAGGCTGAAAGAAAGGGGATTTTCCATGTCAATGGGAAAGAGGAAGCTTTAAGCAAGGAGAAGTTTCTGTAGTCTGGGTGAGTGATCAGGTGAGAAAGGGGATTCTCCTGTGCTTGCTCCTGGTCCTGTGCCCCAGCCTCACAGGAAGGAGGAAGGATTCTGAGATGTGTGCTGAGCTAGGACAGGGAGATGGCGTCCTATACCTTACTCCAATTCTGGGGGCTCCTAATGTAATTCAGTGTCATCCTCAATGACGTATGCTCATGGTTTCAAAGAAATAATCCTGAAACCTGGTGTTGATGTATTTAAGGACTGTGGTTCTTGTAAATCTGCTGTTCCATACTCCTGGATGGGAATCATAGACTCCACTTTCAGAATTATCAGAGATGTACATCTATCTATCATGTGCTTATGATAAAGACTTGGAAATCCCTACAGGAATCTTCTGCTCCTGGAGGAAACTGTGGATTCCTGGAGCAATTGCTGGAACAGCAAGGTTTTCTGTAACTCTGTTGTCTGAATCCTCAAGTGGTCAGTGATTGTTCCTACTGAAAACATCCTTTGTACCATGGAGATGGTAAGATTAGTTAGTTCTGGTCTTTATATAAGGGAAGATTTTTAAGCCACATGAAAGCATGTCCTGTAGATGGATGTCATCTGGCAGCTTCCATGTACGAATGTCTCTTCCAGCATTTGTTCTGAACTGGAAATATTTTCATGTCATTCACAAGCTCCAAGTTTCAAGTGACAAACTACACAAGATTGGGCAACCTAGTTATTCCATGTGGTTTACATGCTCTAGGACTCAGTAACCTTTGAAAATCATCAAATGGAAAACTTAATCATTAATTAACTATGAGTCACAGTTAAAGCATATGACAGTAAAGTGGTTATACTTAGTTTCCACCACACATGACTTCATCACAGTGTTTCCTGTCCCATAGTATACAGCAGAACATGTGACCAGCACTTAGGTATAAAAAATATGAATGATTATGCATTATTTGAAGAACACAGATAACTAGTTTGGTAAGAATATCAATACTCTTATATATTTTTATAAGACCATGCAGGTTCAACTCACCAAACTACACAATAAAAAGTTCAAATTTACGCTAATGGCTAGACTATTCCTGCCTAAGTGATAATTTTAGTTAAAAATGGACTGCTCATTTCAGAATTTAAGACTACAAGAATTACTCAAATTAATCACATATTTATTAGTCATATTTTGTAAGTACCTTAATATTTTTTACGGATTTATTTATTTGAAAGAGAGAGAGAGGTAGAGACAGAGAGAGAGGTCTTCCATCCATTGGTTCCCTCCCCAGATGGCCAAAACAGCTGGAGAGGTGCTGATCCAATGCCAGGAACCAGGAGTTTCTTCCAGGTCTCCCACATGGGTGCAGGGGCCCAGGGACTTGGACCATCTGCTGCTTCCCTCAGCCATAGCAGAGAGCTGGATCAGAAGAGGAGCAGCTGAGACTAGAACCAGTGCCCATATGGGTTGGCAGTGCTTCAGGCCAGGGCTTTTACCTGCTGCACCACAGCACCAGCACCTCAACTCTGTTTAAATAAGACAAACATTTTAAGAGCTACCTCTAAGTGTGCATTGATTTAAGTGGACAGTATTGTGCATGGAGAATGTTGACTTTGGCTGATATTAATACACATAACTCTTGTCTCATTTCCCATACAGGAATCTCAGGCTCAGAGACAATAATCAGGCATTGGGAGCTGATGGTATGGTCACCAGAGACTGGACAATGGGGATAATCTTCTTATCACAGACCATTACAGGAGTCCTTGGAAATTTCTCTATTCTTTCTCATTATCTCTATCTCTACTTCATAGGATGCAAGTTTAGGTCCACAGATCTGATTATCAAACACCTGACTGTAGCCAACTGCTTAGTCATTCTCTCTAGAGGAGTTCCCCAAACCATGGCAGCTTTGGGGATGAAGCATTTCCTCAGTGATATTTGGTGTAAGCTTGTGTTCTATGTGCACAGAGTGGGCAGAGATGTGTCCATTATCAGCACCTGCCTCTTGAGCATCTTCCAGGCCATCACTGTCAGTCCCAGGAACAAAGGGTGGGCCAAGCTCAAAGCAAAGGCTCACAAGTACATTGGGCATTCAGTTCTCCTCTTCTGGATGGTGAACATGATACTAAATGTCCTGGTACCTGTGAATGTGAGTGCAAACTGGAGTGAACAAAATGTCACAAAGAAAATGGATTATGGCTACTGCTCTTCAAGCAGTAATGACAGACCTACAGGGTATGGAAGACTGTATGCAGCACTGGTGTTATTCCGAGATGTTTTCTTTGTGGCCCTCTTGCTGTGGTCCAGCAGCTCCATGGTTGTCACCCTGTATAGGCACAAGAAGAAGGTCCAATATATCCATGGGACCAACATCTCCTCCAGGTCCTCCCCAGAGTCCAGAGCCACCCAAAGCATCCTCATCTTGGTGAGCTCCTTTGTGTCTTTATTCACTCTCTCCTCCATCTTACATATTTGCTTGACTGTTATAAGAAATCCCAGTTTGTGGCTAGTGAACACCTCTGCACTAATCGCTGGGAGTTTTCCTGCTGTGAGCCCCTACATTCTCATGAGCCATGACTCCAAAGTACAGAGACTCTGCTGTGCCTGCACCAGGAATACAGAATTCTGTACTTAGCCAGAGAGTGCAAAGTGTGTGTCTATACACAATGGTTTGATCTCAGTATGATTTTCACTTCATTAATTCACTAATTAACTTTTTGTACTTGACAGGGTGTCAGAGATCGAGCTCAACATCCCATGATTCACACCCAAATGCATGTAATAGCTCAGGTTACAAAAACTGGGAGCAAGGAACTCTATTGCTTTCTCCCACAATTACTGAGCCATTGTCTCTTCCTCCCAGGTCTGCATCAGCAGAAAACTTGAGTTGGGGGCAGAGCTGGGTCAGAACCCTGGTAACTCAGATGTTTGATGTGGCAATTTTATCGGGGATCTTAACCAATAGTCCAAACACCTGCCATTACAACCGTGAGTTCTTCATGCACTAATCAATCTGGGAATAATAAGCACATTTCTGAAGCCATCCCAGTACCATAGAGGGGTTACAAGAGAGCATGAATTTCTGCTTTGAAATAAGAATATGGAACAGCCTTATGGCATGGGGGGGGGTAAATCCCATATTGGCCCCAGTTTGTATACAGATTACTCAACTTCTGATCCACTTTGCTATTTGGCCTGAGAAAGCAAAGTGTGATGGGCAGAGCAAATGGGTCCCTAGAAGTCATACAGGAGACTTGGATGAAGCTCTTGGCTCCTGGTTCCTGGTTTCACCTTGTCTCAGCCCTGGTTACTGAAGCCATTTGAGTAATAAACCAGCAGATGGAACATGTATCTGTGTGTGTGTGTGTGTGTGTCTTTCTCTCTCCAAATCTACCTTGTATATAAATGTTTTAATTTCAAAAATACAGAATATGCATTTAAGTAATAAAAATGAACTACTATGTAACCATCACATTAATATCTCTATAATGGAAATATTAATGTTACTTGCTCCACCAAAAAATGAGGAGATTGTGGACATGCCACATGATCTCCTGAATCTGACATAATGAACATAGCAGAAATGAGCAAGTTTGGGAATGTAACAAAAGTTCCTCAAATAAAGAAATGGTAACAAGTGTTGGGAGAATGTTTAGAAAAGTGAATTTTTGTATACTGCTGATAGGAATGTAAATTGGATGGAGCTTTATAGAAAACACCATGGCAGTGGCTCAGAAATTAAAAATGGGACAATCATATGACCCTGTGACCCCGCTTGTGCCTAGGTAAATAAAGGAAATGAGATCTTCAATAAATCATTGAACTCGTGTTTGTTACCAGATTGTTCATGATATCTATGATATGGAAGGAACCAAAATGTACTGACAGGTGAGTGGATAATGATATCATGCTATGTAACAGTGGAATAATATCTAGCCTTAAAAAGAGGGAAATGAAAGCACTACAACTATATGGATAAACATGAAGGACACTGTGTAAGTGAAGTGAGTCAGACACAGAAAGACCATCACTACATGATCTCACATGAGGAGTAGAAAATAGTAAATTCAGAGGCAGACTGTGGCAGAGTAGATGAAGCTACTGCCTGTGATGCTACCATCACATCTCAGAGCTCTTGTTGAAGTCTCAGCTGGTCTGCTTCCAATCCAGCTCCCTGCTATAGTGCTTGGGAAAGCAGTGCAAGATGTCCATAGTACTTGGTTTGTGCACCCATGTGGGAGACCCAGATGGATTTCCTGGCTCCTAGCTTCAGCATTGCTCAGCCCTAGCTTTTGTCACCTTTGGGAAAGCGAACCAGTGGATGGAAGATTGTTTCCCTCTCTTTCTCTCCCTCTCTGTCTATAATCTGCCTTTCAAATATATTACATGATTCATAAGAATAAAATCCCTTTTAGTATTTTTTTGTCCTACTTAATACTATTGGTTGAACTCTGTAATTAACACACAATTATTCTTAGGTGTTTAAATTTAACTGTAAAGGGATCTCTGTTAAATATGAGTGGAAATAAGAGAAGTAGGAGATATACAATTTGGGACATGCTCAAGCTGACTTTCCCCAAATTGTAGAGTTAGAAACATGCCAGGGGATTCCAATTCAATCCCATTGAGGTAGCAAGTACCAATGTCATCTCACTAGTCCAAGTGATCAATTTTTGTTCAAAATTTACATACTGATAGGTCTAAGAGTCAAAGAGATCACATAAACAAGACTAGTATCTGCTAATACTAACCGATAGAATCAAAAAGGGAGAGAATGATCCAACATGGGAAGGTGGGATACACAGCAGACTCATAGAATGGCAGATGTTTTAAACAGCACTCAGGCCTCAGAATCAGCCCTTAAGGCATTCGGATCTGGATAAAAAGAACCTGAGAGTATTTCAGGCATGGAAATCCAAGACACTCTGGCAAAAAAAAATCTAAATGAAAGATCTCTGTGAGTGAGATCCCAGTGGAAAGAAGGGGCCATCAAAGAAGGAGGTACTTTTCTTTGAAGGGAAGAGAGAACATCCACTTTGACTATGACCTTGTCTAAATAAGATCAGAGTCGGCAAACTCAAAATGCTTCCATAGCCTTAGCAACTCATGACAAGAGCCTAGGGTGATTACTGACGCTATAAACAAGAGTGTTAATTTGCTAAGTCAACAACAGGAGTCACTGTGCACTTACTCCTCATGCAGGATCTCTGTCCTTAATGTGTTGTACAATGTGAATTAACGCTATAACTAGTACTCAAACAGTATTTTACACATTGTATTTCAGTGTGGATGCAAACTGATGAAATCTTTAGTTAATTTATACTAAATTGATCTTCGGTATATTAAGAAAATTTGAAATGAATCTTGATGTGAATGGAATGGGAGAGGGAGCAGGAGATGGGAGGGCTGCGGTGGGAGGGAAGTTATGGGGGAAAAAGCCATTGTATCCATAAACTGTACTTTAGAAATTTATATTTATTAAATAAAAGTTAAAAAAAGAAAAAAGAATAAATAACAGTAAATTCAAAGAAGCAGAGTATAAGGGTTGTTGCAGGGCTGCAGAGAGAAAAAATTTGAGCCATGAATCAGAACATGAGATGTTTTAAGTTTGCAAATAAAGAAGGCCTAGAATTTTGCCATGCAGCACGGTGACTGTCACAGACAGTGCAGGATCACATAGTAAAAATCCCCTAAGAAGCAGATCCTAATTTAAGTATCCTTTTTATATATCTCAATAAAAATAAAATAAAACACAAGGGTGGACTGAGCTTCTGGAGATAATGGACATATTTATGTCAATGACTGTGGTAGTGTGTTCATGGGTGTTCGCTTCTCTCCAGGTTTGTCAATTTGTAATCCCTCTACATGCACAGCTTTCTGTTTTTCTTTATTTTTTATTTTTATTTTACTTTGACATGCAGAGTTAGACAGTGAGAGAGACAGAGAGAAAGGTCTTCCTTTTTCCGTGGTTCACCCCCCAAGTGGCCGGTGCACTGCGCCATGCTGATCTGAAGCAAGGAGCCAAGTACTTCCTCCTGGTCTCCCAGGTGGGTGCAGGGCCCAAGGACTTGGGCCATCCTCCACTGCACTCTTGGGCCACAGCAGAGAGCTGGACTGGAAGAGGAGCAACCAGGACAGGACCGGCGCCCCAGTTGGGACTAGAACCTGGGGTGCTAGCACCACAGGTGGAGGATTAGCCTAGTGAGTCATGGTGCCAGCCCATGCACAGCTTTCTGTATGTATGTTTTATTTTAATGTGTCACTTCAAGTAATTTAAGAAATTGGAAACAAAAGAGCATTCTTCACGTGAAACCTTCCTTGGGTTGGTTTTGGGGCACAGCAGGTAAAGCTGCCTGTGATGCTAGCTTCACTTATGGGGGTCAGTTCACGTCCTGTCTGCTCCAGTTCTGACCAGGTCCCTACTAATGGCCTAGGAAAATGGCAGAAGATACCAAGTGCTTGGCTCCCATGCATTCATGTTGGACTCCTGGATTGGGCTCCTTGTTTCTGTCTTCTGCCCGCCCAGCCCCAGATGTTGTGTTCATTTGGGAAGTGATGGAAGACAGGTGTGTCTCTGTCTTTCCCCTCTCTCAGATTCTTTCAGAAAGATCAAATACATCTTTAAAAAATTCCTGAACTGATTCTTTTTAAAAAGGATTTATTTATTTATTTGAAAGTCAGAGTTACACAGGGAGAGGAGGGGCAGAGACAGAGGTCTTCCATCCGATGATTCACTCTCCAGATGGCCACAAATGCCGTAGTTGCACCCATCTGAAGCCGGGAGCCAGGAGCCTCCTCTGGGTTTCCCACATGGTGCAGGGGCCCAAGGACTTGGGCCATCTTCCACTGTTTTCCCAGGCCATTGCAGAGAGCTGGAGCAGAAGTGGAGCAGCTGGGACATGAACCAGTGCCCACATGGGATGCCAGCACTACAGGTGGCAG
Organism: Lepus europaeus; assembly: GCF_033115175.1. Classification (NCBI taxonomy): domain Eukaryota; kingdom Metazoa; phylum Chordata; class Mammalia; order Lagomorpha; family Leporidae; genus Lepus; species Lepus europaeus. The sequence goes on from NC_084845.1 coordinate 4,306,000, forward strand.
CTTTACCCACTATGCCACAGTGTTGGCCCCTGAACTGATTCTCTTTAAAGAAACAGGTGTAACCATAATTAATCAGCAAAGTTCATTTTGCTATGGAATTTTTACAAATGCATAAAATAACACTAAAGGGAAATATGCATACTGTTATGAAATGAGTAATTCACTTCAGTGAAGAAAAATTTTATTTACAATTCTCATAATATTCATGTTTTTAGAAGGCTTCTATTTAATAGATACAAATTTCATATGTGCAGTTTTTAGGAATATAGTGGTTCTTCCCCCAATTCCTGCCCTCCCACCCCCACTCACCTCCCACCTCCTACTTCCTCTCCCATCCCATTTTTCACTAAGGTTCATTTTTAACTGACTTTATATACAGAAGACCAACTCTATACTAAGTAAAGATTTTGACAGTTTGCACCCACACAGACACACAAAGTATAAAGTACAGTTTGAAGACAAGTTTTACCATTAATTCTCACAGTACACCTCATTAAGGACAGTGGTCCTACATGGGGAGTAAGTGCACAGTGACTCCTGTTGTTGATTTAACAATTAACACTTATTTTGTTAAAGATTTACTTTATTTTATTTTATTTTAAGACAGAGTTATAGAGAGATGTAGAGAGAGAGAGAGAGAGGTCTTCCATCTACTGGTTCACTACCCAGATGGCTGCAAAGGCCAGAGCTGCTTTGATCCAAAGCCAGGAGCCAGGAAGTTCTTCTGGGTATCCTTCGTGGGTGCAAAAAACCAAGGACTTGGGCCATCCTCCACTGCTATCCCAGGCCATAGCAGAGAACTGGATTAGAAGAGGAGTAGCCGGGACTAGAACCAGCACCCATATAGGATGCCGGTGCTTCAACCTGCTGCACTTCAACCCAGCCCCATCACTCTTATTTTTGTCATTGACAACCCGAGGCTCTTGATGTGAGCTGTCACGGCTATGGAAGCTTTTTGAATCCACAAACTCTGACAGTATTTAGACAGGGCCATATGCAAAGTGGAAGTTCTCTCCTCCCTTCAGAGAAAAATACATCCTTCTTTGACCGCCCCTTCTTTCTACTGGGGTCTCATTCACAGAGATCCTTCATGCAGAATATTTTTTGCTACTATGTCTTGGCTCTCCATGCTTGAAATTCTCTCATGGGATTTTCAGACAGATCTGAATGCCTCAGAGGATGATTCTGAGGTCAGAGTGCTGTTTAGGGCATTTGTCATTCTGAGTCTGCTGCATGGACTGCTTCCCATGTTGGAACTTTCCTTCTTAATTCTACTGTTACTAGCACACACTTGTTAATACTTATGAGTGATCCCATTGACACTTATTTTCATCTTTATGATCAGTTATGCACTTAAAATGATCACTTTAACTAGTAAGACAGCATTAGTACCTGCCACCTGAATGGGATTTGGAGTCCCATGGCAAGGTTTTACTTCTCCCCATTTAATCAAATGCAGGCCGTGGGTTTTTTACAAATTGCTTTGATTGTATTGAGGAATGTTCCTTCTATACCCAATTTACTTAGAGTTTTCATCATGAAAGGGTATTGTATTTTATCAAATGCTTTCTCTGCATCTATTGAGATAATCATATGGTTTTTCTTTTGCAGTCTGTAAATGTGTATCACAATGATTGAATTGTGAACATTAAACCATCCCTGCACACCAGGGATAAATCCCACTTGGTCTGGGTGGATGATCTTTCTGATGTGCTATTGCATTCTACTGGCCAGAATTTTATTGAAGATTTTTGTGTCTATGTTCTTCAGGGAAACTGGTCTGTAATTCTCTCTCTGCTGCATCTTTTTCACGTTTAGGAATTAATGTGATGCTGGCTTCATAGAAAGAATTTGGGATTCCCTCTTTTTCGATTGTTCTGAATAGTTTCAGGAGAATTGGAGTTAGCTCTTCTTTAAGTGTCTGGTAGAATTCAGCAGTGAATCCATCTGGTCCTGGACTTTTCTTTGTTGGGAGGGCCTTTATTACTGATTCAATTTCCAACAGTTATGGGTCTGTTTAGGTATTCTGTTTTCCTGGTTCAATTTAGGTAGGTTACATGTGTCCAGGAATCTACCCATTTCTGATAGATTTCCCTATTTGCTGGCATACAAATCTTTGTATTAATTTCTGATGCCTCTTTTTATTTCTGTGGTGTCTGTTGTTACATTCCTTTTTCTTCTGATTTTATTGATTTGGGTCTTTTCTTAGTGAGTTGGGCCATTGGGGTGTCAATTTTATGTTTTCAAAAAACCACCTCTTCATTTGGCTGATCTTTTTTTTTTTTGATTCAATCCTGTTGATTTCTTCTCTGATTTTCATTATTTTTCTTCTCCTACAAGCTTTGGGTGTGGTTTGCTGCAGTTTTTCTAGATCCTTGAGATGTATTATGGCTCATTTGTTTGGTGCCTTTCCAATTTCTTGATGTAGGCACCTATTGCTATAAACTTTCCTCTTAACACTGCTTTTGCTGTACCCCATAAGTTTTGGTATGTTGTGTTGTTATCCTCATTTACTTCCAGATACTTTTGATTTCTCTTTTGATTTCTCTTTTGATTTCTTCTATAACCCAGTGTTCATTCAGGAGCACGTTGTTCAGTCTCCATGTGTTTGCATATGCTCTAGGGATTCCTGAGTTGCTAATTTCCAGCTTCATTCCCCTGTGGTCTGAGAAGATGCGTGGTATGATTTTGATTCTTTTGAATTCGCTGAGATTTGCTTTATGGCCTAGTATGTGGTCAATCCTAGAGCAGGTTCCATGGACTGCTGAGAAGAATGTAAATTCTTTAAGTGTAGTAAGAAAAGTTCTGTAGATATATGTAACATCCATTTGTTCTAAGTGTCAATTAAATCTGCTGTTTATTTGTTGATCTTCTGTCCAGTTGATCTAATTCTGAGAGTGGAGTATTGATGTCCCCCAGTACTACTGTATTGGAGTCTAAGTCTCCCTTTAAGTCCCTTAACATATCTTTTAAATAAACTGGTGCCCTGTAATTATGTGCATATATGTTTATAAAAGTTACATCTTCCTGTGGAATTGACCCTTAATCATTATATAGTGCCCCTCTTTGTCTCTCTTAACAGTTTTTGTGGTAAAGTTTATTTTGTCTGATATTAAAATGGCTATTCTTGCTCTTTTTTCATTTCTGTTGGCATGGAATATTTCTTTCAACCCTTTCATTTTCAGTCAGCATGCATTTTTGTTGGAAAGATGTATTTCTTATAAGCAGCAAATAGATGGGTTTTTTTAGTCCATTCAGCCAGTCTGTCTTTTAACTGGAGAGTTGAGGCCATTTACATTCAATGTGACTATTGATATGCAGCGACTTTGCCCTGCCATTTTCCCAAAGATTTTTCTAATATATGCTTTGAACTTCCTGTGATATTTTACTAGAGATTTTCTTTCTTTACCTTCTTTCGTACTGATGACCGTGTTTCTGTGTTTCTGTGTGTAACACATCTTTAAGCATCTTTTGCAGGGCTGGACATGTGCTGACAAATTCTTTCAATGTGTTTGCTTTGAAAGGTCTTTATTTCACCTTCATTCACAAATGAGAGCTTTGCAGGATAGAAGTCTGCTGTGCATCTAATCCTCTGAGAGTAATCTGACGTTTCTCTCTTGCACATTTTAGAATCTTTTCTTTATGTTTCCCTGTTGTGAGTCTGATTACAACGTGTCGTAGTGAGGATCTCTTTTGGTCATATTTTCTGAGGGTTATATGTGCTTCCTGTACTTGGATGTCTCTGTGCTTCTCCAATCTTGGGAAGTTTTCTGCTAGTATCTCACTAAAAAGGCCTTGTAATGCTTTCTCTCTCTCCATGCCTTCAGGAACTACTAGATCCCGCATGTTGGTTTTTTTAAATAATATCCTGTAGATTCCCAACAATATTTTTTAGATTTCTAATTTCCTCCTCTTTTCTTTGGTTTTGCTGTATACTTTCCTGTGCTCTGTCCTCTCTTCTGTGTCACTGACCATGTTTTTAAGGCTCTCTAATGTGTTTTTCATTTGTTCTATTGAATTCTTTATTTCATTTTGATTTCTCTTCAATATCTCAATTCATGTTCTACTAAATTCCTAATTTCATTTTGATTCCTCCTCAAAATTTCATTTTCATGAGAGAGATTTTCTGTCCTGTTCTGCATGGATTTCTGTTGTTCATCTCCTTCCTCTCTGATTCCCAATCCTATTTTTAACTGGGATCTAATTTCAATTGACTTAATACACCTATGATTAATTCTATGTTAAGTAAAGATTTCAGCCAATGTTATTAAGTCGAAAAAAAGAATAAATAACAAAATAAAATAAACTGTTCTTTGACAGTCAAGGCAAGTGTTGTTCAAGCAATTGCTTCTCAAAGTGTCAGTTTTCTAAGTCTTCATGGTTCAATTTAGGTACATTGTATGTGTCCAGGAATGTATCCATTTCTAATAGATTTCCCTGTTTGCTGGTATACAAGTCCTTGTAGTAATTTTTGATGATTCTTTTTATTTCTGTGGTTTCTGTTGTTACATTTTCTTTTGCATCTCCGATTTTATGGATTTGCGTCTTTTCTCAGTTGGGGCATTGGGGTGTCAATTTTGTTTAGTTTTTCAAAAAAACAGCTTCTCGTTTGGCTGAGTTTTTGTAATTTTTTTGATTCAATCCTGTTGATTTCTTCTCTGATTTTCATTATTTCTCTTCTCCTACTAGATTGGGTCTGGTTGCTGCAGATTTCTAGATCCTTGAGATGAACTGAAAGCTCATTTATTTGGTGCCTTTCCAATTTCTTGATGTAGGCACCTATTGCTATAAACTTTCCTCTTAACACTGCTTTTGCTGTATCCCGTAAGTTTTCATATGTTGTGTTGTTATTTTCATTTACTTCCAGATACTTTTGATTTCTCTTTTGATTTCTAATGTTCATTCAGGAGCATGTTGTTCAGTCCCCATGTGTTTGCATGTGTTCTAGGGATTCCTGAGTTACTAATTTCCAACTTCATTCCACTATGGTCTGAGAAGATGCATGGTATGATTTTAATTCTTTTGAATTTGCTGAGACTTGCTTTATGGCCTAGTATGTGGTCAATCCTAGAGAAGGTTCCACGTACTGCTGAGAAGAATGTAAATTCTTTATGTGTAGGATGAAAAGTTCTGTAGATATCTATTAGATCCATTTGGGTTATAGTGTCATTTACATCTACTGTATCTTTGTTGATCTTCTTTCCAGTTGATCTTTTTCTGAGAATGGAGTATTAAAGTCCACAAGTACTATTGTATTGAAGTCTAAATCTCCATTTAAATCCCTTAATATATCTTTTAAATAACCCAGTGCCCTGTTATTAGGTGCATATACGTTTATAATAGTTACATCTTCCTGTCCAATTGATCCCTTAATCAGTCTCTCTTTGTCTCTCTTAACAGTTTTTGTGGTAATGTTTATTTTGTCTGATATAAGATGGCTACACCCACTCTTTTTTCATTTCTGTTGGCATGGTATATCTTTTTCCAGCCTTTCATTTTCTGTCAGCATGCATCTTTTTTGGAAAGCTGTTTCTTGTAAGCAGCGAATAGATGGGTTTTGTTCCTTAACCCATTCAGCCAATCTGTGTCTTTTAACTGGAGAATTGAGGCCATAAATGTTCAATGTGACTATTGATAAGTAGTGATCTTGCCCTGCCATTTTCCCAAGGATATTTTTAATATATGCTTTGAACTTCCTGTGATCTTTTGCTGTGAGGTTTCCTTCCTTTACCTTCTTTCATATTGATGACTGTGTTTCTGTGTGTAATACATCTTTAAGCATCTTTTGCAGGGCTGGACGAGTGGCAACAAATTCTTTTAATTTCTGTTCGCTATGAAAGGTCTTTATTTCACCTTCATTCACAAATGAGAGCTTTTCAGGATATAATATTCTGGGCTGGCAGTTTTTCTTAGTACCTGTGCTATGTCTTGCCATTCCTCCTAGCCTGTACAGTTTCTGATGAGATGTCTGCTGTGAGTCTAACTGGAGATCCTCTGAGAGTAATCTGATGTTTCTCTCTTGCACATTTTTAAATCTTTTCTTTATGTTTCACTGTGGTGAGTTTTATTACAACGTGTCGTGCTGAGGATCTCTTTTGGTCAGGTTTACTAGGTGTTCTATGAGCTTCCTGAACTAGGATGTCTCTGTCCTTCTCCAAATTTGCGAAGTTCTCTGCAAGTATCTCAGTAAAAAGGCATTCTAATCTTTTTCTCCCTCCATGATTTCAGGAACTCCTAGAAAAATAAATGTTGGTTTTTTTAATAGTGTCCTGTAGATTCCCAACAATATTTTTTAGATTTCTAGTTTCCTCTTCTTTTCTTTGGTTTGGCTGTATACTTTCCTGTGCTCTGTCTTCTAACTCTGATATTCTCTCTTCTGCTTCACTGACTGTTTTTAAGGCCCTCTAATGTGTTTGTCATTTGATCTGTTGAGTTCATTTCATTTTGATTTATTTTCACTATCACAGTTTCTTTTTCTACTAGTTTCTGCATTTCATTTTGATTCCTCCTTAAGATTTCATTTTCACGAGAGAGATTTTCTATCCTGTCCAGTAAGGATTTATGTAGCTCAAGCATTTGTTTTTGACAACTTCTAAATGTTCTTATAAATTTCTTGAAATCCGTATCTTGCATTTCTTCTATCTCATCATCTTCATAATCTTGGCTTGAGGTGTCTTGTTCATTCGGGGGCGCCATAATGTCTTCCTTGTTCTTGTTTCCTCGGTTTCTGTGTTTGTTGCTTGGTATTGTGGAGATATTCTTTGGATTCTTCTTCCCTCACTGTGGTGTTTTTTTCTTGTTATACTATGACTGTATTAAGTGGACTGTCTGCTTTTGATGGAGCCTTAGAGGCCTGAGATGGGTGTGGCCAGAGAGCTCTGTTTGGTTCTTCAGGTTAGGTATGGTAAATCTCTTTTTTTGGTTCAGAAGGGAAGCAATTCCACACAGCTGAGCATAATTGAAGGTAGTCAGCTTCCGATCTCTGGCTCCTGTGGGTATAAAATTCATCTGCTCTTTTCCAAGGACCACACAAAGAATCTGTGCTGCCCTTTGTTGTCTCAAATTCCCCTGCAGTCTCCCACTGGGTTGCCAAGGTTTCCGAATTTTAGCATTTCTGGAGAGTACTCACGTGAACTCGCTGAGTTCTCTCACCCACTGTCTCTTTTTTCACAGTCTCAGCTCATTAGCTCCATACATTCACTGGGTCCTAACCTCTTTTTATTTCACCCCCCCTCTGGTTTTTCTGCTTGCTGAGGGTGGTCACAGCCCTGAGGTCATGCAGCTTTTACGGATGTCAAAAATGGCACCTGCTCTGTTCTTGCTGGCCTTTGAGAGATGAGTGGAGAGAGAGACTCATGTCCGTACCAGTCCTTTTTTTTTCCTCTCTCCTCTAGTTAGCCTGGTGAACTTTCCCCCATGGGGCTTCAAGCCTCGTTCCCTCTAGGCTCCTCCTTCTGCTTTCCCACCGGTGTCTCGGGGCACTGAGGTTTTGGCTCACCTCCCATTCCAGTGTTGGTGCGTAGATTCTGCAGCAGATGTCCTGAGCCATGGTCGCCCATGGCCTCCTTGCAGGTCCACCATGAATCACTAGTTCCGGAAGAGTTTCCTCTGCTGTTTCTTCCCCAACTCTTCCTTGAACCTGCAGTATTTCCACTTTTATTAAACTGACTCTTCCCAGACTATCAGTGTGCTCCCTTCCTATTCCGCCATCTTGCCAAAACCACCCCACACTGATATTATTCTTTTAACTCCTCTGTCCACTAGAGATGAGAAATAAAGGTGCCAAATTGTGAAGAATGCTTTGCATGAAATTACCAAATCCTCTGTAATTCCAAAGAATTTTTCAGGGTGGACCAGATAAATGCAGTGTTTTCTTTCCTCAGTGACTGTTAAGTGATTTATTTCCTCCAAGGAGCTGTATAAGTTCATTTTTCTTTATATTTTTTCATAGATACTACTCCCTTCCTTCCTTTTCTTTTTATTATCACATTTTTATTAATACAAATAGAAAAAATGGTTTCTCCTCTGTTTTATACATTTATGTATTTATTTGAATGACAGAGTTACAGAGAGAGGGAGAGATCTCCCACCAGCACTTTCACATCCCAAATAACCATAATACTTGGGATGAGCAAGGCCAAAGCCAGGAGGTTCACTGGGGTCTCCCATGTGGCTGGCAGGGGCCCAAGCACTTGGGCTATCTTCTGCTAGTATTCTCAGGCCATTAGAAGGGTAACTGCATCCAAAGTGAAGCAGCTGGGAACACAAACAGGTGTCCATATAGATGTTGGCACTGCAGGCAGTGGCTTTTACCACCTAGCCACAACACCAACCCAAAGAACAGAATTTCTAATGTAAACTAGGGTCATCATGTTCTCCATTGGACCTGTGTCTCTGAAAACCTTTCTCAGGAGCATTCCCCACATTGCTCTGCTCATTACATCAATGAAGCTGAGTTTAGTGGTCTGAAGTTTGGGGTGGAACTCACTCTGAGGGAGAAGAAATCTACGAATCCTGGGAGACACAGCAGTTTCACTTCTCATCCCTCCCAAATCAGTCTCTGCACCAGGGAGATGAGAAAAGGAGAGCCAGTGTAAGAGTCTGATAGCCTCCTTTGAGAGAACAACTACAGTGTCGTAATGGATCCTGGTAATGAACAAGAGGGAAAAAGTTTTCACAAACATCCTCAGTACCCCAACTTCACTTTCAGTGCAGCTGCAGGTGAAAAGATACATGTAGCTCTGCAGGGAGGGTAAGTCATGGGCACACACCATTTCTAGTGCTCCAGCTGCCTCCAGCCCACTTATTGCTGACTGTGGTGACCTGCAAACCAAGGTTTCTCTTGGCAGCTGAGATTAGTGATTTTCTGTATCAGTGAAAAAGAGTGAGGCTTCAGGTTAGGAGGCTGGGTGAGTGATCAGGTGACAAAGGAGATTGTTCTGTGCTTGCTCTTGGTCTTGTGCCCCAGCCTCACAGGAAGGAAGAAGGGTGCTGAGACTGTGCTGAGCTAGAACAGGGAGGTTGTATCCTACACCCTACTCCAATCATGGGGGTTCATAATGTAATTCAGTGTCACCCACAATGACATTGGTTCCTTGTGTTTAATGAAAATAATGCTGAGATCTGTTGTTGATGTATTTAAGGACTGTTGTTCCCAATAATTCCTCTGTTCCATCTCCTGGATGGGAGCCATATACTCCACTTTCAGAATCATCAGAGGTGCACACCTGTGTGTCATGTGTTTATGATAAAGAGTAGGAAAACCCTGCAACAATATTCTCTTCCTGGAAGAAATTGTGGATTCCAGGGGTGGTGGCTGCAATAGCATGGTTTTCTCTAACTCTGTTGCCTTAATCCTCAAGAGAGTCAGTGATAGTTTCCTACTGAAAACATCCTTGGTACTGTGGAGATGGTAAGATTATTTCCCATCTTTACATAATGGAAGATTTTAAGCCACATGAAGACATGTCCTGTAGAGATGGATGTCACCTGGCAGCTGCCATGTATGAATGTGTCTTCCAGCATTTGCTCCGAATTAGAAATATTTTCATGTCAATCAGAAGCTCCATAGTTTCAAGTGACAAACTACACAGGAATGGGCACCCTAGACATTCCATATGGTAACCTTTAAATATCCTCATTACAGGAAACTTAATCATTAATTATGAGTCACAATAAAAGCATATGATACCAAAGTGGTAATACTTAGCTTATACCATGTAAGATTTCATCTCAGATGGTATCTCCTGTCACTTTGTCTGCATTAGAACATATGACCAGCACATATCAGTTTCTAGTGGTAAAAACCCAATGGCTGTTTGCATTGTCTTTCCAGTGAAAAACAGATTTGCTATAATAAAATGCAATTTTTCGTGGCAAAGGACATCAGAGAAAATTTTATCATCAGTAGTTTTAAATCTGCATAAGATACCTAAAGGCTTAATAAAGACATATGTGGGCTTAGGATATAAATCTTTACATAAAAGTTACAATTGCTTTAAATTGATAAACACTAGTCTTCCATAAATTGACTTTATAAGAAAATAAGTATGCAGATGTGTTATTTGAAGAAACCAGCTAACTACTTTTCTAAGAATAGCAATGTGGTTAACTAACCTGCATTTTTATAAGATCAATCCAGTTGAACTCACCACATTACACATTAAAAAGTTTAAATTTAGACAAATGGCTGGACCACAGCTGCCTAAATGATAATTTTATTCCAAATGAAATGAATACTGCCGTCTTTTGTGGAGTATAAGAAATACTCTCAAGTCACTATATATATGTAAATCATACTTTGTAAGTGGCCTTCATAAATTTTCAACTATTTTGAAACATGACATAAGAGACATATTAAGCATCTATCTCTAAGTGTGAATTGATATTAAACGGACAATACTGAATTTGCCTGACAATAATGCATGTATCTCATGCCTAATTTCCCACACCAGAATCTCAGGCTAAGACAATAATCAGAAATTGAGAGCTGATGGAATGGTCACCAGAAACTTGACAACAGGGACCATCTACTTATCATAAACCATTACAGGAATCCTGGACATTATTTCTATCTCTACTTTACAGGATGCAAGTTTAGGCCCAGATTTGATTATCAAACACCTGACTGTAACCAAGTGCTCATTCTCTCGAAAGGAGGTCCCCAAACCATGGCAGCTTTTGGGAAGAAGTATTTCCTCAGTGATACTGGGTGCAAGCTCGTGTTCTATGTTCACAGAGTGAGCAGGGATGTGACCACTGGAAGCACCTGCCTCTTGAGCATTTTCCAGGCCATCACTATCAGTTCCAGGAACACCAGAAGGGCACCCCTTAAAGCAATAACTCCCAAATATATAGGCCTATTCAATATCCTCTGCTGAATACTGAACATAATACTAAATGCTATGGTACCTGTGCATCTGACTGGCAACAGGAGTGACAAAAACATTACAAAGAACACTGATTATGGATACTGTCATTCTGTGAATCATGGCAAATTCAGAGTCCCTGTATAGAGCACTGGTGTTAATCTGAGATGTTTTCCTCATGGGTCTCATGCTCTGGGCTAGCAGCTTCATGCTTTTCACCCTGTACAGATACAGGAAGCAGGTCCAATACATCCATGGGGCCAACATCTCCTCCAGGGTCTCCCCAGAGTCCAGAGCCACCCACAGCATCCTTGCCTTTGTGAGCACCTTTGTTTATTTGTGCACTCTCTCCTCCATCTTTCACATTTGCTTGACTGTTTTAAGCAATCCCAGTTTGTAGTTGGTGAACACCTCTACACTAATCGCTGGGAGTTTCCCAACTGTGAGCCCCTACATTCTCATGAGACATGACTCCAGAGTGCCCAGGCTCTGCTGTGCCTACACAAGGAATACTTCATCATCTTAGCATGAGTGTGTAAACTGTATGAGTTGTATGTATTTTTGCAATAATTTGTAATCAGTATCAACATGTTTAAAATTTAATTTTATGTAAGAGGCAAAGAGACAGAAACAGAATCCAATATCCTCTTTTCCACTTCTGCATTCCTTAACAGCTACATATCAAAGGTCAAATCTGAGAGCTGGGAACTCAAGTGACGTCTCCCTGTGGGTTGAACACTCCTTGTTACCTGAATTATTAGAAACACCTCCCAGGTGTGCAGTAGGTAGAAGCATAGGTCGGGTGCAGAGTTGGGGTTCAATCCTCAGTATCTCTGACACGGGATGCAGCATTCTTGTTTGGCATTTGATTCCCTAGTCCAAATGTCTGCTTTGCCAAGAACTCAATGGTGAGTTCTTGATTCATTAATTCATGCTGGAGTATAGGCATAATTTTGATGCAGTCCCAGTACAAGAGTATGATAAACAAAAGAGCCTAAAACTCTGCTCTAAAATAAGGAATAAAGTTGTAAGTAATTATATATGAATTACTATGTGCCTCTCACACCAATTCTTCTGTAGTAGAAACATTATTCATATTTCTAGTTCCAGCAAGATACTTGGAGATTATGGAGAAGTCTTGAGTGTCACTAGAATCTGACAAAAAATCTGTTAGAAATTAACAAGTCATGGGAATGCAACAGAAGCTCCATAAAGCAGGTCCAACTTTTCAAGGGGGGATCAACATACAGAAAATGAAGAAAGCCTCTGAGGATCTTAGTGGAGGAAAACTCAGCTTCCCAGAGCAGCAGCCTTGAGGACCCCAGAGGAGTCCTGTGCCCCTCATCCTTCAAGGGCAGCACCATCTGAGGCAGGTGTCATTAAGGAGATCAGTTACTGCAAGCATCTCCACATACAAGTGAAGAGTCTTTCCTGGTGTGGGCACAGGGGCACACAGAAGTGTTTTCTGCTGCTTATAAGAGACACCAAAGCCTTCTTCCCCACACTATGAGCAGCACAATACCCTCATTACAATAGCTGCCACATCTTGCACTTCCAGCCTCAGAACTCTGAGCTAAATAAGCTTCCTTGCAGGGCCAGGCCTTGTGGCACATTGGATAAGTTACAACACATCAGAGTGCCTGAGATCCAAACCAGCTTCCTGTGAATGCACCTGGGAGGCAGCAGGTGATGGCTCAAGTCCTTGGGTCCCTGCCACCCACATGGGAGACTTGGATGGAGTTCCTGACTCCTGGTTCAGCCTGGTCTTTCCCAGAGAGATATTCTTTCTCTCACTCTCCCTGTGTAACTTTTTCTGTATCCCTGCCTTTCAAATAAAAAATTAAATAACTCTTTTCCTTTAATTAAAAAAAGACACCAAGGCAGTATGGCCTATGAACAGGGCACCCTGTCTGGAATATCCTGACATGGTGTTGAGATCTGTTGAGGGAGATTTCTGTATCTATAAGAAAATTGGACAATTCTGCATGTGGGCAAAATACATGTTCCACGCTGCATTCTTCTGTGTCTCTGGAGAGGAATAAGTTTATGGTGATGCCTTGCAGTAACCTTGAAGCCAAGAGGACACAGGCACTGAGAGACATTCTGCTCATCTCCCTATTTCCATGTGTACAGAGATATTTATGTTTCTATGTGTTTATATGTGCACACATGTAGAGAGATGAAATAAAATTATATTTGCACTTTATCAATCAGTAACACTGGAAAATTATAAAGTAAGAAATCCAAAGCAATACTAGTAAGAATAACTTCATCTATTTACTCTGATGTGGGAGTCCCCATGTTCAGGGACACTACAGGAGACTAACCTTGGCTATAAGGCCAATGATGGCTAAACGCCCCCTGGACATCTGGCAAGGCTGATGCTCCCTGTCCTTCAGCTGTAGGATGTGACCAAGCCTGGGGATTTCTAGGCCTGGCCCAGGGAATCCCAGCAGACAAGGCCACCCCAGCACACAGGCAGCTCTCACTTACCTAAAGCACAGCTTCTTCTGTAAGCCCAGCCCCAACTCCCTTTAGAACAGAAACTCCTAGTATCCAACCTGTGCTGAATACAAGCATAAGGAAGGGGGCTGATTCACAAAGTTTCTGAGAGAGGTCTTGGAGTGGAGTCCCTTATGGCCATCCCCCTGACTGGTTCTTGTACAGGCCACCAGTCTGCTCCCAGTACCTGGCTTGTGGGATCCCTGATAGAATAACCTTTTTGAGAATCAGTTGGTGCCTAAGACTCATCTTTGACAGGGAGCTCACAGCAGGAATGAAGGAAATCGCCCTGGGTAAGCTGCTTAACTTGGACAGCCTGAAACCCAGACAGAGCACCAAGCTCCTTGTTCCATAGTGAGATTCAGTTGGAATACTTTATGTTTCTACTTTTTTCTTTGAATTCTTATGTATTTCATTTAATAAAATTCAAATGAATTCATTAATAAATAGTACAGTATTAGGAATAGTTTAAGGTAAACATAGAAGCATATATATTTGGCCATGTCATGGTGCATGGAAGGTTAGTGTAAGTAGCAGCAATGTTCTGTGTATATTTGCAAACAAAAATGCAGTAGGAATATTTTGAATGATTCATTCAGAAATGATACCCATTTGAGGAGGCAGGTACATTTACCTTGTTTTCAATATAGAGTGTATATATGTATGAAAACATTGCATAGTAACCCATTCATATGTAAAATATTTACTTGTCAAGTAAAAGTAAAATTGTTGTACTTCTGTTATTTCCAAAAAACAGCAAGGACTATCTCCAGGTAGTCATGACCCACCCACAAACTCCACCCCCAGAAAGTATTCAGTGAAACCTGGCTGCAGATACCACCTAATGCTTCCAGATCATGTAAATCAATGGACCCGTACCTCCTGGCGGGCCTCCCACTCTAGAGCATGCCTGAACTCCTTCATGAGCGTGTACTTCCACTTTTTATGCAAATAAATCTTTTCTGTTGTTTTACTAATTTTCTGCTTGTGTCATATATAAGAACATAAACCCAGCTATCTCACGACAAAAACATAACATTCTTACAGGAATTAGGGTAAAGTTCCTTGACAACAGTCTTAGCAGCAATTTCTCATGGGTATGACACCAAAAGCACAGAAAACAAATGCAAAAAGAGATAAGCAATGTAGCATCATAAAGCTACCTGGAGGCCCCCTCCCCACAAGAGTCACCTCATTAGCATAAATTAGGCATATGGTTGAAAGAAGCTTATAATTTAAAATTTTTAAACCAGACTCCTCTCACCCGTATCAAGATATTCTAAATGCTTTAGGTTCTCTGCAAGGAACCTGGGATACAGAATGAAAATATAATTCTTAATATCTCACATCACAACTTTTAAGAAGAAAAAATAACTAACTTAATTCTAAATCTACTCAAAGAAAAGTACCAAATATCTTCCATGGTAAATTCTATCAAATATTAAGCAACAATTAACGCCAACCCTCAAACTCTCCCCCAAACAATGCTTCTTCGTTCTATGAGATCAGCATTATCCTGATATCAAAGCCAAAGAAGTCACAAAGAAAACTACTGTCCCCTAGCCCTCATGAATATAGGTTCAAAAATCCTCAGTAGAATACAAGCAAACAATGATGTGGCTTAAAAAACGATTATACATTATGAAGAAGAGGAATTTATCCCAGGAAGCCAAAGGTGATTCAACACAAAAAATGAACCATTAAACTACATTAACAGAACTATAAAGGAAAACACTAGTATCATCACAACTGCTGCAGACAAAGTGAGGGTCCAGTGTTGTGGCACAGCAGGTTAAGCCATGGCCTACAACTCTGGTATTCCGTATTAGCACCAGCTTGATTCCCAGTTGCCCCACTTCTGATCCAGCAATCCTACTACCTGGGAGAGTAATGCAATAAGGGCCTAGTTCTTGGGCCCCTGCCAGTCCTGTGAAAGACCCAGATGGAGTTGCAGGATCCTGGCTTCAGTTTGGCTCACCCTTGTTCATTGCAACCATTTGTGGAATTAACCATGAGATGGAAGATTCCCACCACCAACCCCCCCATCCAACACACACTATGACTGCCTTTCTAATAAATAAAAATAATTTTTCAAAGAAGAAAAAACATTTGACAAAATTCAACAGCTTTTCATGATGAAAACACTCAACAACCTAGGAACAGAAAACTTGCTAATGTGACAAAAAGCATTTGTGAAGTGTTAAACTTAACATTGTACTCGAAGATGTGGCAGGGAGTCTTTCCTACTGCTGTACATGACATCTCAACCAGGGCTGTTTCTGAGCTCCTGATGAGGGCCCAACTGCTGGTGCCCAAGCCCTTCAAACTCCCCTGCTCCAGCCCTGGTGGGGGATCTGCCTGTGAGGGACCAAGCTCTATGTACTTCAACATTCCCTCTGAGGAAAACACACAGATTGATTCTTTTCCTTCACTGGACTTGTGAGAAAGATACAGGAAATGAGGACGTGTGTTATGAATTGTGGTATCTTGGGGCTGGCACTGTGGCTCAGCGGGTTAACGCCCTGGCCTGAAGCTCTGGCATCCCATGTGGGTGCCAGTTCTAGTCCCAGCTGCTCCTCTTCCGATCCAGCTCTCAGCTGTGGCCTGGGATAGCAGAAGATGGCCCAAGTCCTTGGGCCCCTGCACCCACGTGGGAGACCTGGAAGAAGCTCCTGGCTCCTGGCTTCAGATAGGTGCAGCTCTGGCTGTTGTGGCCATCTGGGGAGTGAACAAGTGGATGGAAGACCTCTCTGTCTCTACGTCTCTCTGTAACTCTGTCAAATAAATAAAATAAATCTTTAAAAAAAACAAATTATGGTATCTTACATCCAATAAACTGGGAGATTTAAAACTTCTGTTAAAGAAGAGCCCTTACTATGAATACGTTACAGGATGTGTATTATCCAGATGTCATTTATAGAGATATAATTTACATGAAGGAAGATGCACACCTTTTAGGTGTAGAGTTCTATTAGTTTCCACCACCATGGTATAGGAAGAAAAGATTTTCCATCCCCACAGACAGTGCCCTCCTGTATGTCTGAAGTCAGTATTTCCCCCCCACTCACAGCCTGGGAACCTCTGATCTGCTTGCTGCCATTATACTGTTAGCTTTCCAAGATAAACTATGTAACCTTAGGTATTGTGTGATTATTAATCTGGAAATATATACTACATGACTTCTGACACTGGCTTCACTTTTTCAGCATAATGCTTCTGATAATCAACCATGTTCTCTTCTGTATCATCTTTAGCTTTGTATATTAATTTACTAATTTAATTTCTACATGAGAAGCGAGACAACAGACATAGAGCTAAACATCCCATGATTCACATCCAAATGCCTCTGATAGTTTCTCCCAAACACAAATACCAAACCCAATTGCGTTCAGAAAAAATTTACAGAAATAACTATTTTAACTATGAAAACATTTCTGCAGTTTCTGTAGAGAAGCTCAGATGGAAGATGGATTTCTGATTTATAGCCTTAATGATCATAAATCAGACTTCACGACTGCCTGGGGAAAATTTCAACAATCACTATCACTGAGGATTTTATTAACATGGATCTGGAATGTTAAGAGATTGTGTGCCCAGCGCCTGCCCTGGGGCCTCGGGGACCGGGCCGAGCGGTAAGGGGGCCGCCCCCTCACACGGCCATTTCCTGGCGCAGGGCGGACAGCGAGGCGGCACGCGAGGCCCACGCGGCGCGACCACCAAGACCGAGGCGGGAACCGGGCTCGCGAGGGCTGCGGCCGGAAGCGTTCCTGGACCCCTGCCCAGCGGCGAAGGCGGACGGCGACTCGGGGACTTACCGCGGGCGCGGGCACGGACGCCGGGCTGCTCACGTCCGCGGCGACTTCTCAGGGCCCAGGGAGGAAAGAACGGCGGCCTGAGGGAGGCGGGTGAGGCGGCAAAGCCGCACCAAGGCACCTCGGTGCCGCCTCAGCTCCGCGCTCTGGGCCTCGGGGTCTGAGGAAAACTGCACGTGCGCACACGGAAATGGCCGGCGCTGTGGGCGGGGCCTGGTGGGGGCGGAGTCACTCGGCCCGTGCTTCAGTTGGCGTCGTCTCCAGTGTTCCCTGTTTTTCCCGCCGTTTGAAGTGGATGAAGTTGACTGGAGTCCGGTAGACAAACATCGCTCCATACCTGCTTCAAGTTAATGTATCAATCGCTCAAGCCATGTAGGGTAAAAACTTTAGAGTTCTTTGGGTTAATTTTTTTTAAAGATTTTGTTTGAGAGGTAGAGTTACAGATGCTGACAGGGAGACACAGAGAAAAGGTCTTTCATCTGTTGGTTCACTCCCCAAACGGCCGCAATGGCTGGAGCCGCAGCAATCCGAAGCGAGGAGCCAGGAGCTTCTCCCATGTGGCTTTCCCAGGCCATAGCAGAGAGCTGGATCAGAAGTGGAGCAGCCAGGACTCGAACCGGTGCCCACGTGGGATGTCAGTGCCACAGGCAGAGGATTAACCTGCTGCGCTACAGCACAGGCCCCCTATTAATGGTTTTAATAATAATAATAAAACATATTTTTTGCCGAGGGTTGCATATTCAGGTCCTGTTGCTGAGGCAACTGGTCTGAGAACAGGGACCTTGGTATGGGTGTGGATGTCTTTGTGGAGCAATGTTTGGGTCTTGCAAAGTCTACTCCCACTTAGAAATTAAACATTTAATTAAGATGATGATGTTCCACCTGCAGAGAATACAAGATTGAATGTGAAATGTGACAGCTTTCTGTAGGGAATAAGCTGTTGCACACTGATTCCCATCAGCATGTCATTTCCATTTGTATCCTCCGTCCTCCTTGAGACAGAGACTCAATCATAAGCAAAGTTCTAAGAGACTTCCATAGGAATAAGGCCTGGGGCATGGTAGTGGTTGGGTGAGGAATGTGATAATTTAAGGAAACCTTTTACCCAGAAGTCAGCCTATTCTTAGGAGGGGCTTAAGAATAAGACAAAATTCAGTGTTTTGCGGGGGAAGAGACTCTTAACTGAAGTTTAATGTTAAAAACATTTTGTTCTGGGCCGGCACCATGGCTCAATAGACTAATCCTCTGCCTGTGGCGCCGGCACCCCGGGTTCTAGTCCTGGTCGGGGCACCAGATTCTGTCCTGGTTACTCCTCTTCCAGTCCAGCTCTCTGCTGTGGCCCAGGAGTGTAGTGGAGGATGGCCCAAGTGCTTGGGCCCTGCATCCACATGGGAGACCAGGCGAAGCTCCTGGCTTCGGATCAGCACGGTGCTGATTCTATAAAGGAAGACCTTTCTCTTTGTCTCTCTCTCTCACTGTCCACTCTGCCTGTAAAAAAAAAAAATTTGTTCTGATTGACTAGTGGAGGTAAAGTGTTAAGCTAATTAGGTTAAAAATGGGAATTTGGAACATTTCCATCTTTTTTTTTTCTAGATAAGGAGAGTGTACACCAGTCCTATCTAATATAATAGGGATTTTGGCATTAAACTCTTTCCTGGGAGAAAATCCTTACATGACACTGTATTCCTGGATTGCAAGACCTCAGGTACAGTAAAGTATTGTTGCTATATATTGTGACACCAGGCAGCATTAAAAAAAAAACTAATAGATTTTACAAAGCATTGAAAAACTTTTGATTTGTAATAGTAACAATGACTTTGCCCAGAAACATTTAAATGGCATTAAAGGACTCTGCATCTTCATTGTGGCTGTACTGTCTCTGGTTTTATCATGTACAAGAGATTTGAGTGTTGAAAGATTTTGACCTTGTGCTGGCATTGTGGCACAGTGATAAGCAGTTGCGTGGAATGCCCTCACGCAATAGTGGAACACTGGTTTAAGTCACAGGCACTCCACTTTTGGCCCATTCTGTATCCCATATTGGTTTGAGTCCTATGTAATTCCACATTGGATCTAGCTTCTTGCTACTGCAATTTAAAAGCAGTGGATGATGGCTCAAGTTCTTGGGTCCCTGCTACCCATGTGAGAATGGGATGAAGTTCTTGGATAGTACAGGGACAAGTGGCCATCTTGAGATTTTACCTTTCAGTGGTGATATGCTCAAAATTAGGGATCCTAGATTCCCTTCAGAAGCATGAGGAATATGTCAGGAACCCTGGAAGGCTCGAAGGGAGCACCCTTTAGGCAGCAAAGAATTCTTCCAATTTGCTGGAGGTGGGTGAAAGGGGGATGGTAGTCTCTTCCTAGGCACCACAGGCTTATTTTTATGCTACTCCTTCACCAAATTGAATGCATCCAGCCCTCAGCTTCATTTAAAACTGACCTCCATGTTGTGTCTAATTGCTGGCAAGTTTTCCCAACTTGCTAGGCTCCTTGATGTCCATGGTTTAGACCCACTGGTATGTCAGAGTCTCAAGTCCAAGGCTGGCCCCTGACCAGCAGGGGCCAATACAGACACTCCCCAACAAGGCGAAAGGGAAGGGTAAGGTCGACGGGTGATGAACACACCACAAGCACCTGTGAGTTCTGTTGAAGCAGGAACTGCTTTACTGAGCAAGTATACAGGCTTATAAAGCTTACAAAGGACAAGTGCAGTAGGGGAGCCAATCAGTGAAAAGGTCATGCAGGTGTGGGCCATGCACAGGGGCATCTTACTCAGAGTATAGGGATCACGCACTGTCCACGTGTCCGGAACCAAAGCGGACCTATCCCTGCCAGTGGTCTGATCTTAGGTAGCTTAACCGCAGCAGCCACAGACACACCCCTCAAACATCCACCAGGCGCCATATTGTAATGGAGATTTTAGGCAATGCCCAACATATCCCTCTTTTTGTTTTATATTAGAGAGAGAAAGAGGAACTGAGTGGAGAGTTTGCCTGTCTTAGATTGTCCCCTCTCACTGGGATTAGCCCTTTAAGGAGCATGTCTGTCTTAGGTTGTCCCCCTCTGGGGATCTTACCTGTCTTTGACTACTACTCCAGCTGTTAGGGGCTGTCCCAGGGGATCTTACCCATCATTGGCTACCACCTCAGCAACTCAGGGTATGATGTATTATACCTCTACATCTTGGCCATGGCCATGGGCAGATGTACAGGGTTCCCAATCTGGCACTTGAAGAGTGGCATAACCTGGTTCTTGAAGAGTGACATATTGTTGTCAGACCACCATTAACTGGACCAAAGCAATGCAATCTTGGACAAATTTACAACGACAATGGAGAGCAAGGGGCCCACAAGGGGGAGGAGATAAGGAAGCCATCCCCCAAGGCCTGGCCACAGGTAACTAGAGCTTCTTGGAGGGTC
This sequence comes from Lepus europaeus, assembly GCF_033115175.1. Classification (NCBI taxonomy): domain Eukaryota; kingdom Metazoa; phylum Chordata; class Mammalia; order Lagomorpha; family Leporidae; genus Lepus; species Lepus europaeus. Next base: position 4,326,604 of record NC_084845.1, read on the forward strand.
TTGATCTTGTCCTGGATGATGCCAGAGCAATTAACACAAAAGCAGCACTCCTGATGTACCATGATGATCCAATCACAATGAGGCAGAGAGTCCAATATCATCTTTTTATCCCTGTAAGAGAAAAGAAAAATCACTCCTCAGGAGGGGGTTCCTCCTGGGTGACATTCTTTGGCAAAGGGGAGGTATTTAAGGTTCCTCGAAGGTACCCATATGGGATTGGAATTCCTCTGAGGGAAGACACATCCAAATCCTTTACTAGCACTTATCAGTGGGTCTGGTCCTTGCCAGCATCCCGTTAGTGAGTCCTTCCATTTTACCCCAACCGAAAGGTAGGGTACTTGGAGGGACCAATGTTTGTGAAAAGCTGACAAGGGCTGATGTTTTGGAAAATTTAAAATGAGCATGGCCATTCGTAGCTGGCCTTGTTGGGGTATGATTCCTCCTTTTTGTTTTATAAGTTGGTACTTTGTTTTTTGATGATTGTCCTTGTGAGTTGTGAGGAATTTTAGTAGAGTGTTGAATCATTTTGCATCTTGGCAGCACTTTTAATTTAAACATCCTGATTGGTTATTATCTCTGTAAGATGAGAGATATACCTTTTGACATCTCCAAGGGCCCTCTGGAGATAACAAAAGTTTAGAGAATTTTTAGAAAGTTTGTTAAAGATGCCAAGAGAACTTAGGGTATCTGGTTAGAATAGAATTCCTTAACATTTTGAAATGACAGCCATTTATTTAATTATGGTGATTTTAACACCTTTAGACCAGATTTAATGGTAATGATATTTAACATAGCTTTTTAAGATTTAATGTTTTTTATCAATCTAAACTTAACAGAGACAGTAGAGTACATAATCAATTACCTTGGCAGAACATGAATTTTAGGTCTCTTATTGTTGAATAAACCAGAAATAAAAACCTTGAACATAAGAGCACACGAAAGCATCACATAACTTAGAACTATTTAACAGAGTCAAAAAGAGCTTACAGGACCTAAATCTAGAAATGGCAGAGTAACCAATTAAGTAGACACTGTTAAAGAGATGTTACAGTTTTTTGCAAAAACAGATCTGTAAAAGAAACAAGTTTAAAGCATATTAAGGACATGTAAAGACTTGTATATACAGAATATAAGACCACTTTAGCTGGAAAGCAAAAACATAAATACAACATAGGTCTGACATTATTTTTAACATTTTAATACACTTTGTATAATTTGAATTGACTCAAACAGTTGTTACTTTAACAAATTTAAAGTCCCATCCTTTGAGAGTTCCAGGGATCTGACTGGAAGTCCCAAAGTTGGAAGACTTCATTTAAAATTTAAACTGTCAAACTGCTTAGTTAAAACTTAGTACACTTAACCTGAGTATTTTAACCAAGGCTGTGGGGTAGATCTGATCAGAGTTAGGTAATCACTCAAACATTAAAGACAGGCAAATAACGTAAACCTTGCATTGCAGTTTTTCCAATCAAGACTCACTAAGTACTAGTAATAGAAAAACATGAAACCTTCAAGACACGTGCAAACTCTCATCAGATAAGTTAGCTACAGCAGCACAGAAAAGAGCTGATCATCAACGTAGGAGCCTATTGCTTAGGACATGGAAACACATCTCAATTTAAGATTTCTGATTGGCTTATAGGAACAGTCAGGCATGTCTTTCGTATTCACCTGTGAAGACTTAAGAGGTGGAAGTTTAATTCAAATTTCACGGAGGTAGTCGTGTTCAATACCACCTGGTAAGGTCCCTTTTATTTAAGCTGAAACTGACTTGAAGAGGATCTTCTTATGAATGACTTGCTCAGGAATTTCTAATGTTGGAGTTTTTGTTAAAAACTCCTTGATTCCTTGGAACACCTTTGCAGCTCCCCTGTCCAACACAGTGTCTTTTTCAGAGGCTTTTAAGCAAACACAAGGCTTAGAATCCAAATCCTGGAATCCATCTTGGAATCCGAATTCCATAGAATCCTGTCATCAGTAATTCCCAATACCGGAGCTTTTATTTAGAAGCTCCTTAGTACTCTGGAACAATTTTTGCAGCTACCCTTTTCAGTAGAGACTGCATCAGGGCATCTTTAAAGCTACATGCAAAGGCCGGCACCGTGGCTCCACAGGCTAATCCTCTGCCTAGCGGTGCCGGCACACCGGATTCTAGTCCCAGTTGGGGCGCTGGATTCTGTCCCGGTTGCCCCTCTTCCAGGCCAGCTCTCTGCTGTGGCCCGGGAGTGCAGTGGAGGATGGCCCAAGTCCTTGGGCCCTGCACACCATGGGAGACCAGGATAAGCACCTGGCTCCTGCCTTTGGATCAGCGCACCAGCTGTGGTGGCCATTGGAGGGTGAACCAATGGCAAAGGAAGACTTTTCTCTCTGTCTCTCTCTGTCCACTCTGCCTGTCCAAAAAAAAAAAAAAAAAAAAAGCTACATGCAAAAGCTTGAGAACCAAATTTTAGAATCCAAAGTCCACAAAATTTTGCCATTCTCAGAAATCTCCTCAGCTGCCTTTAAATATCTGACCCTATGTTATGGCTATGCCTGTGTGGGTGCAGCAGGCCACGCTGACTAGAAGAGAGTACAGAGAAAGGCCATGGTCCCCCATTTACAGGGAAGACTGCACACACCGGGGCCTAGTGGGACTGGCCGTGGGGTTGGATAGGTGCACTGTTGCACTAGGCCTTCTGTAATTGGAGGTGCGGTGGCTTGAGGCCACGCTGGGCCTTTAAAGGTTACTGCCACACCCGAAGGCTCTGAGTTTCAACTGCCTCTGGGGATTTATGAGCCTTCTGACATTCCTCATCAAAGGCCACCCAGCCCATCTGTTTCCTATCAACTGGCTTAGGTGTGCAAGATTTTTTGTGTGGCTTTAAGCCTTGAGTATTTAGTATGTATCTCAGCGCCTTAGGTGCTGGGTCCTCAAACTTAGCATGAGATTGCCCCATCCTTTCAGGGATACCTTACCCTGAGAGCCTTGATTAGCCACGTCTGCCAGTACTTTTACTTAGGCCATAGTCAGTCCTTCTTTAGGGCTCGTTCAAGCCCATTGTGCCCCATGTTTGGCACCACTAGTTGGAGTCTCAAGTCCAAGGCTGGCCCCTGACCAGCAGGGGCCAATATAGACACTCCCCCACAAGGCGAATGGGAAGGGTAAGGTCGACGGGTGATGAACACACCACAAGCACCTGTGAGTTCTGTTGAAGCAGGAACTGCTTTACTGAGCAAGTATACAGGCTTATAAAGCTTACAAAGGACATGCGCAGTAGGGGAGCCAATCAGCGAATAGGTCATGCAGGTGTGGGCCATGCACAGGGGCATCTTACTCGAAGTATAGGGATCACGCACTGTCCACGTGTCCAGAACCAAAGCGGACCTATCCCTGCCAGTGGTCTGATCTTAGGTAGCTTAACCGCAGCAGCCACAGACACACCCCTCAAACATCCACCAGGCGCCATATTGTAATGGAGATTTTAGGCAATGCCCAACACTGGTATAGCTTATTTTCATTCTGGTCCAGTGCTTGAGCCCAGAAGCCCTTTTGTCACTTATTCCAACCTGTACATGCAGGAATGGATGAGGAGTGGAAGATGGGGGAAGAGTGGAGGGGACTTTTTATGGTTCCCTGGGAAGGACCCAGTTGAGTGGACCTCATATGAGCTCAGTGAATTCACTATGCAATTGCCACATGAGTGCTGGATTAAGGGTGCATGGATTCCTGAGGAAAAGATATTTCAATGGAGCAACAGAAGGTTTATGGATGGTGATGAGCTTCATGCTTCATTGTGGAGTTTTCAGTGTTTCAGGATGTGTTTACCAGCACTCATATTGAGATTAAGCTTTTCCATGCAAGAGTTTATTTGCTAGAAATCTCTTAAGCACAGGTCACACAGAAGCAGTGCAACAGAAACAATGCATTATTTAGTTTCAGAGAGGGAAGCACACCTTGAAGGGCCAGTGGGAATTGGGGAGCCATCCAGGATGTGCATGCTCAATCTGTAGGATGGCAGCAAGGTACAGAAAGGAACTGTGGAATGCAAGCCTTTCATGGAGGGCTATTGTATTACCCAAGCAGGTTTCCTAAGAGGGATTTCTTATTGGCAGATTTAAAGCAAGTAATGGTACCACAGGGTTAGGTTATGACTGATAATGGTCACTGTGGCCTACCTGTGAAATGTGATGTGAAAGGATCAACCTTATGGAATGTGAATTATACATAAATAAAACAAAAAAGTAGTTTCATTAAACTCAGAAAATTATCCCAATCTACAGACCTTGAAGATACACAGTCTGTTATTCACTGCAAAAATGCTGGAGGTGAGGAGAACAATGCCAAGAAGGGAAGGAATTTGAGAGATATACTTAAGGTAAAACGAACTTACTGTTTCTTAAAATTCCAGTATGAGACTATGAGGATAACAATATCTCTTGCTTCCACATTTATATCTCAGTTTATCACCTTGTGACATTCAGTTCTTTCACTGAACTAGACTTAAAGGAGCTAAATAAAATGGTAGCAAAATACAATCATCAGGGGTAAAATGTAAATTCTAAATACATACACTACTGTGGTTCTTTTTGCTTGAAATATTTATCTCAGAGTTGCTGCCTAAAATTTCCAAAAATAGCTACTTTTCATTCATCTTTGTTATAAAACAGGTATTTCCTTTCAAAAGAGAGTGATCATCATTTATGTTCTTCCTACAACAAATTGCTCTCCTCACATTATAATTTCTCAGTGTATTGGTTTGTTCTTTCTGATTCATGATCACTTAGTGCAGCAATCCTTTCTAGTATTCCAAAGTGCTTATCTCTCATATCAACACTTCTGGAGGTGGCCTTTAATATATCAATCATAATGCATTTGCCCATTGTTTTATATTGTCTTCCAGTTGTCATCCTCATTCCAACTTACACCATATTATACCTTAAAATTTATTGTCCCCATCTTCCGGTGAACACTGGGTTTGTATAAACTGCACCTAATCAAATAGGCCCTTTCACCATAATCAACCCTTTCCATAAACTCTCATGGTAACATTTGAATGAACTGTAATCAAGAAACAGCAACATATTTCAAATCTTAGTTTGAAAATAATAGTAACACAACCTTTTCAAGAATCTCAAATAACTGAGTAAAATATTTTAAAAAGTGACAATAATAGGATCTTTCAACAGGTTTCCCTGGCAGCAACTACAGATAATTTGATTGTTGCAATCTTTATAGAATTTAATTCAAAAAAATCCTTGAGAACTATAGGCTATTTCCTCTAGCATGGATTCTCTGATGTGTAGCCTGCTGTGAAAGGTTGGTATATTCTTGTTTATACTTATTACATTTGTAAGGATTCTTTACAGTAGAAATTAGACTGTTGTCTAAAGGTCTTATTGAAATACATAATTCGTATATTTTCTATTCAAAATGAATTCTCATGACTGAAAATTATGGACACTTGAGAAAAGCTTACCACATTCATTTGATTTGCAAGATTTCTCTTTCTAATGCATTACAAGGGTAGAACTTTGGATAAAATACCTTACCCCACACAGTACATTTATCTGGTTTTTCTCAAGGTATGCATTTTTGATGTTTAGTAAAATCTGTGTTCTGGTTAAAGGCTTTGTCAGATACATAAATTTCATATGGTATCTGTTCATATGGTATCCATTCAGGTTTCTGCCCAGAATGAATTTTCTGATGAATAGTGAGGTTTGAACTTCCTTTAAACACCTTCCCACACTCATTACATCTAGGAGATTTTCTCTAATGTGTATTTTCTGATGCTGTACAAGCAATGCAGAATGCATAAAAATCTCCCGATAGTTATTAGAAATGCTGTTGATCTTAGAAGGGATTGTTTGAACAGGAGAAGCACAGTAACAATGATTTTTGAAAAGTTTATCAATTTTATG